>NC_092131.1:92713488-93017911 GCF_043159975.1 Macaca nemestrina
AGAAAGAAAAAGAAAGAAAGAAAAAGAAAGAAAGAAAAAAGAAAAGAAAGAAAAAGAGAAAAGAGTGAGTTAACAAAGTGCAGGTTATAAAATCCCTGGTTAGTTGATGCCTAGATTCTAGTTTGGCAGCACTTTTTTTTTGTTTGGAGACAGAGTCTTGCTCTGTCTCCCAGGCTGGAATGCAGTGGCGCGATCTCGGCTCACTACAAGCTCCACCTCTCAGGTTCACGCCATTCTCCTGCCTCAGCCTTCCGAGTAGCTGGGACTACAGGCGCCCTCCACTATGCCCGGCTAATTTTTTGTATTTTTAGTAGAGACAGGTTTCACCGTGTTAGCCAGGATGGTCTCGATCTCCTGACCTCGTGATCTGCCCGCCTCGGCCACCCAAAGTGCTGGGATTACAGGCTTGAGCCACTGCGCACGGCCCAGCACTTTTTAAAATTCTGCCTCTGGCCTGGGTCTGCTGTCTCTTGATTTTCCAGCAGGTAGCCTCCCCGCTACTTGTATTCAAGGCCAAACCTCAACTCCATTTTTCCTATTTTGTTTCTGATGCTCTCCGTAAGCCTGCTGTCGAGTTCCAGGTTCTGGAAAGAACAAATAGAATGTTCTGTGTTTAGTCATCCAGCTAAAATGTGAGGGGCACTCACTGCCTGCCAGGCCTGCAAAATGCCTTCCCAGTTTCATGCCTGGTCAATGTACCTGGCTCCCAGACCTTCCTGAGATAACTCTTTATTTTTCTTCTTCTTTTTTTTTTTTTTTTTTTTTTTTTTGAGATGGAATCTCACTCTGTTGGCCCAGGCTGGAGTGCAGTGGCGCAACCTCGGCTCACTGTAGCCTCAGCCTCCTGGGTTCAAGCAATTCTCCTGCCTCAGCCTCCCGAGTAGCTGGGATTACAGGCGGGCACCACCATGCCCACCTAATTTTTGTATTTTTAGTAGAGATGAGGTTTCCCTATGTTCACCAGGCTAGTCTTGAACTCCTGACCTCAAGTGATCCACCCGTCTCGGCCACCCAAAGTGTTGGGATTACAAGCATGAGCCACTGCGCCTAGCCAACTGTTTCTTTTCTCTCTGAGTGGGGCCTCAACTAAAGGAGCTTCTGGAACTTTCAGCCCTCAGAAGCTTCCCCTTCAGGGGAAGTGCATCCAACTGTGCAACATGGGATTGAGAACAGTAGAATATTTTTTTAAATAAGGCTTTGGACATTTCATGCAGAATAGAAGGTTTCTCTGGAGCTCATAAAAAAGAAATATTAAGCAAGAAGGAAAGTCTCCTGGAGGTGTCATGGAAGCTTCGAGGTTCTGATGAGGACATGTGTAAATCGTGGTATTCTAGCTTAGTCAGATGGCCGGGGAAGAGCAACCCCAATGACTGGTAGGGCTTGAGGCTCGCACATCACTGAGGCACTGTAAAGCACTAAGGCCTAAAGTCTGAATGTTCTGGTGGCATTTCTCAAAAGTGCTGTGACCCTTTCTTTTTCTTTTATTTTGAGATGGAGTCTCGCTCTGTCACCCAGGCTGGAGTGCAGTGGCATAATCTCAGCTCACTGTAACCTCTGCCTCCTGAGTTCAAGCAATTCTCCTGCCTCAGCCTCCTGAGTAGCTGGGTTTACAGGTGCCCACCACCACACCCAGCTAATTTTTCTGTTTTTTTTTTTTTTTTGAAGAGATGGGGTTTCCTCATGTTGGCCAGGCTGGTCTCAAACTTTTGACCTCAGGTGATCTGCCCTCCTTGGCCTCCTAAAGTGCCGGGATTACAGGCGTGAGCCACCACGCCCAGCCTGCTGTGACCCTTTCAACAGAGCAGACATCAAGTTCTTTCTTGCGGGGGATCATCTATGCCATTGTCCCCCATGGGCTCCCCTTGATGGGGAGTTTTTAATTTAAAATATTGATGGTATATTATTATATAATTGATAATATTATATAATGGAAGTAATATATAATATATAATTAATAATATGTTGATGAGGCCGGGCGCGGTGGCTCATGCCTGCAATCCCAGCACTTTGGGAGGCCAAGGTAGATGAATCACCTGAGGTCAGGAGTTTGAGAGCAGCCTGGCCAACGTGGCGAAACCCCTTCTCTACTAAAAAAAAAAAAAAAAAAAAAAAAAAATTAACCAGGCATGTTGGCGGGTGTCTGTAATCCCAGCTACTCAGGAGACTGAAACAGGAGAATTGCTTGAACTAGGGAGGAAGAGGTTGCAATGAGCCAAGATTGTGCCACTGCACTCCAGCCTGGGAAACAGAGTAAGACTCTATCTCAAAATTAATAATAATAATAAGTTGATGACAAATATCAACAACAATGTTAATATAAGATTGATAACTGATATATTGGTAAAGAGGTCCAGGCATTGCCCTGACTGCCATGATACTGCGATAGACCCAGCAGACAGTCTTCAAGGAACTGGCATTGTAATGTGACAACACAAATAATAAGCATGTAAATAAACAAATGATTTGGCACCTTCTCCTTCATCCTCCAAGCCTGGTAAAGTGAATCCTCACCCTGGGCCACTCCTCAATGGGGAGTACCATGCAACTGGTGGCCAGGACTCCAAGGAGAACAGAAGATAGAGTGAAAACAGGAAATGAAATTGTTGCAGCAAAGCTGTCTCTTGCTGCATGGTGGTTGACTAGCCGCAAAGTGCTTTCACTTGTCCCAGTTCATGGAAATCTTCCAAGAACTCTGAGAGAAAGCCATCATCCCCATGTGTTATCACCCTTTTCAGAGGTAAGGTCTCAAGGCTCAAGCTTGCTCAAGGTTACACAGAGCCTGCACTTGAACTCAGGTCCTTCCTTCCTTTGATATTGTTCCACTGAACTCACTCAAAAGGAAGAGACAGAGCCCCGTGAGATGATTGCTTCCAGTCCCAGGAACCAAGGGCATGCTCCAAAAGAAAACTGCTTCTACACAGAATTCCATTTCTCAGAATGTGTCTTTCTGGGACGGGGAGTTGAAAATTCTCATTCTGGCCAGGTGCAGTGGCTCACACCTGTAATCCCAGCACTTTGAGAGGCTGAGGCAGGAGGATCACTTGAGGTCAGGGGTTTGAGACCCGCTTGGCCAATATGGTGAAACCCTGTTTCTACTAAAAATACAAACATTAGCTGGGCATGGTGGTGCATGCCTGTAATCCCAGCTACTCGGGAGGCTGAGGCGGGAGAATCACTTGAACCCATGAGGCAGAGGTTGCAATGAGCTGAGACTGTGCCACTGCACTCCAGCCTGGGTAACAAGAGCAAGACTCTGTCTCAAAAAAAAAAAAAAAAGGAAAAGAAAAAAAGGAAAATTTCCATTCTGCAGGTTCCACTCCTCTACCCACCTCAAACGTCCTTCAGAGTAGGTGCTTGGTGAGATGTTAGCCAGGACCATTTCCACCTGATATGATATGATTCCAGCTCCAAAGGAGGCAGGAGAAATCCACAACCATACTTAGACTGAGCAATGGGGATTTTACTCCTGTTTTTCAAAATAACATGCGCACTCCCACTGGTGGACAGGGAGCATGAAACCTTTGTTGACACAGCTGTGGACAATTCTCCTTGAAATAGAGACCTGTTCATTGTTTACAGGGCAATGATCAATAGTGTACTTAAATAGTAGTTTTGAATTTACAAGATATATTGGCAGATAATAACATTTTCTTTCTCTTCCACTGACCAAGGTATAATAAAGAAGTCACAGGCTGGGCACAGTGGCTCATGCCTATAATCCCAGCACTTTGGGAGGCCGAGACAGGTGGATTGCTCGAGGTCAGGAGTTTGGGACCAGGCTGGGCAACATGGAAAAACCCTGTCTCTACCAAATAATAATAATAATAAATAATAATAATAATAATAATAATCAGCCAAGTCTGGTGGCGCACCTGTAGTCCCAGTTACTCTAGAGGTTGAGGTAGGAGGATCACTGGAGCCCAGGAAATCAAGGATGCAGCCAGCTGTGTTGGCACTATTGCACTCCAGCCTAGGGTGACAAAGTGAGACCCTGTCTCGAAAAAAAAATGTCATCAATAAGAGTCCACTAAAAAAGTCACCAATAAGAGTCCAAAATAACTTTATTTAGGGGATGAATAACTTTACAACTGGGTAATAGTTGCTGTTTTTCATGCTCTCAGATCACACTAGTGGATTGATAACACTTGTTCCTTCCTCTCTGTATCCAGCAGGGAAATTTTGAGGGAAGCATAAAGTCCAAGAGGGAAAATGAATTTTCAGTTAGTCTAGCTGGATGAATTTTGGGGCATTCATGCAGACACTCAGTGGAGTTAGTCTTTCCACACATAATAGACCTCTCTTGCTGGAGCTTGTACCTGGGTTCCCCAGTTTCTTTTGACATCCCCTGGGTAGGTGTCTGGGGTGAGCCTGCCTGGGTTCTTGCTTAACCTTCAACAGAGGCCTTGCCCAAGGTCAGAGAGGGCCCAGGTAGCCAATATTTCTGGGATGCTGAGAGCTGAAGATGGGCTCTCAGGACTTAGCAGGATCCCTCAAGAAGAGGGTCAAGCAATTACCAAGGTAGACTACTTGCTAGGGAACAGATCTCAAATAGGAAGCAGTCACATCATGACTATTTGCTTTACTGAAGTATGAGACACCAACAGAGCTATCCTGATAAGCAATAAAATGTCTCCCCAGGCTGAGCGTGGTGGCTCACGCCTATAATCCCAGCACTTTGGGAGGCCGAGGTGGGCGGATCACCTGAGGTCAGGAGCTCAAGACCAGCCAGGCTAACATGGTAAAACCCCATTTCTACTAAAAATACCAAAAATTAACTCGGCATGGTGGCATGTACCTGTAATCCCAGCTACCCGGGAGGCTGAGGCAGGAGAATTGCTTGAACCCGGGAGGTAGAGGTTGCAGTGAGCTGAGATCACACCATTGTACTCCAGCTTGGGCAACAATAGCAAAACTCTGTCTCAAAAACAAAAAAGCCTCCCCCTTCTCCCTTTCTCTTCCTTTGCCCTCTCTTTCTTCTCCATTGACTTTCTTTTAGATAAATGTTTTATTTTTGTGAAATGATAGCTGCTCACAGAAAAACATTCAAAAAATATTGAAAAGTACAAAGGAAAAAAGCCTAAATTGATTGAATTCTAATCACCTGAAGGGTAACTACTGTTAACCTTTTTGTGGCTGTGTGTGTGCGTGTGTGTGTGTGCGCGCGCGCATGCATGTGTGTGTGTGACTTTTAAGGCTTTAACAGGCTGGGCCCAGTGGCTCATGCCTGTAATCCCAGCACTTTGGGAGGCCAAGGTGGGCAGATCACCTGAGGTCAGGAGTTCAAGACCAGCCTGGCCAACATGGTGAAACCCCATCTCTACTAAAAATACAAAATACTAAATACTAAAAAATACAAAATACTAAAAAGTCAGGCGTGGTGGCGCTCACCTATCTTCCCAGCTACCTGGGAGGCTGAGGTGGGAGAATCACTTGAATCCAGGAGGCGGAGGCTGCAGTGAGCCGAGATTGCACCACTGCACTCCAGCCTGGGTGACACAGCAAGACCCTGTCTCAAAAACAAAATAAAATAAAGCTTTAACAGAGCATAGCACACTTGCAGCAAAGTGCACAAATCATCCGTATGCCACTGGATGCACACTCCTGTGCACAGCAAATTGAAAACTGCTGTAGAGCCAGCACCCATAGGGTGCCCTCTCCAAGAATACATACCCCCCAACCACGAATGCTAACTTACTTCTCACCTCTGGGAACACTTTGGTGGATGTCCTCTCAGACTTTTATGGAACACCTGTGATCTTAAAAACAAACCTGGTAACGACCATGCTCTCCCAAAATCAGAACTGCAAAAACAGCCCACATACCACAACTTAATTGACATTCCTGTCTATATGACTCATTCTGCAAAACTCTACCGGGAGTCTATGTGCTCCTGAATCCTGGTCCACAGCCTGGCTGCCTGCTGGAGCCACCTGGGGAGCTTTAAAACTGGCGGTGCCTGGGCCCCCACCTCCAGTGTGGCTGACTTAACTGGTCCAGGTGGGGCCTGGGCATTTGTGTAGATGTATCTCTTATCTCCCCAGGAGATCCTAATGTGCCACCAAGGGGAGCATCTCTGCTCTGAGGTCATTTTTTACTGTACGAATGCACTGCAAGTAGGACTGTGAGGTGCTGTCCCAACCGACTTGACCCCACAGAGACCACTGTGAGGCCATATAGAGACCTTCATCCACTCTTGCCAATGTGAATGCTGGGGCTCAGGAGGTCATGGTTCTGTGCCTGGACTGCACAGCGTTGATGGGAGGTGCACATCCTGCCTAGAGCCCTAACCTTTTCAGCCTTGGCCCGGGTCATAGGTACAGGCCAATGGATGGAACAGAGGCAGCCCAAGCCCTGAGGAAGTGTTCCACCATCATGGGCTCATCATCTAGGGGTGAGGCTGAGCTGGATGGGCTTGTCCATGGAGCATAGCCTCTTGGCTATGGTAGGAATAGCATAGGTAGGAATCCAAGCTGGCACAGAAATGTGCCTGAACATCCACAGAATAATTCTGGAAAAACAGGCAGGAGACTGAGAGGGCAACCTGTTTCCCTCTAGAAAGGTGACACAGGTGGAGAGGGCTCAAGTGCCTGGATTGCCCAGATTTAGAATTTGTATTATCAAAGCCAGGCACGGTGGTTCACACCTGCAATTCCAGCACTTTGGGAAACTGAGGTGGGCAGATTACTTGAGGTCAGGAGTTCAAGACAAGCCTGGCCAATATGAGGAAAACCCACCTCTACTACAAATACAAAAATTAGCTGGGCGTGGTGGTGGGCGCCTGGAGTCCCAGTCACTCGGGAGGCTGAGGCAGGAGAATTGCTTGAACCTGGGAGGTGGAGGTTGCAGTGAGCTGAGATCATGCCATTGCACTCCAGCCTGGGCAACAGAGTAGGACTCTGCCTCAAAGAACAATATCAAAAATTTTATTATCAAAATTTTCAAATATACAGAGAAGTAGCAAGAATGGACTACATTATTATTTTAAAATTATTAAGATCTCAGAATGAAGAGATAAATAAAAGAAGCAATGGATAGGCATTTCAAAACCATTAGGAGTTGAAATTAAGGGGGATGTTTTGTGTTTCTCCTCAATTTTTATTTTTTTGCATCCAGAGTTTACTAGGACCTAAGCTTAATGAGGGCAGGGGTTTCTGTCTCTTTAGCTCACTACTCTTTCTCTTGTATCTAGGACAGCTCTTAGCACACAGAGGGTAACAAATAAATCTGAGGATAAATGAGTAAATGTATGAATTGAACATGCATTGCTTTTGTATTTGGGAGGAATCTGTTCTAAACAGAGATATATATAGATATAGATATAGATAGATATATAGATATAGATAGATATCAATCAAGAAGTGTTCTCTTCTTATACAAATAAACCCAGGAAAATCATCAACATCTCAGTCATTGAACCTACTAATTTATAAATGATGTGTGTATGAAAATGATGTGCAGTTTACTCATGAGGGAAAATATAGAAACAGGTGCCAAGTGGCAGGACTGGGGTCCTGTGCTTTTGTGTATTATCCAAATAGGGAAGAAGACAGGAGTGGAGGGTCTCCTTAGTGTCCTGGGGCCTTGACCACACAACCACCCCTGTTTCCTCATCCGTTTATCACCCAAGACAATGACAATAGGGGGACTTGCTATCTCTTTACAGCAGGGCAGAAAATGCCAGCCAAGGAAGGTGAATGAGAGACTTCAGGACTTGGCCCCAGACAGTTGACTTGGACTACATCTGTCCTGGAGGGATAGGCTGGATGGATTGAAAATTAACCCGGTTGGGTGTGGTGGCATGCGCCTGAAATCCCAGAAGTTTGGGAGGCAGAAGGAGGTGGATTGCTTGAGCCCAGGAGTTTGAGACCAGCCTGGGCAACATGGAGAAACCCCAACTCTACAAAAAATACAAAAATTAGTATGGTGTGGTCGTGCATGCCTGTGGTCCCAGCTACTCGGGAGGCTAAGGTGGGAGGATCACTTAAGCCCGGGAGGCCAAGGCTGCAGTGAACCAAAATTGCACTACTGTACCTCAGTCTGGGCAGCAGAGTGAGACCTTGCCAAAAAAAAAAAAAAAAAAAAAGCCAGGCATGGTGACTCAGGCCTGTAATCCCATCACTTTGCTTTGGGAGGCCAAGGCAGGCGGATCACTTGAGGTCAGGAGTTCGAGACCAGCCTGGCCAACATGATGAAACCCCATCTCTACTAAAAATACAAAAATTAGCTAGGCATTGTGGCACATGCTTGTAATTTTAGCTACTTGGGAGGCTGAGGCAGAAGGATTGCTTGAGCCTGGGAGGCGGAGGCTGCAGTGAGCTGAGATTGCACCACTGCACTTCAGCCTGGGTGACAGAGGGAGACTTCATCTCGAAAAAATAAAATAAAATAAAATAAAATAAAATGAAATGACCTTGGACATCCTCAGGTGTCCCATCTTTAGAATCTCTCAGCATTTATAAAATTAACTGCCACACTGCAATATGTCTTCTCCCTTCTTAAATAGCCTTGGGTTTATGGCGAATAACAACAAATAAAACAATAGCTAACATTGTTTTATTATGGAAAGTGTTTACAGACTTCCAAGAGCCTTCAGATCAAATGGTTCAGAATAGTCCTGTGATGAAAACCATATAGTAACAATGATTCTTGTCCATTTTCTAGATGAGGAGACTGAGGTTGAAAATTTACTGGATTTGCCCAAAGGACAGAGGGGCTGGGACCTGAGCCAAGGTCCCTCACTTCTAGAGCCAATCATCTGTATGTTACTTCCTGCAGTTGCAGGAGTTGTTCCTATCCAGTGCCCTCCCTATCTGTTCCCATGTATAACAGGATCTCACGGCAAGAGCTGGGCACTCAGGGGACGGGGTTAAATTGGTGTTAGCACTGGAAAGTCCTGTTTTCTCATCCATAAAAGTAGGAGTTTAGATCAGGTGACCTCTGGGCGTCCCTAAGTCCTGAGACATTTTTATTTTCTGCTCCATTTCAAAGGTCAAGAGATCAGGTCCCTGGCCAGGTAGACTCCACTGAGGGCAAAGCAAGAAGAAAAGACGTCAGTGGTGACCTTTTCCATCTGTATTTACCATCAGATATCAAAGAGACCATTGGTTTTTCACTCAGCAAACATTTATTGGGGTTACCGTGTGCTGGTATAGTTCTAGCAGCTACAGACACACAGATAATGCCTGGGTCAGCCTCCTCCCTCTGTCCAAGGGAGAGACTGGTGATTTAGAACCAGCTCAGTGAGGGTAGGAGGGAGGATGGGTGAGAGTCCATGGTGCCAGAGAGAACTGCTGCCATCTTGGTGGCCTTGGGAGAGGTTGCCAAGGAAGGCTCTAGAAGAGCAGAGGCTAACACATAGCCTTGCAGAGAGGGTCGGGGTTACCTGGTAGGTTGAGAGGCCGATGCATCTTAGGAGTGAAAAGCAGGTATCTTCTGTGCAATATGCCCCTGTGTTTTCATCTCCCAACCCATCTTCAACTTTCTCTTTCAGCTTTCTCTCAGTAATGATGAGAAAATCCTTAGTCCACTACTCTGTGAAAAGCTGTAGACAGTTCTCTGATGTACAACAGGATGAAATGGTTTCCCTCCAGGAATCAATGAATGAGGAGGAAGGAATCTCCTCCTGTGACAATTTGAACCTCAGTGTCCTTTCCTGCCCCAACTAGCTCACCTAGCAGTCAAGGTACATACCAGAAACTACCCGTCTGCCACGTGGGAGGGGCCCTAGCCAACAGGTAGGAGAAACGGAAGCTGTCCCATAACTTTTTTTTTTTAGATGGAGTCTTGCTCTGTCACCCAGGCTTGAGTGCAGTGTCGCCATCTCGGCTCCCTGCAACTTCCCTTCCCAGGTTCAAGCAATTCACCTGCCTCAGCCTCCCGAATAGCTGGGGACTACAGGCGCACGTCACCATGCCCGGCTAATTTTTGTATTTTTAGTAGAGATGGGGTTTCACTATGTTGGCCAGGCTGGTCTCGAACTCCTGATCTTCTGATCCACCACCCCCCACCCCGGCCTCCCAAAGTGCTGGGATTACAGGCATGAACCACCACTCTCAGCCACTGTCCAATAACTTTCTTTTCCCTACTAACTGTCATCCTTCCTGGGATTGTTGGAAAATGGAATTCCCGCTACCTGCAGCCTCTAAGCCTCTGCTGCTGGGTTTATGTTGAGTTTTAACTGCCATTTCTGTGCTCTCGGGTCCTTCCCAAACTTCCAAACAGTATTTGTTTGGAAATGCTTCTGCTTCTGTTTTGGACCATGATGAAATATTTCCATAAATTATTAGTCCATTGAGACCCAACATAAAAATGGCAAGCATACGTGCAACCCTTCAGACTTTGCTACTGTTGCTAGGTCGTCCCAGCCCATGGCAGAACCAACCATCACTGGAGAAGTGAATCAGCTGACATAGGAGCTCCTTCCCTAACACAGGGGCTTTTGCATCTATCCTGCTAAGCACACATGTGCAGAGGAGAGTCCCTTGGAATCAGCAGCCAATGTCCTCATTTCCCTGGGTGGCGTTTTGCCAAATCTATATTACACAGGAGGTCCTGACTCCCTCTCCTTTCCCAGCAGAGCTGCTCATCCAGTGGCATTGAAAATGGGCTTTGAGGCCGGGTGCAGTGTCTCACGCCTGTAACCCCAGCACTTTGGGAGGCCGAGGCAGGCGGATCATGAGGTCAGGAGATTGAGACCATCCTGGTCAACATGGTGAAATCCCGTCTCCACTAAAACTACAAAAATTAGCTGGGTGTGGTGGTGCGTGCCTGTAATCCCAGCTACTCAGGAGGCTGACCCAGGAGGCGGAGGTTGCAGTGAGCTGAGATCCCACGACTGCACTCCAGCCTAGTGACAGAGTGAGACTCTGTCTCAAAAAAAAAAAAAAAAAAAAAAAAAAAGAGAGAGAGGAGAAAAGAAAATGGGCTTTGTTGCTTCCCTGAGTCATCTCCACCTTCCCCCAAACTCTTCTCCCAGGTTGGTCCTTTTCTTCTCAGGGTCCAGGTTTCATTCATGATGTTCCTCTTGTCTGGAAAGACCCCCTCCTGCTCCCTGCACTCCTCCCTCCTTCTGCTGCTTTCTCTCCTTCTCCCAGGTCTATATCAAACCCAAGCCCCCCAAGAAGCCCACCCACTCTGATGGCAGGCCCTGCTGTGTGATGCTCGTGGTTGGCTGATCCTCTCATCTCCAGTGAATGAAAGGTGCCACAAGGATGGGAGCCACCTTCCTCACTTTTGTTCCCCGGGAAGCACTTGTCACATGCCCTGTGTGTCCCAGATGCTTCGTGGGTGAGCACGTATTGAATTGGAATCTCCAGAAGGAGCAGGAGAATACACAGCCTAACAGTCAGAGAAAATGTGTGGAAATCATTCCATATTTTCTTCATGTATCCAGTGGAAA
This sequence comes from Macaca nemestrina, assembly GCF_043159975.1. NCBI lineage: Eukaryota > Metazoa > Chordata > Mammalia > Primates > Cercopithecidae > Macaca > Macaca nemestrina. Next base: position 92,724,887 of record NC_092131.1, read on the forward strand.
TACCGTAAACAGCAGGACCACTATCCTGTAGGCAGATGTCATTTACTTTGTGCATAGACTTTCTCAACAAACACTTATGAGGCACCATCTGCACACAAGGGCTTGGGGGGTGGGAAATACCAACAAAAAAGCCCCCACTTAAGATATTTAGCTAGTGCCTGAGAAAATAAAATAATTGTTAGGGTATGTTTATTTGAAAGTTTTGAAAAAAAAAAAACACTTAGGTGGTGCTTATAATTCTCAAAAGAATTACTTTTTTTTTTAAGTGCTTAGCATTCTTCAGTGGGAAAGACCTTGAAAAGTACATCCTTTGTTGCTCTTTAGAGTAAATGAATTCTGTTCTTTGCATGATGACATTTTCTAGTACTTATATTGAGAAAAGTAGAAAGTTTAACTCCTAACCATTGTCATTTCTTTCCAATTTAATGTCAAAACATTTTTTTTTACCATTAAGGATAGAAATAGTCTAACAGGTGTGCTATGGTGTGTTATGAACAAAATGATAAATTAAGGTGTTTAGCACAGAGTTACAGAGATGTTAACTATGTACTAATTTTATATTTTAAATATATTTACTGAGATATAATTCACATACCATAAAATTCACCCATTTAAAGTGTTAAATTCAATGGTGTTATATATTCATAGGGTTATGCAATCATCCGCCATGATCTAATTTTAAAACGTAGTTTTTCTTTTCTTTCCTTTTTTTTTTTTTTAGAGACAAGGTCTTGCTCTGTCACCCAGGCTGGAGTGCAGTGGCTTGATTGTAGCTCACTATGGCTTCGAACTCCTGGGCTTGAGCAATCATCCTGCCTCAGCCTCCAGAGCAGCTAGGACTACAGGTATATGCTACCATGACCAGCTAATTTTTATTTTTTATTTTTTATTTTTTTGTAGAGATAGGATCTCACTATGTTGCCAAAGCTGGTTTGGAACTCCTGGGCTCAAGCAATCCACCCGCCTCAGCCTCCCAAAGTGCTGGGATTATAGGTGTGAGCCACTGTACCCGGTCTAATTTTAGAACATTTTCATCACCCCAAGAATAAACTCCAAACCTTTTAGCAGACATTCCTTACTCTCTTCACCACCCCTAGCCTTAGGCAAACACTAATCTACTTTCTGTCTTTATAGATGTGCCTATTCTAGACATTTTATATAAATAGAATCATATAATATGTGCTATTTTATTCATGGCTTTTTTCACTTAGCATACTGTTCTCAAGATTTATCCACATTGTAGTATATATCAGTACTTCATTCCTTTTTATGGCTGGATAATATTCCATTATATGGATATACCACATTTTATCTATTCATAGTTGATAAACACTTGAGTTGTTTCCACTTTTTTACTATTATAAATAATGCTGCTATGAACATTTATGTATAAGCTTTTGTGGATGTAGATTTCATTTTTCTCTCTCTCTCTCCTTTTTTCTTTTCTTTTTTTTTTTTTTGATGGAGTCTCACTCTGTTGCCCAGTCTGGACTGCAATGCCACCATCTTGGCTCACTGCAGCCTCCACATCCTGGGTTCAAAAAATTCTCCTACCTTAGCCTCCCAAGTAGCTGGGATTACAGGCATGTGCCACCACACCCAGCTGATTTTTGTGTTTTTAGTAGAGACAGGGTCTCACCATGTTGGCCAGCCTGGTCTCGAACTCCTGACCTCAGGTGATCTGCCCACCTTGGCTTCCCAAAGTGCTGGGATTATAGGCGTGAGCCACCACACCTGGCCAGATTTCGTTTCTCTTAGGTAAATACCTAGGAGTGGAATTGCCAGGTCATATGGCTACTCTGTGTTTAACATTTTGAGAAACTGTGACACTGTTTTCCACAGTGGCTGCACTATTTTACATTTCTGCCAGCAGTATATGAGGGTTCCAATTTCTCCACATCCTTACTACTACTTGCTTCCATCTGTCATTTTTGTTATTGCCATCTTAGAGGATGTGAAGTGGTATCTCATTGTGGTTTTGATTTGCATTTCCCTGATGGCTAATGATGTAGAGCTGTGGTCCCCAACCTTTTTGCCACCAGGGACCAGTTTCATGCAAGACAATTTTTCCACAGATGTGGGGTGGAGGGACAGGGAGGGCTTCTGAATGAAATTGTTCCATCTCAGATCACCAGGTGTTAGTTAGATTCTCATAAGGAGTGTGCAAAATAGATCCCTCGCATGTCAGTTCACAATAGGGTTCATGCTCTTATGAGAATCTAATGCTGCAGCTAATCTGACAGGAGGCAGAGCTTAGTCAGTAATGCTCACTGGCCTGACTCTCACCTCCTGCCGTGCAGTTGGATTCCTAACAGGCCACACGGACTGGTACCAGTCCACTTCCCAGGGCTTGTGGACTCCTGATGCAAAGCATCTTTTCTTGTGCTTATTGGTCATTGTATACCTTCTTTGGGGAAATACCTAATCAAGTATTTTGCTTATTTTACAGCTCGGTTATTTGTCTTTTTGTTATTGAGCTGTATGAATTCTTGTTGAGTGTGGGGGCTTACATCTGTAATCCCAGCACTTTGAGAGGCCAAGGCAGGGGGATGTCTTGAGCCCAGGAGTTTGAGACCAGCCTGGACAACATGGTGAAACCTTGTCTCTACAAACAATATAAAAATTAGGCAGGCTTGGTGGCATATGCCTGTTGTCCCAGTTACTTGAAAGGCTGAAGTTGGAGGATCGCTTGAGCCCAGGAGGTCCAGGCTGCAGTGAGCCGAGATTGGACCACTGCAATCCAGCCTGGGGGACAGAGAGAAACTCCATCTCAAAAAAAAAAAAAAAAAGTCTCTTCAAATATTTTTTCCCCATTTTGTTTTCCAATTTGGCTTTTTTACTTGCTTCCTTTTTTTGGCCTTACTTTCTTAACAACAAGGTGTTTTTTAAAAAACCTTAGGTGTTTTGAAAAAGTGAAACCAATGATTCAACTTATCTAGACTTTTCTGTAATATCTGTACAGCTAACTCACTATTTTAGAATGATTTGTGTCTCTTGGCTTTCAGTGTTCTACTGTGAAAAGTTATGAAGGTTCAAGTTTTTGTAAGGAAACAAAAATGTCTCTAAGAAGACTGATTTGGATTTGTGTGCTCTCCCTGCGTATTTATTGAGGCTTTCCTTGGCCACTTTGTTATTTCCCATTTTTAAAACATGGCCAAGTTCCTGTGAATGATTGTTTTCAAGGAAATTTCTTTGTAATTGAAAAGGAACTAAATAATGTAATATACGTTTGCTATGAACACAGTGTGGCCGCTTTGAATTCATAGGATTTCAGGCTATCAGTGTAAATCAGGAAAGGGCTTCCAGGGAGAGAAAGTGAGAGTGAAAGCAGCGAGAGTGAGAGCAGGCAGGGGCAGAAGACAGGGCTGGAGGCTTCCTAGCAGGGGAACCCCAAAGAGCACATTCTTTGGGGAGTGACCACTCACTGGAGCGAGGAGTCTTGGGGATGGAATCCTTGCCAGTGCAGTGTGTGTGTGTGCGCACACGTGTGTGTGTGTGTGTGTGTGTACGTGTGCATGAGCTGAGAGAGAGAGGAGGAGGAGTAGGAGTCAGGGGAGGCAGGGCAGAAGGTATCTTTTTCCATTGAGACATTTTTTGGTCTTTTAAAACCTCTTCAGCGAGCCCAGTCTTTGTAAACATACCTGTATGCCCAATTCTCTCCAGCTCAAGAAATATAGGGGCCTGATTGTTCTCGGAATTGTATCTACCATTTTTTTTAAAGGAGGCCTCAGCTCTGCCCTCGTGCTTAAAGCTCTCTCCTGCACATGTGTATGCATTATATCCTCCCTAGGTAATCAGTCACTCGCAAAAGGTCCTGATCCCACTGCAAATTAAATTCCATTCCAGTTTTTTGAACTTCACATATTTAGTTCATGACATAGGGGCCCTGGAAATGTTAAATCTAAAACTTGGTGTGGATTGTTAACTAAAAACTTGGGACTTGGTCTGAAGCCCCCATTCATCTGAGCAGCAAGAGGAACACGTGGTGGCGAAGCCTGCGAGCTGTCTATTCTCAGCTATAAATAGGAATGGTTTGTTTTGCAGCTCTCCAGCTTTTAGGCACATAATATTTGCCAGCATGTATGCTATCACATCCCTGCTATCTGCATTCATACAAACCATAAATCCCATGCTCTTGTCTTACTTTCCTGTTACAACTGCAATTCTTTGTTGATAAATATCTTTTATCTCAATGATGTGGGCATAATATCCACACTCTTCACCCAATGTGTGTGAAGGACGGAAGAAGAGAGAAGGAGAAAACAGACATGGAGGCTGAGGTGGGTGGATAATTTGAGGTCAGGAGTTCAAGACCAGCCTGGGCAACATAGCAAAACCCCATCTCTACTGAAAATACAAAAATTAGCCAGGCATGGTGGCAGGCACCTGTAATCCCAGCTACTCAGGAGACTGAGGCAGTAGAATTGCTTTAACCTGGGAGATGGAGGTTGCAGTGAGCTGAGATTGCTCCACTGCACTCCAGCCTGGGCGACAGAGCAGGACTCAGTCTCAAAAAAAAAAGAAAAAGTGTTGTTGGGATCTGGTAAGATGACCTATGATTTGTGATAAGCCCTCAATATTAGCCACTATGACTAAGACTTGCATATACAACCAGAGCTGGAATGCCAAGCTACAAGATTGCTTTCCCAGGTGTCGAATTAAATAAATCCATTTGAAAGCAAAAAGCATCTTTCCTTCCTTCCCTTCCCTTCCTTCCTTCCTTCCTTTCTTCCTTCCTTCCTTCCTTCCTTCCTTCCTTCCTTCCTTCCTTCCTTCCTTCCTTCCTCCCTTCCTCCCTCCCTCCCTCCCTCCCTCCCTCCCTCCCTCCCTTCCTTTCTTCCTTTCTCTCTCTCTCTCTCTTTCTTTCAATGCAAGGGTGGGCTTTCCTAGCAGTCACATATAACTTAGTTAATTCAACAAATGCTTGTAGAACCCTACTGTGGTGCTAAGTGCTGTGCTGAGTACAAGCTAGAGATTTGGTAGTGAAAACACAGATTGCACATTCCCATTCTGCAGACTGTGGAGCTCACAGTCTAGTGGGAAAGACACCAATGATACAATCAGACCTACCAGAGGGGAATGCTTTCTCATAAAGTCAACTTTCATGTAAAGTTTTTTAAAATCTTCTAAAATTTACCCTGAAATGTGTTTTTTTTCTTTTGCCTAAGAAATTATTGCTTTACGAAATTGTATGTTGTGTATTTTCATAAGTTTCTTCATCCAGCATATGCTATAGATATACATGAAAAGTCTGTATATTTATATACATTTCTACACAAACTTTGTTGACAAATTCTGTTTAATGTTAGTTCCAATTACAAATGGTAAAATTCAATGCTTTTCACACATCACATATTTAAGTAGTTTTAAAAAAGAAATATCTTAAAATGCCAACTGGAATCTTTTCGGAGCAAAATGTCATCTTAATGAGGATTTATGATGTAGCAGTGGATGGAAGATGTTCTGGTTTTTTTAAATGTATGTTTGGTCTTTCATGAGGCTATTAGAGAGTCCAGAGAACCCTCACTTTTCCTTTTGGATGCCATCAGATTCCTAGAAGGCATCCTGGGGCTTTTCTCTGTTCTTGATGTTCTGATCTTAAATGACTCGGGGCTGTGAACTCCTGGTAAACCAGTGAGTCATAGATTCTGCTCCAAGACACTCTTCGGGAGTGAGGAATGCTAAGAAAGCAAAACTGATCGAAATGGGTGTGGCTGAGGGGCCCTTCCACAAAGCAAGGTAGCTTTGGACACAGGCTGTTGCTTCTAGAAAGGAGGGGTTGCATGTGCAAAGGATGCATGATGGTTTGGTGATGTGGTAGATGTGGGACAGGAACCAGTTGGGTGTCAACAATGACGGAAGTGCCAAGCTGCATGTTCCCCTCCCATGTCTGGCTCAGGAGCCTTCCAACTCACACAACACACAATAGTGAAAAACAAAGAACAAAACAAACCAATTATTTGTTTTGGAGGTTTAACTTCTGGAGAAAGAAGACTCCTTCCCACCCAGGTTTGGACATTTTAAAGACCTGGAGAAATTTTCAGAGTGGGAGTAGTGTGCAGTGCCATTCTTTCTTGGGCTCCCTCTGGGACACATTCGCAGGGGACTTCAATGCTTGCCCTTGGCAAGTGAAAAAGCCCAAGCATCATGGCCAAGATGTGGAAACCATGTGATCTAGTTCCAGATACAATGCAACATAATGGAAGGAAATATTGTATCATCCTGATTACCTTTAAATAGCTCCCTCTTCATCACTCCCTTTTAAATACACACACACATGCGCACATCTCTTTGGAAGTGTGGCAGAAGCCAAATGCTTGGAGTTTCCTGGCATTTGAGCTTTGTCTCAGCAGCTCTCAAATGTATACACTGCTCTTCACATCCACTTTGAAGTTCAACGGCACAGCTCCTTTTTTACACAGTTACCGTTATGACAATAAACATCTCGCCATCCTCGTGACTCCCTGTCTACCCTAGCCTTATGTAATTCTCTGGCACACTCACTTTTTCTATGTGTCTTTTAGTGCCTGTTTGTATCATGTAGATTTTAGGTCCATCTGGTAATGACTGTATCTTTCTGTACACAATGTATTCAGTTACCATTAAACAATAAGTTATTTGATATCAGCAATGTGTGCCCCTGGGAGACAGGACTATTGGAGGGCAGTGGGAGCTAGAAGCAGGAGGGTTGCAACACCTCTCAAAAAACAGCTTTCCGTTTCTCCCGGGCACCAGGGTGGAGCACGTCTATTCCCCTCCACTGGTACTGATCCTGGTGCTCCAGAAGAAACCAGAATGGCCTCAGGGTCGCTTTGCAAAGTCGAGATTTGGCCTTGAAGTGCCAGAATAGAGGGAGTTGCGTCAGTCCTGGGTACTAGTAAGCAGCTGCCCGGGCTGATGTTAAAGCCACCGAAGATGGAAGGGGCTAGAGAGGGTGTCTGGAGGTTAATCTCCTTTCACTCCTACCCATATCAAGTTGGCATTGCTGTGGCTCAGAGTATGAAAGATTAATCTTTCCTTTACTTCCCCTCCTTGTGAAGCAAGGGAGACCACCTGCTTGTAGAAAACTGGTTGAGGGTGAGTTTTCAAGGGTCCCTTGTAGTGATACCACCAAGGTGGGGCTTGCAGATGAGGCAGGGGGTTACCACTCCCAAAACTGTTTTCAAAATGACCCCCCAACCCCCAAAGAGAAAGAATTTCTTAGTTGCTCCTTAGACGGTAGCCATGGATCCACACGAGCTTCTCCTAAGAGTTTATTAGAATCACAGAATCACAGAACTTGAAGCACTTCCCGACCAGAGTCACCATTTTAACAAGATTCCCCAGGAATTCATGTGCACGTTGGAATCAAAGAAGTGCTGCTCTAAGCCATTGGTCTCCTTTCTCACTGCACAATGGAGCATCTGGGATTTTTTTTTTTTTAAGATGGGATCTCACTCTGTCACCCAGGCTGGAGTGCAGTGGTGTGATCATGGCTCACTGCAGCCTCGACCCCCAGACTGAAGTGATCCTTCCACCTCAGCCTCCCGAGTAGCTGGGACTACAGTCGTGCACCACCACACCCAGCTACTTTTCTATATTTTTTTTGTACAGATGGGGTTTCTCTATACTGCCCAGGCTGGTCTGGAACTCCTGGGTTCAAATGAGCTGCCTGCCTCGGCCTCCCAAAGTGTTGGGATTACAGGTATCAGCCCCTGTACTCAGTCATATCTGGGAAACTTTCAAAAGGACCCAGGTCCCTGGCCCTCCTCTAGCGACCCCATGTAGTTTAAGAACTATTGGTATATATGAGCCTGGGCTTTGGAGCCAGACTGACTGGGTCTGTGTCTTCCCTAGCTTCTTAGTAGATGTATCCATTTGGGACAGCTCTATGGTTGCTTCTTGGTCTATAGAATCAGAGAAATAATAGTCATTATCTCGTAAGATTATTGTGAAGTTTAAAAGAGATGGTATAAGTAAACTCTGAAGTATAGTAAGTCCTCAATAAACGATACCTATTATTATCTGAACAGGTTTTGCAAAAAGTCCCCCACAGCCCTCATCTCACTCAGTCCCAAATCCCTTCAGTGTTGACACTATGGAGCAAGTTTTTGGTGATCCATTATACTTGGCAATTTCCTTGAGTATATTGGCCACTATTTCTTCTCTCTCTCTTGGTGGTTTTTTTTTTTTTTTTTTTTTTTTTTTTTTTGAGACGGAGTCTCGCTCTGTCACCCAGACTGGAGTTCAATGGCACAATCTTGGCTCACTGCAACCTCTGCCTCTAGGGTTCAAGCGATTATCTCGCCTCAGCCTCCCAAGTAGGTGGGATTACAGGTGCCCACCACCCTGCCCTGCTAATTTTTGTATTTTTAGTAGAGACGGGGTTTCACCGTGTTGACCAAGACGGTCTTGAACTCCTGACCTCAGGTGATCCACCTGCCTTGGCCTCCCAAAGTGCTGTGATTACAGGTGTGAGCCACCACGCCCAGCCCACTCTTTCTAAATTGGCGGTCTCTTTGGTCTTCTTCAGTAAGTTGAATGGGTTCTCATTGCCTGATGATCAATACTGGAGGAATCATCCCTTAAACAACAACAAAACCAAAACTAACCAATCAAACAAACAAAACATTGAAAGCAGGAACCAAATTGTATAGCAAATCATGGGAAAAACAGCGTAACTGGAGCTTAATACCAAAAACATAAGCTAAAATTTAACCAAAATTATCTAGGCCATAACAAGCATGTACCAATTTAAATAAGAACAAGGGTGACTCAGCTGTTGTCTTTGGTAGTAGGGTTTTGCCAAAACAGTTCCAGAGTGATAAAATAATGCGATTTTTTTCATCAGGGCTGAACTTTGAGGCTTTTTTCTTTTTTAAACAATTCATACTATCATCATTTTGTGGCCAATTTGGTTTTTCTTTGCCTTGTATTGTTAGATATTTATAGTGTCATCATCATCAGAAAGAGGTTGACCTAAAATAATATTTATATGAGACCAGATTTAATGGCTCATGCCTATAATCCCAGCACTTCAGGAACCCAAGGTGGGAGGGTCACATGAAGCCAGGAGTTTGAGACTAGCCTGAGCAACAAAAACAAGACCCTGTCTCTACAAACAAACAAACAAAAAATTTAGCCGAGCACAGCGGTGTGTGCCTGTATTCCCAGCTAATTGGGCAGCTGAGGCAGGAGGATCACCTGAGCCCGTAAGTTTGAGGCTGCAGTGAACTATGATTGCACCACTGTACTGTAGCCTGGGTATACTCTAGGGTGACAGTGTGAGACCCTGTCTCAACAAACAACAACAACAAAAAAATAGTGATGTGATAGGTGTGAGTGGGTGTTACTTTTACATCTGGAAGCCCATTTAATCGAGAATAAATATTAAAAGTGACTAGTTTGGGCTAGGTATGGTGGCTCACGCCTGTAATCCCAGCATTTTGGGAGGCCAAGGCAGGCGAATCAGTTGAGGTCAGGAGTTCAAGACTAGCCTGGCCAACATGATGAAACCCTGTCTCTACTTAAAATACAAAAACTAGCCGGGCATGATGGTGCACGTCTGTAATCCTAGCTACTTGGGAGGCAGAGGGCAGGAAGATAACTTGAACCCAGGAGGTAAAAGTTGCAGTGATCCAAGATCGCGCCACTGCACTCTAGCCTGGGTGACAGAGCGAGACTTCGTCTCCAATAAGAAAAAAAAAAAAAAGTGATCAGTTTGTCAGTCAATACTCCATGTTGTGGTCTCTTTGACCTCTCTATGTGACCTCATAACTGTCAGTTCTTGGATATAAATACTGATAGAAGGATCCTTAATATTTAAATCTAATTTGAGCTTTTAAAAATATACAAATTTACTAATTCTCTTTTTTTTTTTTTTTTTTTTTTTTTTTTGAGACAGAGTCTGGCTCTGTTGCCTGGGCTGGAGTGCAGTGGTGCCATCCTGGCTTACTGCAACCTCCACCTCCTAGGTTCAAGCAGTTCTCCTGCCTCAACCTTCCCAATAACTGGAATTACAGGCATGTGCCAGGGAATTACAGGCAAGCACCACCAGGTGCGGCTAATTTTTGTATTTTTAGTAGAGATGGGGTTTTGCCACGTTGGCCAGGCTGGTCTTGAACTCCTGACCTCAGGTGATACATCCACCTTGGCCTCCCACAGTGCTGGAATTACAGGCGTGAGCCACTGCACTCAGCCTAAATTTGCTAATTCTGTTAAAATGGCATTGCATTTTTTAGTAACCTCCTTCAAAAGAATTCATATATATATTTCCTAGAACCATAGGATATTAGCTTTGAAACTAATATCAGAAATAATGTGTCTCAATTTCCTTGTATTCCAAAAGGAGAAACTGAGATCTGGAAAAGCAGAGTGACTTTACTGAGGCTACTGGTCTGACAGAACTAGAAGCCAATGTTTTGTTTCACACGGATTGTTTTAATTAGGTCCCTGAAGCCCCAGATGACCAATGTTTGTGCCTCTCACATCACAAAATGCACAAAATCTTATAGAAATTCGCTTATTATTATTTACTTATTCGTTTATTTAGAGACAGGGTTTTGCTATGTTGTCCAGGCTGGACTCAAACTCCTGGACTCATGCAATCTTCCCACCTCCACCCTGCCAGCAGTCAGGGATCCAGGTGCAGGAGCGATTGAGCCTGGCTAACTTCCTTTGGTTTTGGTTTTGTTTTTTCCCCCGAGAGGAGTCTCACTCTATCGCCCAGGCTGGAGTGCAGTGGTGCGATCTCAGCTCACTGCAACGTCTGCCTCCCAGGTTCAAGCAATTCTCCTGCCTCAGCCTCCCAAGTAGCTGGGATTACAGGCGTCTGCCACCACATCCGGCTAAATTTTGTATTTTTAGTAGAGACAGGGTTTTACCATGTTGGCCAGGCAGGTCTCGAACTCCTGACCTCGTGATCCGCCCGCCTCAGCCTCCCAAAGTGCTGGGATTACAGGCGTGAGCCACCGCGCCCAGCCCTGTTGTTTCTTTTACAATGTTGGCATAGAAAAGCTAAAAACAGAGCTGGGAAATCAAATAGAACTTTCAATTGTCCAATCCTTTCTCATGAAGCTCAAGGGGCTGGCAGGGAGAGTGGAGGAGGGGAAATGGAGTAACCAAGTCAGAGAGCCTTTAAGGAGGGGCTTGTGGAGGCGGAGCAGGCTGCGGTCGGTTGGTCAGGTGAGCCGGACTGGTCTTGCAGACTTGAGCTAGTGCCGTGAGGTAGAGCGGGGATGCTGGCATCAGCTGGCTCTTGCAGCAACTCCTCCACTGCCTCGCTCGTCTCACCTGGAGCTCTCTACATCTGCCTCCCTAGTTTGCCACAAGGTGGGGGGGTGGGACACAGGAAGAGAAGGAAGTCTTTTGAACCAAACTGAGGGGGGTGGCCTATCCTGTTCCCTACTATGGTGTGTCTGTCACCTCCGGGTGGCTCATGTTGACTGTCATCTTTCTGAGGGAACCATGCGACCTGCAAATGTGCAGGGAGGTGACAGAGCCTAGAGAGCTGTTAGCATCTTCACACCTTCCCTCCAGGCAGGGCTGCGTGGGAACCGCCCGGAGAGCAGAGCATGAGCCTTCCCCACCTCATTGTATTTAGCATCAAGAAGGTTTCTCATTCTTTTTTTTTTTTTTTTTTTAATGTTTCAAAACTATCACTGCAGGCAAACCAAAGAAGGGAGTGTTTCAAAACTATTTTACATAACATATACCACGGTCCCCCTGAAATTAGTAAATTAGTAAATCCTATTTCACCCTGGCTTTATTGGGAGACAATTTATTAAGCATTGCTATCAAGGAGTACACAGTGCCTCCTCCAAACAGATAAGAACGTTAGCATTTCCTGTGTCAACTCCTCCGCAAGGATCGTGGCAATTCTTTCCTTCAGGGGTTCACCCCCTACAACAACAGCAAAAGGCAGTCCTGTTTCCTGGGCTTCATCTATGTCGAGAGAGAGAAGGTGGCATCCTCCTGGAGGGACCTGTTGGGTTCGTGGTTCGGGAGATATGTGGGCTAGACAGACTTGAAGGCGAAAAGATGCAGGCGTGCTTTCTGGGAGACAAACGCAGGAGAAAGCAGAAAAGAACAGGGTAAGTAACAGCAAAAACCAAACCAGGGCCAAGGGTTGGACGGTTCTGAGACAGAAAGAGATGAATTAGGAGAACTCTTCCGTGTGTTAATAACTAAAATACTTGACTTTAGAAACAGAGTTATTTCCTTCTAGAGCAGTTGTTAACAGCTTCCCCAGAAAGATCCACTGGTTTGGAGAATCACAGCGTAGTTGTAAAGCTTAGCAAGGAGGATCTGAGGGCTCCAAAAGAGGGGGCATCTCTGAGCTCTTCCAGGCAATGGCTTTCTTGGACCTATTCCATGGCTTGGGAAAAAAGGAAGAAGCAAGAGAAACCCAAGGTAGGTGTGGAGGCGCACAGCCTCTGGTGGCCACAATGAATGAGGACATGAAGCTAGAATGCAAGCTTCTTATACATATAAAACCCCAAGGATTGGGAAAATGCACACTTGGGAGGAGGGAACTTTTCTTCTGGTTCTATGTAAACACAGTGGCTGGGTGTGGTGGTTCATTCCTGTAATCCCAGAGATTTGGGAGGCAGAGGTGAGAGGATCTCTTGAGGCCAGGAGTTCGAGATCAGCCTAGGAAACATAGCAACACTCTGTTTCTACAAAAAATTAAACAATTAGTCAGGTGTGGTGGCACACGCCTGTAGTCCCAGCTACTCATGAGACCGAGAGAGGAGGCTCACTTGAGCCAGGGAGTTTGAGGCTGTGGTGAGCTATTGGTCACACCACTGCACTCCAGCCTGGGCCACAGAGTGAGAACCTGTCTCAGGAAAAAAAAAAAAAAAAAAAAAAAAAGTCTAAACACAAAACCAGCTGAGGAAAGAGGGAAGTCTATACAGAAGGAGAAAAATGTTTTAGACAACATGGGCTTTTGGAAGCTTGATGCTTTTATATGTGGTAACAGATCAGAATTTTGTTCTAGAGAATCCGAAAGAGCTTCTCTGAACATCTACTGAGACCAGGAGAAGCAGGGCCGTACCTGGAGCTTCCAAGTGTTCAGAAGCATTTGGGTTGTTCCGAGGGTGAAAGGCCCCTTCAGCTCCATTAAATATGTCATTAGGATCCCTGAAAGATACAGGACCAGTGGGGATGATATTCACTTAAATATTTTATGTTTTTAATTTTTATTTATTTGAGATGGAGTCTTGCTCTGTCACCCAGGCTAGAGTGCAGTGGCATGATCTCGGCTCATTGCAACCTCTGCCTCCTGGGTTCAAGCTATTCTCCTGCCTCAGCCTCCCAAGTAGCTGGGATTACAGGTGCCTGTCACCATGCCTGGCTAATTTTTGTATTTTTAGTAGAGATGGTTTCACCATGTTGGCCAGGCTGGTCTTGAACTCCTGACCTCAAGTGATCCACCCACCTCGACTTCCCAAATTGCTGGAATTACAGGCATGAGCCACCACGCCCGACCCACTTCAATATTTTAAGGGAGCATTTTTTGCTTTTTCCCAGCATATATATCTTACTAATATCCATCTTCTGAGAGGTAAGATGTTGTTTTAACTCAAGTTAGGAGGTACAATCCTAAAACAATGTGACTTTTTAAAATTTAAACTTTTTGTTTTGAAAAAATTGTAGATTCATACGCAGGTGTAAGAACTAATACCAAGAAACTCCATGTACATTGTACTCTTTTCTCCAATGGTAACATCTTGCAAAATTGTAATAAAATATCACAATGAAATTATTAAAACTGATGCAATCCGACATATTGTTCAGATTTCCCCCTTGTTACTTGTACTCACTTGTGTGTGTATTTAGTTCTCTACAGTTTGATCACATGTGTAGGTTCAAGTATCTAGCACCTCGGTCAAGATATAAAGCAGCTCCATCATCCATCACTGTGCTTTCACAGCCTCTCTGACTTCTCTCCCACCCTCCCCTTCCTCCTTTACTTCTGGCTTCTCCTGGTCTCAGTAGATGTTCAGAGAAGCTCTTTCGGATTCTCTAGAACAGAATTCTGATCTTGTTAGCACATATAAAAGCATCAATCTGTTCTCCATTTCTATAATTTTGTCATTTCAAGAATGATATGGAAATAGAATCCTATAGAATATGACCTTTTGGGATTGGCTTTTTCACTCAGCATAATTTCCTTGAGATTCATCCAAGTCGTTGCAGGTATCATTACTTCCTTCCTCTTTATTGCTAAATATTATTCCAAGGTATGATTATGCCATTGTTTGCTTAACCATTCACCCCAAAATAATACAACTTTTAAGGGTAAAATATACTGAATTATAAAAATCAAACGTATTTTTGAAATCTCCTCATGCCTTTTTTCTTTTTCTTTCTTTTTTTTTTTTTTTTTTTTTTTGAGACAGAGTTTCTCTGTGTCACACAGGCTGGAGTGCAATGGCATGATCTCAGCTCACTGCAACCTCTGTCTCCTGGGTTCAAGTGATCCTCCTGCCTCAGCCTCCCGAGTTACTGAGACTACAGGCATGCACTGCCATGCCTGGCTCATTTTTTCTGTATTTTTAGTGGAGATAGGGGGTCTTGCCATGTTGGCCAGGCTGGTCTCGAACACTTGGCCTTGAGTGATCCACCCGCCTTGGCCTCCCAAAGTGCTGGGATTACAGGCATGAGCCACGGTGCCTGGTCAATTGCCAAATTTTTAAAGTTGAATGTAAAAGAAAACTTTGCTTTTAAGGGGTGTGTGTGTGCGTGTGTGTGTGTGTGAGAGAGAGAGACAAAGTATATGTGTGTGTGTCTGTGTAGTTTTTTTCCCCTCAGATTTTGTGGTTTGGAGGAAGTTTCTCTAAATCATAGCAGGGTGGTACTATTTCTGATCACCACCTAAAACTAACATGGTACATCACAAAGAGATTGTCTTTGTGCCATATGGGAATTGTGTAGTGTTCACATGAATATTTCAAGTGAATATTTTTGCTTTTTCTTATACAAACATTCTTGATTTGGGATGTGTATTTCCTGTCAGTAAAAAGAAATAGGGTATTCTAACCCTATTCTTTAGTCATCCTTTGCAATATGCCCAGCCAGACTTCCAACAAAATTTTAAGTTATTATGTTTAATAACCATCTTTAAAAATGTAGCCTTTTAGTAAATGAAACATCTCTTTTGTAACTAATGTAGACATTTCGGCTTGCTTGAATAAATGAACTATTAAGTATAATTTCTTATTTTAACAGGAATTACACTCTCTTTTCATTAAAAATAATTTTAAAGGATCAAGAGTCATTTAAATAATATAACTCCATCTCAAATTTTTCTATTTTGATTAACTTGTAATGATATAGTTATCCATTTTTGGGAAATTGCAAGCATATTCTCTACCAATAAATACTAGATCTAAAAGAAAGCCATGGAAATAACACATAATTCTGATTTTAAATTCTCTTTAATACTTCCAAAAATATTTTTAATCAGGTTATTTTGTATGTTAATATTTATATAAACCTTTCGTTGCTCATGGTATTTTTATGTTTATGATATTAATTTTAAAATTTTTTCTTTATAGTTTTTAACTTGACTCCAATTTTGTTTTCTTTTTAAACAGAGTCTCATTCCATTGCCCAAGCTGGAGTGCAGTGGCATGATCATGGCTCACTGCAGCCTCAGCTTCCTGGGCTCAAGCACTTCTCCCACCTCAGCCTCTTGAGTAGCTGGGACTACTGGCATGTGACATGTCACTAGGCTAATTTTTAATTTTTTTGTAGAAACAGGATCCCCCTATGTTGCCCAGGCTGGTCTCAAACTCCTGAGCTCAAGCAATCCTCCTGCCCTGGCCTCCCAAAGTGCTGGGAGTACAGGCATGAACTGTGGCTCCCAGCCTCCAGTTTTTATAATGAGAGATATGATACACATCCCAGATTTTTTTTTTTTTTTTGAGACGGAGTTTTGCTCTTGTTGCCCAGGCTGGATTGCAATGGCATGATCTCGGCTCACTGCAACCTCCACCTCCTGGGCTCAAGCAATTCTCCTGCCTCAGCCTCCTGAGTAGCTGGGATGACAGGTGCCCACCACTACGCCTGGCTAATTGTTTTGTATTTTAAGTAGAGACGGGGTTTCACCATGTTGGCCAGGCTGGTCTTGAACTCCTGTCCTCAAGTGATCCACCTACCTCGGCCTCCCAAAGTGCTGAGATTACAGTGTGAGCCACCACACCAGCTATCTTTATATCTTCTACAACAACTAAAATCATTAAGAATTCTTTTTTTTTTTTTTTTTTTTTTTGAGATGGAGTCTTGCTTTGTCACCCAGGCTGGAGTGCAGTGGTGTGATCTTGGCTCACTGCAACCTTTGCCTCCTGGGTTCAAGTGATTCTCCTATTCTCCTGCCTCAGCCTCCCGAGCAGCTGGGAATACAGGCATGCGCTACCACGCTTGGCTAATTTTTGTATTTTTAGTAGGGACAGGGTTTCACATGTTGGCCAGACTGGTCTCAAACTCCTGACCTCAGGTGATCCGCCCACCTTGGCCTCCTAAAGTGCTTGGATTACAAGTGTGAGTCAGCATGCCTGGCCAATCTTTTCCAGGTGTCCTACAGCTTCCTGTTCAGAAAAGAGGATCCATGGTGACACTCATCCGAAGCAGTCTTTGGAAAGCACTGCTTTTGGTCACACGTCTGAACAATCAGAACAAAAGTTCCATTCCTACCAAAGGAAAAGACAAAATCAAAACGACACACCCAACAATCAAACCCAGAAACAACAACCGAGGGCTTCCCCACTTGTGTTTCTGCAGAGCTTTCACTTGAATTTGCAAAGCTAAGTGGCTCAGATTCTTCAGAGAGGTGTTTAACTATTTTGATTTATGAGTAATTTCTTAATCTATATGTAAAATTGCAGTCCCTCTGCCACACAAAACACAATTCTTCTATTTTTGGAAAACACACCTGAATCTCAGCATGCCTCACATATGTGGAATTGTGAGCAATCGCACAAACCTGGATGTCACAGTCTATGTTTCAAAAAAGCATACACTTTTGAAAAAGTTTAAATGTTCAAAACATTAAACCCATTGTTAAAAACACATGTTTCCACGTGTCTTTCTTTTCTTAGAAAAAAATAAGTTTGTCTGATTATAAATATGAAAAGATACACTTCAAACTGGGTTATTTCCCGGCACAGGATTGGGTAGAGGCACACTTTGATTTTCTCTCTACTTGTTTAGATGGTTTGCATTTTCAAATAAAAACAATTAGTGTGTTCTGTTTGTATAACAAAATTCTTTTCTTCATTTGTTTATTTTCAATTTCTGCGCCTATCTACTTCTGAGAGAACTTCAAGATAAAACATCAAACATTAAAACCACAGAACACAGACAACCTGAAGGAAGCCAAGGCTACAGACACATGGCATGATTGATTACAGTCAAATAGGCAAAGGTGTGATTACAGTGAAAAAGGCAAAGACTGGCTCGTGGCTCCCTGGCAACCCCAGAGTAACAGAAAAGAGTTCTCGTCCAGGCGATGAGGCTAAAGAGTGTTTTTGTTTTTGTTTTAAAGAAGAGAGCTTCCAAATTAATCCATTCTGGGGAAAAAAACAAAACAAAACAAAACAACACTTTTCCTAGAACTAAACCAAGCAGGAATTTATGACATAGGTCCTTGTTAAGAGAGTGAGGGAGTGGTTCAGAGAATACCATTCTCAAGTATGGTTTTACAAGGGGGAAAAATTCTGTTCAAATAGATTATTCTCAGAATCACCCTTTAGAGAAGTCCTTAAATGGTAACTGAGTAAAGACATTTCTGAGATTCTGTAGTCCTGATGATAAAAACATGTACAAAAAGACATCATTCCATATAAAACCATTTCAAGTTCCTATTGGTTTATAGGATGGCATTTATATATTCTTAGACCTCGAGGGAGACACTGGTCTGCTTTCCATCACTTTGCTGGCATCGTGGACCCACCCCCAGCTTTCCAGGTATGCATAGTCCATGGCTGTATTTTTTTTTTTAAAGAATTGAGAAAGGGGCCAGGCGTGGTGGCTCACACCTGTAATCCCAGCATTTTGGGAGACTGAGGTGGGTGGCTCACGTGAGCTCAGGAGTTTGAGACCACCCTGGCCAGCATGGCGAAAACCCGTCTCTAAATATACTAAAAATACAAAAATTAGCTGGGCATGGTGGTGCACTCCTGTAATCCCAGCTACTCAGGAGGCCGAGGCACGAGAATTGCTTGAACCTGGGAGGCGGAGGTTACAGAGAGCCAAGATGGAGCCACTGCACTTCAGCCCAGGCGATAGAGCAAGACCTTGTCTCAAAACAACAACAACAACAACAAAACTAAACTAAACTAAACAAACAAACAGCAACAACAACACAAAGAATTGAGAGAGGAATAGAAATAATAACAAATGGCTGGGCGCGGTGGCTCATGCCTGTAATCCCAGCACTTTGGGAGGCCAAGGCGGGCAGACCATGAGGTTAGGAGATCGAGATCATCCTGGCTAACACAGTGAAACCCCGTCTCTACTAAAAATACAAAAAATTAGCCAGGCGTGGTGGCACGTGCCTGTAATCCCAGCTACTCCAGAGTCTGAGGCAGAAGAATCTCTTGAACCTGGGAGGTGAAGGTTGCAGTGAGCTGAGATTGCGCCACCGCACTCCAGCCTGGGCTACAGAGCGACACTCGGTCTCAAAAAAAAAAAAAAAAAAAAAAAAAAAAAATTAAAAACAAACAAACAAACAAAAACAGAAAAAAAATCCCAACCATTGCTATTTGAGAAAAGAAAGTAACAAGAATAACCTCCACAATCACTGTTTTTCAGATGTCTTTCTTTTCCATTGTTTGCCCATGGTTATTTTTAAGTCATTATAACCATAGGGTACATGCAATTTTGTGTTTTTTTTTTCCCAGTGTACATTTTATCAGGAATAGTTTTTTCACATTGTTGCATAGTTCTCTTACATATCACAAACATCTTCTTACATTTTTCACATATATATATAATTGTTGCCTTAAAACTATAAAATTTCTGGACATTTTGATGGCTCTTAATACATATTGATCCGTATTGACAGATTTGTGTTTGAAAAGGATAATTTTCAAAATTAGTGTATTGATTTCACATTGTAAATGCTTAGTTACAATAAGCATCCCCGTGTCTCATCCCAATTTGATCTAAATTTAATTTCTTTGGTTATTAGAGAGTTGAACAAAAATGCAATGTTTGAGCAAACATTTCTCTATTTTCAACTAGAAATATTTCTTTTCCTAGTCATGGAAAATATTGAAAACAGAAATCATTGCCTGTTTTATTCGTTAGATCTTAGTGTTGCTGTTATCAATTTGCCTAAGATCATTACATAATAATGATATTAACTCTTGCTACCCATGTACACATTCTACACTTTATAAATGTTTTTCCCTGTTCATTTGTTTGTTTGTTTGTTTTTAAATACGGCCAAGTTTGAATCTCAAGACAACTTCCCCCATCACAAAACACTCTCCACTTCCCAGCTGGCGAATGCTCAGAGAATGCAAGCCGGCTTTTATGTTTGCCTAGGCAAAACATAATTAGGAAGATGAATTTGCTGCCACCTCTCTCTCTCTCTCTCTCTCTCTCTCTCTCTCTCTCTCTCTCTCTCTCTCACACACACACACACACACACACAAATCATACACCACTGATAAATCAATGTCAACTCCAAGTGGCTTTTGCATTTCCCAGAGAGACACAATATAAAAACTGCTTCTGAAAAACTGGATATGAGGTGATTCAATCTTCTTTTTTTTGTAAAATGGGTAAAGTTAGGTTGCAGTCTCAAAATAAAATAAGTAATGTGAAAACAATTTGAAACTGTTTAAAAAAATTCATATGCAATGCAATGATAATATTAATGATACTTCCCAAAAAATAAATATAACAATTAAAAAATAGGATGACTTTATCTGTGTCACCTCTTCTCAGTTGGCATGGATAATTGCGGAAATTGAACCCACAGGTTGTAAAAACTGAAGGGGTCACAGAATTGCTAGGGCAATTGATACACATGAAGATGAATCTTATTTCCCTTACGGGTTTTTTTTTTTTTTTTTCAGATAAAAATGTTAGTTGTAGAAATGGGGTAAAATGTAAGAGAGGAAAATAAAAATCATCCATAGTAACATCATCTAGAAATAACAAATTAACTTTACACTTCAGGTAACAATTTTATTTTTTCCTTCTGTCTTTAGAAGTGTATATTAAAATTCACATTCTATATACCTGGGTTTTTAATTCAGTTTTTGCAGTAAGGAAAATGGCAAAGCCATGCATCTTTCTGTGTTTGGTGAAGGAGTTTTTGCACTCGTGATAAGTTTTTATGGGTGTACAACTTTAAAAGACATGACTTGCCTGTAAAATATTATCCAAAAGTTTGGCTGTTTTTAAAAACGAAACAAAACGAAATAAGTCAAACAAAACCCCAGAGAGTAAAGGGAAAAAGGAATCCTCTAAGAAGTAGAAGAGAAGAAGTCAGCATCACCCCAAAGTAAGTTTTCTCTCTGCAAAGACATTGAGTTCTCTCTTGTGCCTGCATATAGCTGACAAGAGAAAAGGTCGTATCCGCAGCCACGGTCAGGCAGGCATCCACTCGTGGGGGAAGAATCCACAGAGAGACGGGACCTCCTTTCCTGGGCTTGCTGTGTACTTTATTCTTATTAATATATTCAGGTCTGGTTTTTTGGCAAGTTGTAATCTCTATAATTCCTTCCCAGGTTTCTTCTGCAGGCATGAATAAATACTCAGCCATCGGATATTTGGATCAGAGCTAGGGGCCGTGGGGTGGCACAGAAACATAAGGGTTGTCTCCCTTTTCACGACGTCCCACTTGCTCAGGGTGCCAGGCAGCAAAACTGGTGCCCCTCAATAGAGTAATGCTGTCGTGTGTGATACCATCTTCCCTCTCTGCCTAAGGCCAATGTCTGTTCACTCTTTGACAGTCACCTTTTAATACAGTGCGTCAGGGAAAAATAAGTCATGAAAATTATAAAGGGATACAATACATTAAAAAATTAATAACATTAGAGGCACTGATTTACATTTTACTTTGATGCTTACAGTAGCTTTTTTAAAAAATATAATAGAAGTTGTTTAAAGATCTCATCATTTTACTTTCTTATTAAAGTTGAATATAATTCAATCCTTGGCTTGAATTGAAAGCAGCAGCTAACTTTGCACATATTATCTCATTTAATTATTTTATCTCTTTTTTTTTTTTTTTTGAGACTGAATCTCGCTCTGTCACCCAGGCTGGATTGCAGTGGCGTGATCTCAGCTCACTGCGACCTCCATCTCCCAGGTTCAAGTGATTCTCCTGCTTCAGCCTCCCACGTAGCTGGAGTTACAGGTGTGTGCCACCATGTCCAGCAAATGTTTTGGTGTTTTTAGTAGATTTGGGGTTTCACCGTGTTTGCCAGGCTGATCTCAAACTTCTGACCTCAGGTGATCTACCCACCTCAGCCTCCCAAAGTGCTGGGATTACAGGCATGAGTCACCACACCCCGCCTAATTATTTTATCTTTAAAAATGTATAATCGAATCTTAATTTTTTTCTAAATAATACCTATCCATAGTTTAAAGAATTAAAGAATACCACCCATCCATGCTGCAAATTACCTTGATGTAGGTAGCTAAGCTCAGATTCAAACCCTGTTTCTATGGTACAACAGCCCCTGGTGGGGACTCAGAAGAAATCTTTACAGAGGAAAAAAGAGACGTTTTTATTTCATCGAAACCAAATACAAGAAAAAAAAAAATCAAGGGGCATAGGTCTTGTTTTGTCATGTGGGAAACTGCAGAACTTTTTCATGCAATTATTTTGGACTTGGAGATTTCTCTTAATGGCACAATAATTACATATCTGTGAAAAAAATCCTCTCCTTTTTGGGCAATGTCACTTATTTGTCATTTCAGTAGCATTTAGTTGAAGTCAGGAAGGAAAGTTTACTGTGTCAGAAAATAATCATAGTTTGCTCTGGTAGTCTACAGTGCTTAATGACACACTGGATATCACGCAGTAATGAATGCTTTTTTAAAAAATGGAGCAAAGAGTATGGAAACTAGCTATTAATTTGATATGGTGTGGTTTAACTAATGTAACTTGTTATTCCATTAATATTGTGTCATTAGCTGCCAAGGGAAAGTACAAGAGTTATGATATGCCACCTTGTAAATTGCTTTAAAGATGAGAAAGTGAGAGAGTGAGACAGACACAGACACACACACACACACACACACACACACACACATACACACACAGAGACAGAGACGGAGGGAGGGAGAGAGAGAGAGAGAGATCTAGTCTTCTACTGTTTATGAAAGGTCTTAAGGATATATAAATAAATATATATATGACAAAAAGGAAAGTTGAGTTTTATCATTTGAAGAGAATGGAGAAATATTAAAACAAGCAATTCAGATTTTTTAAAAAATGACTAAAATACGTTCTCCAATGAAGGTTAAGGAGTTTTTTCTTAATGCACCTCCCGATGACTACAGACTATTTTAACTCTTTTCAAACACCTAAATTTAGAAAAATTCCATATAGGCTTGATTTGTCTGTGTTATACAGACTTCGTTGCTATGACAGCAACATGATACAATTATTTATTACCATGACAATCTGCTGTAGGTTTTAAAAATACGTTATCTATTTTTATTAGTGTTGTCAATTGTGCCGGGAAGGGATACCACCACTTTGCCTAATTGAGAGAGCCCGTAATGCAGGGTACAAGTGGAACTCATTTAGCTGGAGAGGCAGAGCGCAGAACAAGCCAAATTCCCTGGAATCCTCAGTGACACGCACATCCTCCACTGACAACAGTGTCCTGGCCAGCTGTCTGGCTGCAGCGAGCATTTCAGCGGGGGTATGTGGGCTCCATTGATGTTTTCCTTGTGGCTTCCGCTTTGCCACGTTGGGTAAGAGTCAACATTGGATAGGACTAGAAGCTCAGAGAACCTTGCACCCGTAAGATACCTGCTTTTCAGGAGGAGAGAGCAAAGTATGTACTTAGTGACCAGGCTCATGAGGACTATCCTGCTCTGAGGAGGTGGCAGGGGTTGTCTGGGGTGGATTGGTGGGGCTATTACCCGACTCGAACTGTGCCAAAATGGTGCTCTGTGGTGCCTAGATCTTAGCCCACTTTCCTCTTTCCTCTCCTCTCTGTTACTCTCCTGTACCTGCCAGGCTTGTAGAAAAATAATATAAATAATATCACTTGTGGTGCTCAGTGAACTTTTCATTCAAGAAAGGAGTATGAGATTATGTGCATGTGAATTCATAATTGAGTCATCAGAAAGCAACCAGCTAGTAAAGTCATCCTGGAAAGTTAGTTTTGGTGCTGTTTCTAAAATACAAGGTTTTCCATATATACATATATATATATATACACACACACACATACATATACTTTTTTTTTTTTTTTTTGAGATGGAGTCTTGCTCTGTCACCCAGGCTGGAGTGCAGTGGCGCGATCTCGACTCACTGCAAGCTCCCTGCCTGGTTTTCCTTATAAATTGATGAGAAAAAGTCAACTGCTTCCCTGCAGTTGATATGTGTGTGTGTTACACAAAGTGCTTTAGTGATCTTAGCTCATTTGTGTCTCACCACAATTGGATGAGTGAGATGCTACTACCAATCTTTTTTTCTTTTTCTTTTTTTTTTTTTTTTTTTTGAGATGGCGTCTCACTCTTAATTGCACAGCCTGGAGTGCAGTGGCGCGATCTCGGCTCACTGCAATCTCTGCCTCTGGGGTTCACGCCATTCTCCTGCCTCAGCCTCCCAAGTAACTGGGACTACAGGCACCTGCCACCATGCCCGGCTTGTATTTTTACAAGCCAGCTTGTATTTTATTTTTTGTAATTTTAGTAGAGATGGGGTTTCACCGTGTTAGCCAGGATGGTCTTGGTCTCCTGACCTCGTGATTCACCCGCCTTGGCCTCCCAAAATGCTGGAATTACAGGTGTCAGCCACCGTGCCCGGCTACTGGCCTTTTTTCTCACAAATGATGACCCTGAGGCTGCCTTGAGAGCAGGTGTGTCTGGGGCCAGCCACCTGACACCATGTGCTCCATGGCAGCATACACAGAAAAGGACACCGGCCCCCTCCCCAAGACCATCACAGAGAAGTGGCCCTCACAGAAATATAGTAGCACACTGGAGCTGTGCCCTTGGAGGTGGTGTGGCCTTCAGAAGGCATCTCTCCAGGATGGTGTGAGGGCTGGACCCCACTCCAAGGACCCCCAATTTGAAATGCCAAAGGTGGGTTTATAGTGGCTTGGCACTTTAGCTCCAGATCGGCATTGTAAAATATTTTTTGTGCCTGGTGAGTGTTATATCCAAAAGATGAGTATGATATTAGCGCAATATAACATAATCTGACCATCACCAAGTAACTTATTCTGGTGTCCTGGAAATTTGTCATTTGTAAAAACTAGGCTTATTCACAATTCAATAAGAAAAAAAAAAGACAACTCCTCACCCTAGTAGACATGGAGAAGTGATTCTTCCTCTCCCCAACTCCCTCACCAAAAAAATCTATACAAATGATCAATGAATATAAACAGATAATTAATGTTATTATTTTTTTTTTTGAGACAGGGTCTCACTTTGTCACTTTGTCACCTAACCTGGAGTGCAGTGGTGTGATCACAGCTCACTGCAGCCTTGACTTCCTGGGCTTCAGAGATCCTCCCACCTCAGCCTCCCAAGAGGCTGGGACTACAGGCACACACCACCACACCTGACTAATTATTTTATTTTTTAAGAGATGGTGTATTAGTCCGTTCTCACACTGCTATAAATAACTTTCCCAGACTGGGTAATTTATAAAGGAAAGAGGTTTAACTGACTCACAGTTCCTCATGACTGGAGAGGCCTCAGGAAACTTACAATCATGACAGAAAGTGAAGGAGAAGCAAGGACCTTCTTCACAAAGCGGCAGGAGAGAGAAGAATGAGGAGTGAAGGGGGAAGAGCCCCTTACAAAACCATCAGATCTCGTGAGAACTCACGATCACAAGAACAGCGTGGGGGAAACCACCCCATGATCCAACCACTTCCCATCAGGTCTCTTCCTAGACATGTGGGGATTATGGGGATTACAATTCTAAATGAGATTTGGGTGGGAACACAGCCAAACCGTATCAGATGGGGTCTCACTATGTTACCCAGGCTGGTCTCGAATTCCTGGGCTGAAACAATCCACCTGCCTTGGCCTCCCAAAATGTTGGGATTACAGGTGTAAGCCACTGTGCCCAGCCAATTGTTTTTTTCTTTAAGTGTATTGTTGCTTTGATGATAATATCAAAGTTTGGCAAGGACATCTGAGGTTCAACTTGTTGGAAGCCCTCTAAAAAGCAGTTTAAAGATATTTATCAAAAGCTTTTAAAAACATGACTATCCTTTGTCTCAGAAGTTCTACTTTTAGAATGCATTCTGAGTACAGAAAAGGGTATCCTCAAAATTGTATACAAATGTCACTAGATACTGAATCATCAAGTATGTTATGGCACAAGCATTAGAATGGCTACCATGAAGATATTTTATTTTATTTATTTATTCATTAGAGACAGGGTCTTGCTCTGTCACCCAGGCTGGAGTGCAGTGGCACAATCATAGTTGATTGTAGCTGTGACCCCTGGGCTCGAGTGATCATCTCACCTCAGCCTCCTGAGTAGCTAGGATCACAGGCACACAGCACCACGCCCGGCTAATTTTTGGTATTTTTTTGTAGAGATGGAGTTTTGCCATGTTGTTCAGGCTGGTCTCAAACTCCTGAGCTCAAAGCAATCCAGCCACCTTGTCCTCCCAAAGTGCTGGGATTACAGGCATGAGCCACCTTGCCTGGCCTCATGAGATATATTCTAAACTTGATTTTAAAATATCTTTGGCTGGGTTTGGTGACACCTGCCTGTAATTCCAGCATTTTGGGAGGCTGAGGCAGGTGGATCACTTGAGCTCAGGAGGTCAAGGCTGCACTCCAGCCTCCAGCCTGGGTAACAGAGAGAGACTCTGTCTCAATTAAAAAAAAAAAAAAAAAAAAAGGTTGCACCTGTAATCCCAGCACTTTGGGAGGCTGAGGAGGGTAGATTGCCTGAGGTTGAGAGCTCGAGACCAGCCTGACCAACATGGAGAAATCCTGTCTCTACTCAAAATACAAAATTAGCTGGGAGTAGTGGTGCATGCCTGTGATCCTAGCTACTCGGGAGGCTGAGGGAGGAGAATCGCTTGAACCCGGGAGGTGGAGGTTGCAGTGAGCTGAGATCATGCCATTGCACTCCAGCCTGGGTAACAAGAGTGAAACTCTGTCTCAAAAAAAAAAAAAAAAAAAAAAAAAAAAGGAAAGGAAGGAAGAAAGGAAAGAAGGAAGGAAGGGAGGGAGGAAGGAAGGGAGGGAGGCAGGGAGAGATATATCCAGTGATATGAAGTACCACTCATGATACACATGAGAGAGAAGCAAGTTACAAATCATATTGATGACAATCATGAAAAAAATCATCATATATGCTCAGAAAACATACTGAAAGAACTTCCACACAAATGTTCACAGTAGGCTATTTCTCAGGGGTAGGGTTACAGTAATTTTCATTATATGATTTGTGCATTTCTGTTTTCTCTAAATTTTCTTCAGTGAACACACTTGACCTTTGTAGTAGTGAACCATCTGCTGGTAAACATTCCTGCTGGAGCTGACTGATCGACCTGAGGGTCAGGTGACAGAGGTCACTGGTAAATCAGAAGAACCATCAGCTCAGCCTCTACTTGTCTCGTTTCAGATAAAAATAGAGTACCTGTGAATATTTGTATTCCTGTGATAGTTTTCAGTAAGGGTGACGGAATCTTAGGTATGAGTAGGTGTCTGCCAATGGCCCCAGTCCTGGGTAGGTTTTATGAGTAATAATGCATAAGCAAGCTCAGAGCTGAACAGAAGTATCTTGGGTCAAATTCATGTTATTATATTAATTTTAAATTTTATTTATTTTGGCCAGGCACAGTGGCTTACACCTGTAATCCCAGCACTTTGGGAGGCCAAGGCAGGCAGATCACCTGAGGTCAGGAGTTTGAGACCAGCCTCAGCAACATGGTGAAACCCCGTCTCTACTAAAAATATAAAAATTAGCCGGGTGTGGTGGTACATGCCTGTAATCTCAGCTACTCGGGAGGCTGAGGCAGGAGAATCACTTGAACCCAGGAGACAGAGGTTGCAGTGAGCCAAGACAGCACCACTGCACTCCAGCCTGGGCAACAGGGCGAGACTCCATCTCAAAAATAATAATAATAATAAAATAAAATAAATGTTATGTATGTGTGTATGTATTTATTTGTTTATTTTTTGGGACAGAATCTTGCTCTGTTGCCCAGGCTGGAGTACAGCAGTATAATCATAGCTCACTGCAGCCTCGACCTTCCAGGCTCAAGCGATCCTCCTGCCTCAGTCTCCTGGGTAGCTGCAACCCAGTCATGTGCCACCACACCCAGTTAATTAAAAAAAAAAAAAAGAAAATCATTCTTAAGAACTTTCCATTTTAAATTTTTTAAAACTGGGCTATAGTACATACAAAATTACCATAGCCTTGTTTTAGAGAAGAAAACATTTCATTCAAACAAAAATATGATTTTATTAAAATGTTGCAATAGAAGTAATAAATATATAGAATTATGTTTTTCCCAAGATTTTATATATATATATATATATATATTTTTTTTTTTTTTTTTTTCCTTTTTGTAGCGATGAGGGTCTCCCTATGTTGAACAGGCTGGTTTTGAAGTCCTAGGCTCAACTGATCCTTCCACCTTGGCTTCCCAAAGTGCTAGGATTACAGGGATGAGTCACTGTGCCGAGCCTATTTTTAATTTTAGAAAGAAACACAATAAAAACCCTTTCTGGCCGGGCGCGGTGGCTCACGCCTGTAACCCCAGCACTTTGGGAGGCCGAGGCGGGCGGATCACGAGGTCAGGAGATCGAGACCATCCTGGCTAACACGGTAAAACCCCATCTCTGCTAAAAATTCAAAAAATTAGCCGGGCGTGGTGGCGGGCGCCTGTAGTCCCAGCCACTCTGGAGGCTGAGGCAGGAGAATGGCGTGAACCCGGGAGGCGGAGCTTGCAGTAAAACAAAAAACAAAAAACCTTTCTGGTTGACATAGGATTAAGGGGGTTAATAAGAAGATTCCTTGTTTCCATGCATTCACACGTACATTGCTCCTCTACGGGGTTTGTTCGCGTGTGTGGTTTTTTTTGTTTTTTTGTTTTTTTTTTTGAGATGGAGTCTTCCTCTGTCACCCCGCCTGGAGGGCAGTGGTGCGATCTCCACCCACTGCAACCTCCACCTGCAGGGTTCAAGTGATTCTCATGTCTCAGCCTCCTGAGTAGCTGGGACTACAGGCCTGCACACCACACCCGACTAATTTTTTGTATTTTTAGTAGAGACAAAGTGTCACTATGTTGGCCAGATTGGTCTCCAAGTCCTGACCTCAAATGATCCACCCGCCTTGGCCTCCCAAAGCGCTGGGATTACAGGTTTCAGCCACCACACTCAACCCATTTCTCTCATATTGTTATTTGCCCTGGGACAAGGCTGAAATTCATATTCCACTGTGAGCATTCTCAATGAAAGGATGCTTTTTCATTGAGAAAATAGTTCTATATTTTAGCTCACAAGATGGTAATAGATATCAAAAGATGAACTGATATTGGAAGAAATCTAGCCTCCTCTTCATGTAAAATTACTGAAGAATAAACTGGCAATGGATTCTGTGAATTGAAATAAGAGTGTTGTTGTTTCTGGAAAATCATTCTTAAGAAATTTCCATTTTAAATTTTTTAAAACTGGGCTATAGTACATACAAAATTACCATAGCCTTGTTTTAGAGAAGAAAACATTTCATTTAAACAAAAATATGATTTTATTAAAATGTTGCAATAGAAGTAATAAATATATAGAATTATGTTTTTTCCCAAGATTTTTTTCTGTGAATACCTTGAATTGGTATAAGTTATCTATTTAATAATGTTAAAACCTTGGTAAAACACTGTGATGAAGAGGAGAGGGAGGAGGAGGAAAGAAAGGGGCAGCTTAGTATTTGCAACATATGGGCTGGGTGCAGTGGCTCATGCTTGTAATTTCAGCTGTTTGGGAGGCTGAGGCAGGAGGGTCACTTGAGGTCAGGAGTTCGAGACCAGCCTGGCCAATGTAGCGAAACCCCGTCTCTACTAAAAATACAAAATTAGCTAGGCATGGTGGCACACACCTGTAATCCCAGCTACTCGGGAGACTGGGGTGGGAGAACCACTTGACTTCCTGAGGCAGAGGTTGCAATGAGCCAAGATAGCACCACCTGCACTCCAGCCTGGGCAACAGAGCAAGACTCTGTCTCAAAAAAAAAAAAAAAATGCAGCATACGTTATGGTTTGGGGAGGACTTTTCAAACACAGCATCTCCCTGCCATCCTCAGAACTGCCCTGACAAGAGTTTCTCTCCCCATTTTAGTGAGTGGTTTCCTAGTTGACTTGACACTGCTGGGACTACCCCTGGCTCCTGGTACTCCACACCCACCAAGAGTCCTTCCAATTTCTGAATGAATTCCTCCAAGGTATCTAATTTTCATGCAGGAAGATAGCATTTCATGGACATTAATAGCAAAAGTTATATACAAGCATAGAAAGCTTAGTACATGAGGGAGAAAATACATACTTTTTTGAGAACACCAAAAAAGAACATTATTTCTTTTTAAGTAACAAAGTAGGAAAACCTTTCGCAGTACAATACTTTACAGATATAAAATAAAGGTTTATGATCAACCGTCTTTTGAAAAATAAATACATAAAAAAAGCTAATACCTAGAAAACACATCAAGGCAATACCTTACCACCTTCACAATTTAGGCCACCTGTTGAAATTGAGAAATCACTACACAAACAATCAGAGAATCAGACTGATAGAGTATCAGGTTACTTAATGCTGATAAAGAGAGAAGGCATGTTTATATATTCATTCATTGGTTCATGCCTTCATTCAACAAACATTTATTGAGCATTTACTATGTGCCAGGCACTGTGCTGAGCACGGGGAATATAACTGGGAACAATACCTGATGTGGTCCCTGCCCTCTCAGAAACTAAGGTGTGAGGGGAGGCAGATGCCATGATGAGTGTATAACTATAAACCATGGTCAGAACCACAAAGCAAAAGTAGGAGGTGCCTTTAGGGCATTCATAGGATAATCCCAATAATCTTGGGATTCAGGTAAGGCATTCCTGAAGGGAACCAGATTTTGTAGGATTTGAAACTGTGTAAGAAACTTTTTTAGGCTGCACACAGTGGCTCACACCTGTAATTACAGCACTTTGGGAGACTGAGGCCAGTGGATCACTTGAGATCAGGAGTTTGAGGCCAGCCTGGCCAACATGGTGAAACCTTGTCTCTACTGAAAATACAAAAATTAGCCGGATATGGTGGTGCGTGCCTGTAATCCCAGCTACTGGGGAGGCTGATGCAGCAGAATCACTTGAACCCAGGAGGCAGAGGTTGCAGTGAGCCGAGATCACACGATGGCACTCCACTCCAGCCTGGGCAACAGAGCAAGACACAGTTTCAAAAAGAAAAAAAAAGAAGAAGCAGCTTTTTAAGCATACAAAATTACAAATATAATCTTCCCACATCAGCCTCCCAAAATTCTGGAATTACAGGCATGAGCTTCTGCACCTGGTCAAAGATATCTTTTTAAAAAGAGTAATGCCTTGACATCATACAGATATCCAGTACCCCAATACTTTTTCATCTAATGGTTTTATCACCTAGAGAAGACCCTTACCTGAATCAGTTGATACACTGAAGGTACAAAATGGTAATTTTCTAAATTCTACACCTGTATATTTATCAGATGACGTTTTTCAGTAAAGAAGAGCTGTTTCTTTTTCCCCCCTGCATTCTCATTGTTTTCTATTTATTCATTAATGAATATTTATTCATTCAATATGTTCTAATCAGGGCCAGGCATGGTGGCTTACACCTGTAATCCCACCACTTTAGGAGGTTGAGGCATGGATCACTTGAGATCAGGAGTTCGAGACCAGCCTGGCCAATATGGCAAAACGTTGTCTCTACTAAAAATACAAAAAATTAGCCGGGCATGGTGGCGCACGCCTGTAGTTCAGCTACTCCGGAGGCTGACACAGGAGAATCAGTAGAACCCAGGAGGTGGAGGTTCCAGTGAGTGGAGATCGCTCCACTGTACTCCAGCCTTGGCAATAGAGGGAGACTCTGTCTCAAACAAACAAACAAACAAAAACAGTCAATATGTTCTAATCAATCATATTCATTATTAGTTTGATGCACAAATTGTCTAAATTTGGCCAGCAGAAACTCACTGAGAAGTCTCGTGTCCTTTTGACATGACTACATTGGTCTTTGAGCATTTCTTTGCTCTCTGGTGTGAGATTTCCAGGCTAATGTTGAGTACTGCTCTCAATCCACAGGAACTCCTGGAGAATGGCATGACTCCAATAGCCAGAATCAGAGCAAATGAATGGCAGTGGTGGGAGCCGAGTGGGCAGTGGTTCCCAAAGAATATGCATTGCCGACTTATTAGGATCTTCGGTGGAGGTTCCCAATGCAGACAATCTTCGTAGAGCCTGTGAAAGTGCCCACGAGACAGTCATCTTCAAATATCTTCCAGACCCGGAAAGCTCAAAACATTCAGTCAGGTTTGGACTTTCCAATACCCTTACTTCTCGCTTCACCTTCTTTAACCACTGTGGGAGGGAAGGATGGAAAGAGAAGGGGTAGGTGTGGAGCATGTCCGCTTCCCTGCCTTCCACGACTCCCCTGGGGCGGTCATATGATTAATTATCCAAAGTAGGCATTTTGAGGGTGAAAGTTGGCACTAAACATAAATAAAATATTATTTTAAAATATATGTTACACAATCCTTTGTTGTATTTTTATATATATGTGTGTGTGTGTGTGTGTGTGTGTGTGTGTATATATATATATTTTTTTTTTTTTTTCTTTTGAGATGGAGTTTCACTCTGTTACCCAGGCTGGAGTGCAGTGATGCAATCTCAGCTCACTGCAACCTCTGTCTCCCAAGTTCAAGCAATTTTCCTGCTTCAGCCTCCCAAGTAGCTGGGATTACAAGGAT
Organism: Macaca nemestrina; assembly: GCF_043159975.1. Taxonomy (NCBI): domain Eukaryota; kingdom Metazoa; phylum Chordata; class Mammalia; order Primates; family Cercopithecidae; genus Macaca; species Macaca nemestrina. The sequence goes on from NC_092131.1 coordinate 92,757,042, forward strand.
GCTAATTTTTTAAATTATTATTATTTAGTAGAGACCCAGCTAATTTTTTTCTTTTTTTTTTTTTTTTTTGAGACGGAGTCTCGCTCTGTCGCCCAGGCTGCACTGCAGTGGCGCGATCTCGGCTCACTGCAAGCTCCACCCCCCAGGTTCACGCCATTCTCCTGCCTCAGCCTCCTGTGTAGCTGGGACTACAGGCCTCCGTCGCCACGCCCGGCTAATTTTTTTTTTTTTTTTGTATTTTTAGTAGAGACGGGGTTTCACCTTGTTAGCCAGGATGGTCTCGATCTCCTGACCTCATGATCCGCCTGCCTCGGCCTCCCAAAGTGCTGGGATTACAGGCGTGAGCCACCGCGCCCGGCCGCTAATTTTGTTTTAAATTTATTTAGTAGAGACAGGGTTTCACCATTTTGGTCAGGCTGGTCTCCAACTCCTGACCTCAAATGATCCACCCGCCTCAGCCTCCCAAAGTGTTGGGAGTACAGGCGTGAGCCATTGCGCCCAGCCTGTTGTATTATATTGTAAAAATAGTCCTATTCAAAAATAATTTTTAAAACACATTTCTTTAAAAATAAAAATATCTCTGTACATTAAAGAGAAAAATGAAATGCCTTTATGATGATTAATCTGAACATTAAAAAACATAAGCATAGCTGGGTGTGGTGGCAGGCACCTGTAGTCTCAGCTACTTGGGAGGCTAAGGCAGGAGAATCGCTTGTACCCGAGAGGCAGAAGTTGCAGTGAGCTGAGATTGCACCACCGCACTCCAGCCCGGGTGAGAGAGTGAGACTCTGTCTCAAAACAACAACAACAACAACAACAACAAAAAACGCATAAGCAGAATTACAAATCTTGTGCATATTCATATACTTTTTATCAGTTTCTTTCTTGTTTAACATATTTTTAAAAAATGCAGTCGTCTTTTTTTTTTTTAAATAAAATTGGCTGTAGCCATCCTCAAAGAAGCATTTTATTATGCATTTATTATGACTAATAAACTGAAATTGGTAACATCTTCAGCTGAGTTTTCTCTGTAGACCATAATAACTTTAACAATATACTCTCGCTGCAATGAGCTGTGATGGTGCCACTCTACTCCAGCCTGGGCAACAGAAAGAGACCATCTCTTAAAAACAAAACAACAACAACATAAAAACCTCTCTTGATAGGTGCAGAGTGAGGTACATGGTAACCACAGAGCAAATTCTGTTGAACAGAGTATTCTGTTTTTTCAGTCTTTGAAATGTGCAAATATTTCAGTCAACATATTTTCACAGGTATTGTCATTTTGGATTCATTCAGATACTCTTTCCTTGACAAATATTTGTGCAAGACGCAATTAATTAAATACGTTTTCTCTATTTTTAAAAAAAACGTTTCACCTCATTTTAGGTATTTCAATTACATTCTATTTTGCGACTGAACATACTACTAAACATCTAATAAAAAAAGAAGCCCCACCTAAATATTCCTTCTATAAATCAAGATATTTCAAAGCATGACTACAGAATTTCAAAGTTAAATCTTGCAGATGATATAGTTGAAAATGTTCAGTTCCTTTTTTCCTTTTTTTAAATTTGAAATAAAATTCATCATTGTAAAGTGTACAATTCAGTTGCACTTACTATATTCACAATGTTGTACAACCATCACCTCTATCTAGTTCTAAAACATTTTCATCACCTCATACCCATTTAGCAGATCAGCCATTCCCGATTCCATTCTCCACTCCTCAGCCCCAGCTCCTGGCAATCACTATTCTGCTTTCTTTTTTTTTAAGATGGAGTTTCGCTCTTGTTGCCCAGGCTGGAGTGCAATGGCACAATCTCAGCTCGCTGCAACCTCCGCCTCCTGAATTCAAGTGATTCTCCTGCGTCAGCCTCCCAAGTAGCTGGGATTACAGGCATGTGCCACCATGCCCAGCTAAATTTGTATTTTTAGTAGAGATGGGGTTTTACCATGTTGGTCAGGCTGGTCTTGAACTCCTGACCTCAAGTTTTTCACCTGCCTCAGCTTCCCAAAGTGCTGGGATTACAGGCTTTGAGTCACCATGCCTGGTCATTATTCTGCTTTCTGTCTTTATGAAATTACCTGTTCTGGATGCTTCATATAAATGGTATCATACAGTATGTGATCATTGTTTCTGGATTCCTTCATTTAACGTGTTTTCAAGGTTATCCATGTTGTAGTATATATCAGTACTCTATTCCTTTTCATGGTTGAATACTATTCCATTGTATGGATATACTACATTTTGTTTATTCATACATCCAGTGATGGACATCTGGATTATTTACACCCTTTGGCTAATGTGAATAGTGCTGCCATGAATAGTCCTGTCCAAGTGTTTGAAGACCTGTTTTCAATTATTTGGGTTATTTACCTAAGAGTGGAATTGCTAAGTCATACAGTAATCCTAGTTTTAATTTTTTGAGGAACTGCTGAACTGTTTTACCTAGCAACTGCACCATTTTCTATTCCACTGCTATTTCATAGCAGTGTACGAGGATTCCAATTTCCCCACATCTTCACCAACACTTATTTTCTTTCTTTCTTTTTTTGAGACGGAGTCTTGCGCTGTCACCCAGGCTGGAGTGCAGTGTCATGATCTTGGCTCACTGCAACGTTCGCCTCCCAGGTTCAAGCGATTCCCCTGCCTCAGTCTCCTGAGTAGCTGGGACTACACACCTGGCTAATTTTTGTATTTTTAGTAGAGACAGGGTTTCACCATGTTGGCCAGGCTGGTCTCAAACTCCTGGCCTCAAGTGATCCACCTACCTTGGTCTCCCAAAGTGTTGGGATTACAGGCATGAGCCACACACCTGGGCTTATTTCCGATTTAATTAATTTATTATTATTATTATTATAGCCATCCTAGTGGGCATGAAAATGGTATTTCATTGTGCCTTCCTTACTTTTGTGGAGAAAAAAATTTAATATTTTCCCACTTCAAGCCTTGTTTTCAGCAATTGCCATTCTCTAAAAAGCCTTAAAAGCTGATTTTTTTTTTTTGGTTGTTTCATTCTTTTAATATTTGATTGAATATTTCCAACCAATTTGTTTGGAACAAAATGTAACCAAAATGCAACCAACATTTGGATGACTCATTTTCAGAAATGTTTAATTCCATTACAGGATATTTGGTTGGTTTATAAAATATTTCTTTAAAGGCTCCAATATGTTTATAATCTTATTCATGACTAAAAGGGGGAAAAAAAGCCCAAGGACATGACATACTGCCTTGCCAAAGTATGTTTTTGTGCTCACCATCATCTCAGTTGCAAAAAATTTGTAGTTCAGTTACTAATAGGTGGGTAGAAAGGTAGATAAACAGATAACCACTGCTTCCATTTTAAAAAGAAAATGTATCAGCTTGTTTAGATGCAATAAATTATCTGTGCACCACAACCACTTCTAAATCAATTTCTGTTCCATACAGTTCTTAATTTAGCAATAACAATGTTTTAACTACAATACTATGCGCTCCACTAAAGTTGGTAATTCTGTTATCACTATAAAAACAATTTTATATTTAATGTAGAACTTCTTACTTGGATTTATAAAATTATCCATATATCAACCATTTCAGTGTTGACAGAGTGATCCTCCAAAAACCTGACTTTGATACCATGAATTAGATGAAAACCATTATATTATTAGTTCACTGTTTTTCAGTTTGAAGCACCTGTTTGTTACTGATATAAATCAGGGATCACTTGACCATATGCACAATTCTTCTGCTTCCAGTGGAGCCAGCACATTAACAGCTATGGTTTCCCTTTTCTATGTGCACAAGAAAATGTGGAATTGAAAATGAGCAAAATTCATTTAGAATAAAGACGTTCGATCTAACTGAAAAGTCCTGCTTCCCAGAGTAATATATAAAACCCCATCTGCAATTGCAAGCATCATGTGTAATAGATGTTAGTGTTTTTCCAGCAGATTGGTGTTTTCTGGTTTTCATGTGGTCGGTAAAATTGTCACAGTTCCTCTGATGGGAGAAATGTTGACAGACATCTTGTGCAAATTATATATTCTTCATCAAATTTTTTAAGAAGTGGAAATGCAGTATTTAATATATTTCATTAAACATGCACCTACATTGTTTTATGGGTCATTGCTGCTGCAGGTCTATTATAAAATAAATATCATTACCAATTAATAGTTGTGGATTTATCATATAATAAGTAACAATACAACTAGAGCAAAGATTTTCAGATGACTCTCTAAATGCCTGTTAGCAGGACTGCAGCTTCTATTTTCTGTACATATTTCACTCACACCTAACCTATGATTTCCCGTATTTTGCTAACTCTGCCGAGTGAAGCCTGACAGCTTTGTGACTCAGCACAGACCATGGTATGCCTGGCTGGTACACCATGCGGCTGGTCAGCCCAGCGGCACCAATTATTCTCTTACCACTGTTTGAGACTGAAAGGAGCCAGCTGTCCCCAGATGGTTGTGTGTGGGCAAACTGTTCTATTAGCCATCACCCGACATGCCATCCCTGAAATGAAGGTGTGAGTTACTTTGGATCTGGAAAGAACTAGGGAGAGTTTCATTCATCTTTCAGTTTTCACATTTGAGTTAATTGTGTATGAGTCTGTTTATTGTGCATGAATTTTGCATGCTTCTAGTAGAGAACTTGGAAGAGCTGGAAGTACCAAGTGGAGGTCCCCAAACCCATCCTAGCTTCTTTTAATGCAACTATTATTAGTAATACTTCATGAAAACTGGAAAACCCATGACAGATACCAACAAGGACAGGATTTCAGGGCAACAGATGTAAACTGGGGCTGTTCTAGGCAAACCCTGATGTATGGGCATCCAGTTCTTAGCTGCTTGAAGGGGAGAAGTCTGAGCTTTGAGTGACAGTTAAAATGTTGACAAATGTCTTAACCTGGATGCTTTTAATCTGTGACTTAAAGTGACTTAGGTTTGTCTGTTGCTTAAGAGTCAGCACAAAGGTACGGGGTCAGCCTCTGGGAAAGTGAAGGCTTCCAGAGAGAAAACCAAGCCGTACACCAACCTGTCCACCTGTGATGGAATTCCAATGAGCAGGAAAGAAATAAAAATCTTAACCAAACACCACATGTCTTCATTTATAAGTGAGAGATGAACAGTGAGAACACATGGACACGCTGGGGGGGAACAACACACACTGGGACTTGTTCCGGGGGCTGGGGGGAGGGACAGTATCAGGATAAATAGCTAATGCATCATGCTGGGCTTAATACCTAGGTGATGGGTTGATAGGTGAGCAAACCACCATGGCACACGTTTGCCCATGTAACAAACCGGCACATCCTGCACATGCATCCTGGAACTTAAAATAAAATGAAATTAAACTATAAAAAGAGAAATAAAAATTGCAGGAGGTCAAAAGGATTAAATTATTTTAAATAGAGCCTCCCATACACAGGCCATCTCTCCCCACTTTTTCATGTGGCTGGGTAGGATCATGGAGCTGATATTTATTTCATTTCTATCCCAATCGTGTTCAAATTTATAGAAGGTGTCATCTCCTAAAGTTGTGGGATTGTGATGATGTGGAACTTATTTTTTAACATTATGCAAGAAGCTTGTCATTGAGTGACAGCTGTTCTTCAAAGTAGGGCATTTAAAACTTTGGAAGGCTACCCACATATTCCAGTGATGATAATAAAAACACAAATAATAATAGCTAATATTTATTAAGAATGTACTAGGTGCCAACCTCTGTGCTGAGTACCTTCTCCGGGTTATCTCATTTAATCTTCACAACAAACCTATATGGCGGGCACTATTGTGATTTTACCGATGAGGAAACTGAGGTGCAGAAGGGATGTTAGAATTAAAACTTTCCAATGCATAGATAATAAATATGTGTTAAATTATTCTTGGTTAAGACACTCAGCTGAGATTCAGAGCCTGGTCTGTTTTTTTGTTTGTTTGCTTGTTTTTTGAGACAGAGTCTCACTTTGTCGCCCAGGCTGGACTGCAGCGGCGCAATCTCGGTCCACTGCAACCTCCATTTCCTGGGTTCAAGCAATTCTCCCGCCTCAACCTCCTTAGTAGGTGGGATTACAGGAATGCGCCACCATGCCCAGCTAATTTTTGTATTTTTAGTAGAGCCGGGGTTTCACCATGTTGGCGAGGCTGGTCTCAAACTCCTGACCTTGTGATCTGCCCACCTCGGCCTCCCAAAGTGCTGGGATTACAGGCATGAGCCACTGCACCCAGCCAGTCTGTCTGTTTTAAAAGCTGAGTGAGGCCAGGTGCGGTGGCTCACGCCTGTAATCACACCATTTTGGAAAGCCAAGGCAGGTGGATCACCTGTGGTCAGGAGTTCGAGACCTGCCTGGCCAATGATGTGAAACCCCTGTCTATTAAAAATACAAAAAATTAGCCAGTCATGGTGACATGGGCCTGTAATCCCAGCTACTCAGGAGGCTGAGACAGGAGAATCGCTTGAACCGGGGAGGTAGAGGTTGCTGAGCCGAGATCGCACCATAGCATTCCAGCCTGGGCAACAGAGTGAGACTCCATCTCTAAAACAAACAAACAAACAAACAAACAAACAAAAATCTGAACTGGGCTAGTTATAATGCCCCAAGCAGGCTGGGGAGATAAAATATAGAGAGTGGGACTAGAGACAAACACAGGCAGATAGGAAAAAATGCTAAGCTGAACGCTAATGGGCCAAAACATTTGGTACATCTAAGGAAACAGAGTGTGGCACATGGCTCCTTGGAGGTGTGTATGGTGGCTGCCCATCCCCTTGGTGGAATATTCTGGCAAGAACCTGGGTTTGTGTTTTGTCTCAGAGGTGGCTGCCCGTCTGCGGTTACACCGCGGCTCATTGACCTGGGCGCTCAGCAGTCTTTTTTGATTCTGGGATGAAAAGAGCCATATGAATGGAACTTTCATTCACTCGTGGGTCCGCCTGCCCATCAAGTTTGAGGCCAGACCTGGAAAGGGTTCTTCTGTGCCCAGGGGAGCCACAGTGGGCACCGTGTCCTGCGAGCAGAATGCCTTTCTCCTTTGTTGTTTTGCAAGGCTATGTTTAGACTGGGATTTCCTATCCTCTCAACTAAGACTATTTAGAAATACCAGTTCTTCATACTTTTCATTCTTGAAAATAATGGTTCACAAGCATGTTTAAATATATCAGTATGATTTGTTTTTAGCTTTGAAGTGACCAAAAAGCCTATCGGTTTTCTTTTAAAAACATAAAAGTTCAGGTAGGGCGTGGTGGCTCATGCCTGTAATCCCAGCACTTTGGGAGGCCAAGGCGGGCAGATCACGAGGTCAAGAAATCGAGACGATCCTGGCTAACACGGTGAAACCCCGTCTTTACTAAAATAAAATACAAAAAAATTAGCTGGGTGTGGTGGTGGGTGCCTATAGTCCCAGTTACTTGGGAGGCTGAGGCAGGAGAATGGCATGAACCTAGGAGGTGGAGCTTGCAGTAAGCCGAGATTGTGCCACTGCACTCCAGCCTGGGTGACAGAGCAAGACTCTGTCACAAAAATTAAAAATTAAAAATAAATAAAAATTCAACTGTTTTTTGTTTCCAGAGCATCAGTATTTCTCTGGAGAGAATAAAATATACCATGCCAAATCATCCTAGTATAATGACAGCACATTTAAAACCAGACAATGTCTAAATTATCAAGTTAGTATCAGACCAAAAACACAGTTAGTTAAAGGTAAAATTTGATAACTTAAAAGCCAATTACATTAAAATAAATAAATTTTATATCAACTTATTGCTGCACAATAAGAAAATTGAACCCTTTAAAATAAATACCTTTTGAAGGAAGAGCAAAGTTTCATGGAAATGCATTTCCTTGTTGTTTTTTTTTTTGTTTTTGAGGCGGAGTCTTGCTGTGTCACCCAGGCTGGAGTGCAGTGGCACCATCTCGACTCACTACAACCTCCACCTCCCTGGTTCAAGCAATTATCTTGCCTTAGCCTCCTGAGTAGCTAGGGTTACAGGCACCTGCCACCATGCCCAGCTAATTTTTTTTTCTTTTTTTTTTTTTAGTAAAGGTGGGGTTTCACCATGTTGGCCAGGCTGGTCTTGAACTCCTGAGCTCAAGTGATCTGCCTGCCTTGGCCTCCCAAAGTGCTAGGAGTACACGTGTGAGCCACCATACCTGGCCAGGAAATGCATTTCCTCACCTGAGAAATTGGAGAGGAGAGTGTTGTGTGTTGCAGCCCAAGGAGATTCCATTTGAATTAAAACGGGTAATTGGCAAATAGAAAATATTGAAACCAATTTTCATAGCAATTGCCTGTTGTCCAAGAAAAGGCTGAGACTTCCTGGCACAAGGTGTCCCCACTGTGTGTGTGTGCTGACATGCATATGTGTGACCATGTATGCAAGCAGCTGAAGAATGTGCCAGAAGCAGAATCCCTGATGCCCCAGCTTAGGCTGATTGCCCCTTGCCGCACCTCACACTTGGGAGAGGTTTGCTGCTTGCAAAGACAGCTAGGTGGGCCCATTCTAATCTGTTGGGAAAGAGCTTTTTTGATTGTCCCCATGACAGTGGATGTGTCCTGAGTAGCTACGATGTACCAAGCATTTGACAAGTGCTATTTTATCCAGTCCTCGCTCATTCCTATAAGGATGCTGTCGTTATTATCCTCTTTTCTCAAGTAGGAAAACTGGACTTAGAGACAGTAAGTGACTCGTCAAAGTTATATAGCTGGGAAATGGCTAACCTGGGGTTTCATGAATGATTTTGTGAGACTCTGGGCCTACCCAGTCCTGCTTCTGGGATCTGGGGTCCAATTAGTAACAATAACTCACTGACTTCTCAGTCCAGCCCTATGGGTTAGATATTACTATCAGGTCCATTTAGTAGATAAGGCTGTCGAGAACAGGAAGCTTAGAGAGCAGGTCCCAACCTTATGCAGCTGATATGTGGTAGCTCCAGAATGGAACTATGATTATTTTGGCTCCTGAAACCATGCCATAAACTACACCAAGCTGCCTCCCAATGACTAACGTTCCTTCTTTGCACCATTCTCAGGCAGTTCTGGGAGCACTGGGGCACAATTTCCGTGGCGTAGACTTCTGTTCTCATGACAAGTACTTGGCTGTCAGCAACAGGGTGGCCCCTCAGCTGCATAGGCTGGCCAAAAGACTTGGGGCAAGGTCCTGTTGATGCAGGTGGAGACAAGAACTGGCCCTCTGCTCTCTCAATGTTACAAGACCAATGAAGATGTACACATGAGTTAGGTACAAATACAGCAAATGAAGAAATGAGCCATTATGAACAAAAGAGAGAAACTGGGAAAACTATTATTTTAAGTGCTCATTTGAATTTATAAAATGTCTTTACATTAAAAAAATGTATTTGTGGGACGGGCGTGGTGGCTCATGCCTGTAATCTCAGCACTTTGGGAGGCCGAGGCGGGTGGATCAGGAGGTCAGGAGATTGAGACCATCCTGGCTAACATGCTGAAACCCCGTCTCTACTAAAAATATGAAAAATTAGGCCGGGTGCGGTGGCTCACGCCTGTAATTCCAGCACTTTGGGAGGCCGAGGTGGGCGGATCACGAGGTCAGGAGATCGAGACCATCCTGGCGAACACGGTGAAACCCTGTCTCTACTAAAAATACAAAAAAATTAGCCGGGCGTGGTGGTGGGCGCCTGTAGTCCCAGCTTCTCGGGAGGCTGAGGCAGGAGAATGGCATGAACCAGAGAGGTGGAGCTTGCAGTGAGCGGAGGCCGCGCCACTGCACTCCAGCCTGGGAGACAGAGTGAGACTCCATCTCAAAAAAAAAAAAAAAAAAAAAATTAGCCAGGCTTGGTGGCACGCACCTGTAGTCCCAGCTGCTTGGGAGACTGAGGCAAGAGAATCGCTTGAACCCGGGAGATGGAGGTTGCAGTGAGCTGAGATTGTGCCACTACAGCCTAGACAACAGAGCCAGACTCTGTCTCAAAAAAAAAAAATTTTTTTTATTGTGACCAATCACCATGCCTGCCCTAGGTCATGTACCCATTTTTTGCACGGAGAAAAGAGTCTCATACTTGGCAGATCAGCAGGACCACAAAGAGGAGGGAAGGAGATTTTCCCAAGGGAAGGGGAGCTGGGCAGACCCAAAGAAATGACTGTACTTGGGGTTTCCGATTTCAATAATTTATTTGGGAAATTATTTAATTTTTAATTTTTAAATTAAATTAAATTTTTTTTTTTTTTTTTTTTTTTTTTTTTTTTTTTTTTTGAGACGGAGTCTCGCTCTGTCACCCGGGCTGGAGTGCAGTGGCCGGATCTCAGCTCACTACAAGCTCCGCCTCCCGGGTTTACGCCATTCTCCTGCCTCAGCCTCCAGAATTAAATTAAATTTTAAATTTCTTTTTAGAGATGGGGTCTTGCTCTGTCACCCAGGCTAGAGTACGGTGGCGCAATCATAGCTTGCTGCAACCTAGTATTCCTGGGCTCAAGTGTTCCTCCTGCCTCGGGAAATCATTTCTGATGCAGCTACCTGTGCTGGGGGAAAGTCAATGCAGGAAACTTAACAAAAATTACAGGAAAAGTTTGTAAAGACTCTCCCGTAGCACATATAAAATTATATCCATCTTGCCGGGCTCAGTGGCTTACACCTGTAATCCCAGCACTTTGGGAGGCCGGGGTGGGCGGATCATGAGGTCAGGCGTTTGAGACCAGCCTGGTCAATATGGTGAAACCCCGTCTCTACTAAAAATGCAAAAATTAGCCAGGCGTGGTGGCGCATATCTGTAGTCCCGGCTACTCAGGAGGCTGAGGCAGAAGAATCGCTTGAACCCAGGAGGCGGAGGTTGCAGTGAGCCAAGATTGCGCCATTGCGCTCCAGCCTGGGCAACAGTGAGACTCCATCTCAAAAACAAAACAAAACAAAACAAAACAAAAAACATATCCATCTAAGCCTTAGATTCTAAGGTAATGTCCTTTCAAAAGCGTTAGGAGGCTGGGAGCGGTGGCTCAAGCCTGTAATCCCAGCACTTTGGGAGGCCGAGACGGGTGGATCACGAGGTCAGGAGATCGAGACCATCCTGGCTAACACCATGAAACCGCGTCTCAACTAAAAAATACAAAAAACTAGCCGGGCGAGGTGGCAGGCGCCTGTAGTCCCAGCTACTCAGGAGGCTGAGACAGGAGAATGGCGTAAACCCGGGAGGCGGAGCTTGCAGTGAGCTGAGATACGGCCACTGCACTCCAGCCTGGGCGACAGAGCCAGACTCCATCTCAAAAAAAAAAAAAAAAAAAAAAAGCGTTAGGAATTTTAAAAAGAATCCCGGAAGGGAAAGAGTAAAAGCTTGTCTTGCTGATCTTTGCAGATAAAATGAAGTGTAGACAAGATGGAAAACCAGGAAGTCTTTCCCAGCTAGCTCTGGGGTGGCATGATTTGCTCGGGTAGGTCTCCAGGGCCTGTCCACTCAGGGAGCTTCTCCCACAGGTCTCAGCCCCACAGCAAGCCCCAGGGTCACAGCCAGGGCCCACCTGTGCCTCTGGGGCTGAGTTAACGATTTTTGTTTTCAGGGCTCTCCTCTGCCTCTCACAAGCATTAAATCCACATCTTTTTATCCCTGTTTTCCAAAAAAGGCAGCAGACTCTCCTCCCCGACAAAGCAAATAGAAAACAGCACATTCTAGGAAGGCCCTCCCTGACCAACGTTTGTGCCCATGTCATTACTAAATATTCCCGCTTCCAACGGCTGCCCACCTCTCCTTAATGACTGCTCTATTTCAGTAGCCGGCCCTCCATAAATCCTTCCGGGCGTTCTACTCTAAACAGGCCTCTTCTCACGCGGAGGCAGGTCTCCTTGCCAGCTTCGTAGACATGCGCCAGCTCCCAGGGATGCTCTGATGTGCCCAGCCTGGCCTGGGCATTTATGAGCATCGCAGCCAGTGGCCAAGGGGCTGCCTCTTGCCCAGGGCTTAGAGAGGATCAGTTCCCACGGCCCAGGCCCACATGGGAAGCACACCCCAGGCAGAGTTGTAATGAGGCATTTAGGGAGCTGAGACAGGCCCCAGGCAAAACTGGGCAAAAGGTGCGGCCTGAGACATTTCTGAGGTATTAATGTATATTTCCTTCTCTGTGTTTTTCCCTCCTCCGCCCTATTTCCAAGCATCTCACTGGGCCTTTTGTAATTACTTACCTCGGGGAATTTTGCTCTACTAAAAGCTTAAAGCGTGTGCATGTCTGGAAGAAGAGGATCCTGTCTTGAAAAACTCTCAGCTTGTTGGACAGATTTTGCTGGAGGTCGCAAAGAAGAGCTGGGAGAGAGGGGACTGTCTTCAGGCCACAGAAAGGCTCCTGCTGGTACTCAAGGAAGCAGGATGCCCCTGCTGAGGCTCTCAGACTGGATAATGCTACAGAAACTGAAAGGCAGGAGTTTGAGACCAGCCTGGTTAATGTGGCAAAACCCTGTCTCTACTAAAAATACAAAAATTAGCCGGGTGTGGTGGCAGGCACCTGTAATCCCAGCTACTTGGGAGGCTGAGGCAGGAGAATTGCTTCAATCCAGGAGGTGGAGGTTGCAGTGAGCTGAGATGGCACCACTGCACTCCAGCCTGGGCGACAAGAGTGAAACTCCATCTCAAAAAAAAAAAAACAAAAGAAGACGCTGAAAGGCAAGCCACAGGAACCTCAAAGCCTGACTGATGCCACCATAATGCTGCTATGATGGACAGGACAGGTAGTGCCATGTCCCTGGGGCCCTGTGGGCCTCTCTGGTCTTTGTGAAACAACGGGAGGGAGCTGCGATTCTGAGTCAGGTGAAACGTCCCTCAACTGCACCGGCAGCAGCTTCAGAGTCATCTGTATGTTAATTTGAAGATGTGATAGGCAGAATCGTGGCTCCTTCAAAGATGTCCCATCTGAATCCCTGGAACCTATGAATATAGCACCTGAGCTGGCAAAGGAAATTCAGGGAGACTTTCTGGGGTCATCCTGGTGGGCTCAATGTAAACACAAGGGGCTCTGACTGTGGGAGAAGTGGTTGAAAGAAGAGAATCTAGAGATCTAGAGATCTGCAGATGCTCTGTTGTTGGCTCTGAAGATGGAAAAGATGCGGGTAGCCTCTAGAAGCTGGAGAAGGCAGATACAGATCCTATCTTAGAGCCTTCAAATGGAACACAGGTCCAGGGGGTTGGATTTCTTATCTTATAACAATTATAAGATAAGAAATCTGAGTTTTAAACCACTAAGTTTATGATGACTTGTTACAGCAACCATGGAAATAAATTGAGGCCAGGCATCGTAGCTCACACTTGTAATCTCAACACTTTGGGAGGCTAAGGCAGGAGGATCTCTTGAGCCCAGGAATTCAAGACCAGCCTGGGTAACATAAGGAGACCCCAGTCTCTACAAGCAATAAAAAATGTAGACATGGTAGCACACACTTGTGGTCCCAGCTACTCAGGAGGCTGAGGTGGGAGGACTGCTTGGTCCTGGAGGGTTGGGGCTTCAGCGAGTCCTGATTGCATCACCGCACTCCAGCCTGGGCAACAGAGAGAGACCCTGTCTCAAAACCAAAAAGAAAAAATAATAAGTAAGTAATACTAAATGAAATGAGTATTTCATACACATTGGCCACTTCTGCCTCACAGCTTCTCTCCTCTCTGGCTGTGCTTCCTCCAGACTTTCCATTTTGCCCATGTCTTAGGGACCCCACGAACATTTAGTTCCACACAGTTCAATCCCACATGCATTCCCTGTGTGCCATTCCCCATTGCATGCCATGGAGTGCAGTAGGGTTGGAAACAAGAGGACCAGCAGAAGCCTTTCCTCATCCTCAAGACAGTCCCCTCTCTCCGCATTCTTCTTTGTCACCTCTAGCAAAACCTGTCCACCACTCCTTCCCTCTGGAGCAGTGAGCTCCAGAGAGACAGACACACATGTGACTAATTCAGGCACGCACAAGGCAGGCTGTGGCAAGTGTGGTTCCAGAAGCATGAACCAAGTGCTATGAGTGTAGGGGAAGAAAGCAATACATATCAGCTGGGAGACTGAATTACTCATCTCATTTGAGGACAAAGCCAAAGGCAGGATTGAACTCAAGTTGGGATGAGAACTACCTGGTACACATACTTCAGGCATCTATGGCAATGGCAATGTGTCTTGCCAATGGCAGATATCACTAATCAATTACTAATTCATTTTTCTCTGCAGAGCTCAGACGCTGTCTCAGAAGTTTTCTCAATTTAGTGCTCCTGGCAGCCAACAATCACTGAACATATTTGGCACTCATGGTAAAAGCCTATTTGCCACATCTATAGTTAAGGTATTTGTCACATTGAGATGGTGCCAGGTAAATAATGTAGAAAAGAAATGTCTGAACCCCAATCATCCCTTTTCCTCTTTATTGCTGCCTGGAAGTGCCCTGCTTGGGCTATCTGTACCCTCTAGTTATTCCGGGTTGTCCAGTATCTAGGGTTCCGACTCCTAAAAGATTGCTGGCTTGTATTGCGATCCCTCAGGGCAAGACAATAGAGAATGTTCCTCCCAGGGTAACAATAAAAGAATTCTATGACTTCTCTTTAGACCTCAGGCTCCAAGGTGAGGGCAATAGAGATTGGTGTGAGGTCTCGAAGAAGGTTCAGGAACTAAATTTACAAAAGATAAGCTTCCAAAGTGAGGGTCCTTGCTACCCAAGTATGCCCCAAAGTGGTCTTGGGCAGCAACTAAATGGAAAATGACCCAGGATCCTAAGAACTCCACAAAGGGGGAAGGGGTGGTCAGCCAGGTGGAACATGGATGCCGGCCTGGCCCTGCCTGGATGACCTGAATTTACGATTTTAATGACAAATTAATACATTCTCACTTAAAAAAAATCCAAGCAACAGAAAAATATAACATTTCAAGTTTCCTTTTCCTCTAACCTCATTCTTACTCCCCAAATGTAACCTTTAAGTTAAAAAAAATCCTTCTAGAAAAATTCTATTCACAGAACATATATGTGAATATATGTTTGTGATGAAGTGCCCCCCCCACCATAAACTTAAAAAGGATTGTGATCACCCTGAACACACTGCTCTGAAATGTCCTAATTTTCACCAGCTAATCATCCCATGATGGCACATACAGGGGCAGGGGCAAGACTGGGCACTGGAGCTAGACTTACTCGGATAAAATTCTGGCTAGGCACTTATTACCTGGGTGACCTTGGGCAAGTTTCTTAACCTCTCTACATCCCCCTACATGGAGAGACACCTCCAGACATAGAAAAATACCTTTTCTTGATGGGCGTGGTGGCTCATGCCTATAATCCCAGCACTTTGGGATGCCAAGGTGGGAGGATCGCTTGAGCTCAGGAGTTTGAGACCAGCCTGGGCAACATAGAGAAACCCTATCTCTACAAAAATAAAAAAAATTAGTTGGCTGTGGTGGCACGTACCTGTAGTCTCAGCTACTCAGGAGGCTGAGACAGGAGGATCACCTGAGCCCAGGAGACCAAGTTTGCAGTATGCTATGACAGCACCACTACACTCCAGCCTGAGTGACAGAGTGAGACCCTGTCTAAAAATTTAAAAAATAAAATAAAATAAAGAATATACATTTTCCTTTTCAAAATTATTGTTTTTGGCCAATGTAGTATAGTGTATTTGTACTTTTTTTTTTAATCAGTGCTATCTGGTATGTGTAACTATTTCAATTTGGTCCACAGTCACTGTGGTTTGATTGCTGCTCTGTAAGGTCCTCCCTTCCAGGGCTGGATGATTATGACCCGACAGCCACAATCTCCAGTGCCCAAAGGAAATCTCCCTCATGGGAAAACTTGGCTACTGGCCTCCTCCCCCAAGACACAGCTCAGAGAGCTCCTGCCTCCTAAGCATCCCTAAGCCCTGCTTCAGGTGGGCATGCCTGGTCCATTGACACCCTTCTGTTATGACCGTCGCAGCCCTCTTCCTGCAGGTCCACGTCCTCTAGTAGTCTAGGAACGCCTAGAAGGCAGGGGCTCTGATTTATTTATCTTTAGGATTCCAGTGAGAGTGCTTGGTGTTTGAAACAGAATGTACATTCAAGGAGAGTTGAATGAATGAATGACTAAACATCTCAGACTTAACATGTTCAAAACAGAGCTCTCTATATACCGCACGCTCTCCTCCCCACCCTGGTAAACAGCACCCCTGCCATCTTGTCATCCAGCCAAGAGCCTTGGCGCCATGTTTGACTCCTCTCTTTCCTTACCTCCCATGTCATCGCAGCCCAGTGCTCCAACTCCAAAATATGCCCCCAGTCCCACCCCTTCCCTCCACCTGCCACACCATTATGCAATTCAGAGCCATAGTCATCTCTCACCTCCATTATATAATGGCTTCCTAACCTGTCTCCCTGCCTCCTTTTGCCCCACCCATGCTTTATTGCAGAGTCAGATTAATCTTCCTACCAAGCCAAATGCGCCATGCTTCTAGCCTGCTCAAAGCCCCTCCTCCAGTGACTTTCCACGTACCTTACCATAGAATCCAAATGTCCTGCTGAGAGCTACAGGCCAGCTTATCTGAAGGGTGCCCTGTGGTCCCCCCATTACACACCACTCTCCTCCCATCCTAATCATTCTTCTGCAGACCCCCAGCCTCGAAGAAACGCCTTGAGTATGCCAAGCCCTCTTCTCTCCCAGGCCCTCTCTCTGGAATGGTCCTCCTGACCTCAGCTACTCCCTTCTCCATCTGGGATGCAGTGTAAATTTCACCTCCCCTAAATGTCTCTCTGATGACTCTCCTCACATCACTTATTGGCACTCTGTCTGCTTTACTTTACTACTTTGACATCATCCTACTTATTA
The DNA here is from genome assembly GCF_043159975.1 of Macaca nemestrina. Lineage (NCBI taxonomy): Eukaryota > Metazoa > Chordata > Mammalia > Primates > Cercopithecidae > Macaca > Macaca nemestrina. Next base: position 92,773,801 of record NC_092131.1, read on the forward strand.
TTTGTTTCTTGCCCCACTAGAATGTCCACCACAGGAAGCAGAAACCTTTCTTGTCTTGTTCAGTGCTGTATCCCATGTGCTTAGACCAGGGCCTAGCACATAGTAGATGCTCAAAAATTATGTGTGGGATGAAGAAACGCCTGGTAACCTGTCTTTGCCATTTTTTTCCTGGAGAAGTTGTGCATTGATTTCAAAGACTTACAATACCAGTACTGCCAGCTAGAAGGAAAGTTGAATTTGAAGAGTATTTGGTAAGATGATTTTTAAAGCTTTGGGTTGTATGGTGCTTAATATTTTCACTTTTCCTACCTATGCAAGGGAGGGTGAGACAGTAGAGAAGTCCTTTTGGGGAATGGAAACCTGTTAGAACTACAGTCTCTAACCAAAAGCCACTTTGAATCCTTCATGCTTTGAGACAAGAGAGCAGAGGAAAAAGTGCCTATGTAATACTCTACTGTAAAACAGCAATCTTAAGCTTCATAGCATTGATGGTATTAGCAACTAATTAAGAAATCTTGATATTACTAAAGATAGAGATAATTGAAATGGAGTCTGAGAGGCTTCAGATATCTGTAATTAGTTCAAAGTCAAGTACTAAGAAAAGGTGTCCCTGATGGAACAGTCCTTCCTGAAGAAAACCGGGGACATTCAAACCAGTGTGTCCTCAAACCACTCAACAGAGTTGCACTGCCACTAAAAAAGAATCTTCCATCTGTGTTTACATGTGGAATTATTCACAGCCAAAAAAGATGGTTATAGTATCAAGTGAGGCTGGGGCACCCTTTGGATTTGTAAATTGCTGAATTGCATTTGAAAAACTTCATTCAAGGAGTGCAATTGGTAATATGGAGATACTTTCTGCGGGGAATCAAGGGGACTTCCTCAAAAAGTGCCATGTCATGTAGTGTGTGCTTTTGAGCTCCATCTCATCTGCTATTTGGGACATAACAGAAATCTGAGCTCTATTCTAGGAGTGTCAATGTCTAGTTGAAAACAATAGAGTAAAATAAAATATCTATCAAGCTAGTTATTAAAAACCAACAAGTGGCCAGGCGCAGTGGCTCAAGCCTGTAATCCCCGCGCTTTGGGAGGCCAAGGCAGGTGGATCACAGGAGGTCAGGAGTTCGAGACCAGCCTGACCAACATGGAGAAACCCCCTCTCTACTAAAAAAAAAAAAAAAAAAAGAAAAAGAAAAAATTACAAAAAGTAGCCGGGCATAGTAGCACATGCCTGTAATCCCAGCTACTCCAGAGGCTGAGGCAGGAGAATCGCTTGAACTTGGGTGGCGGAAGTTGAGGTGAGCCAAGATCACGCCATTATACTCCAACCTGCGCAACAAGAGCGAGACTCCATCTCAAAACAAAACAAAACAAAACAAAAACAACCACCAACAGGCTTAGAGGTTCTCTATCATTGCCTGCCCCAACAAACTTGAAGAATACTTCTTTTGTTTTTCTTCTGAGACAGAGTCTTGCTCTGTCGCCCAGGTTGGAGTGCAGTGGCATGATCTTGGCTCACTGCAACCTCTGCTTCCCGGGTTCAAGCAGTTCTCCTGCCTCAGCCTCTGCAAAACTGTATGTTACTAAAACTCGTCCAACTGTACGCTTAAAATGGGTGTATTTTATGTTACGTAAATTATGCCCCATCAAAGCTGCTTAAAAAATGGATCAACCCAATCTGTATGTGTAGATACAATGTCCAAACCATGCTCATCTTCTCCACCCACCTTCTCCGGAATCCCTGTTCTCTCAATGGATGGTGTCACATCCACCCATATGCCTGGGTGTCTGCCATTATTAATCTCTCTACACCTACGTGTCACCTACATCTCACCTACTTCTGACCAGTTCTGCCTCTCTAATATCTCTGGAATCTGTTCACATCTCCCCATCCCTGATTCCACCACCTAGTTCAGGCTGTCATAGTTTCTTTTGAAAGGCTGTGAGTGCCTCCTAATGATGGGCCTGCTCTCACCTCCCAATGCCTTTCCCCTCCACCTCAATGATAAAACCCCTTCAACCACTCGCTATGGTCCTCAGGATAGAACTCCAGCTTCCCAGCAGGGCACGGTTTACAAGACCTCCCACAACCCAGCATCTGTTTATTTTCCCAGCCTTATCGCTTGGCAAACCAAACTCTAAACCAGATTGACTTACTTATCTTTTTCTATTCTCTGAAACATGATAAGCTTTCCTTCTCTGCCTTGCTCAGGCAGCCTTCTCCCCACACTCAGTCACTAGGGCAGAGACAGTTGGTCGCTTCCCAGTAGTTCCCCTTCTTTAGTAACAACACTGAATTCTATAATACCTGGACACTTTGCCATGCAGTCAAAGACCTCATACCCTAGCCTTCCTTGCAGCTATGTAGAACAATGTGATGTGTTTTGGTCAAGGAGGAAAGTATGGCACATCAAAAGGCCTCCTTAAAAGGCGAGGGCATCTCTTCCTTCCCTTCTATGTTTATGCTGCCTGGAATGAGGCTGTTGCACCTGGAGCTCCTGCAACCATCTTAGACCAAGAGGTGATGTGGAGATGGAGCCACACATGGCAGTGCAACAAGAAACAGGACCTTATGTTGCTGACACCAGAGCGCCTCAATATCACGAGCCTCTTCATATGTGAGAGAAATTAGCTTCTATCTTGTTTCAGCAATTATTCATTTAGGTCTTGGCTATTTGTAAACAAGCAAGATCTTAACTTATATAAAGAGTGCTTTCAAGTACTTTTTTTTTTCTTTTTTTGAAGCAGAGTCTTGCTCTGTTACCCAGGCTGGAGTACAGTGGTGCGATCTTGGCTCACTGCAACCTCCGTCTCCCAGGTTCAAGTGATTCTCATGCTTCAGCCTCCTGAACAACTGGGATTACCGGCATGTGCCACCACACTTGGCTAATTTTTGTATTATTATTATTATTGTTATTATTTTAGAGACAAGGGTTTCACCATGTTGGCCAGGCTGGTCTTGAACTCCTGGCCTCAAGTGATCTGCCTGCCTCAGTCTCCCAAAGTGCTGGGATTACAGGCATGTGCCACTACACCTGGCCTCAAGCACCATTTAAACTGACTGGCCTATTCTGTCTGCCTAACTCTTATTTTTCCTGTGATGCTCAGCTGAGGTGTTGCTTGCACTGGGAAGCCATTCTGGCCTTCCAGAGGCAGTTCAGATGCCCCTCCCTCTGGCTTCCACAGCCTCTGGCCCTTCTTCCTATCATGCTCCATTAGGGATAAAATTTGTTCATATTTTGCCACTATCACCAGATTCCCACAGAAAAGGCCCTTCTCTGACTTCACTCTGCTTCCCTCTGTATGCCCAGCATGAGGAACTGGGGCTGGCACAATGGGTTCTCAGTGTGTTTGCTGGATAAGGAAATGTGTTTAACACCCAAGTGTTAACCCAAGAGGAACAATCACACTGCAACTTTGAAAGGGCACCAAGTGAGCAATTATTTCAATTTTATATCAACTCTGCCTCCTAGGAGGGATCTGTAAACGACAGGTCTGGATATATTACATACATCAATAATTGTCAGAGAAACAATCAAAATCTCACTTGCAATCTCAAGAAGCATGAGCCATGCTCTTGATTTTGCAAAAAGTTGGGTAAATCAAAGTCTTTCTCTTACGGTACCTAAGGACATGCTAAAAATTTACCGACCCAGAAGGAAAATATCAAGAAGACGAAAAGACAAAATAAGTGACTGCTCTATGACAACAACTTGAAAAAAACCAGAATAAATGTGCAGACTAGTAAGTATATTTATTTAAAATAGATTTCTACCTAGTTACAGATGCCACCTACCTGAAGACACATTAGACACGCACATCTCACTATGCTTGATTGGATTTAAAAACTGTGCCTGTGGTTTCATAATCCAAAGAGTTGTGGGAACCAGAATAGAAATTCAAAATCTTAAAGACCATTTGGATCAAAGATGGGGAGGATTACAAATGTTATGAGCAATTATGAAATGAAACTGAAGGCTGAATTAGTCAGGTTGGAGAGATAGAAAACAAATTAATGTGGAAAATACACAAATTCTGAGAATTAAAAGCAACAGGCCAAACTTGTTCTGTGTATCACTACAACAACTTAAAAGCCATGGATATCACTGCTTCTTAGAGTAAGAGTGATCCCGTTTGGAATTGTCCGTTGCCACTGACAATTGCAATCGGATTACGAGGAAAAGAGGTTTTTCTTCCTTATAGGATTTCAGCATCAATGTCAAGAGCATGAGTGAATGCCTCACATGGGGGCCTAAATTGTGATATTTTAATGCGCCTAAACTCTGATGAAATCATGGAAAGCATAGCAGCAGGGAACTAAACCCCTGGGAGGCTATTAGCAGTTTAGCATCTCATTTCTTGTGGGAATGTGAATGCCACGTACCCACGTACTCAAGCACCCACAATGGTGCTCAGTGCCACACCAGGAGGTTCTATACTACCAATTTACCCACCTGGATCGTTCCATTGCTTTCCCTTCCTCCCCCACCCCTTTCACTCCTGGGACTCTCCCAGCAGCAGGGGGGTTGATGTGAAAGGCTGCAAAGGTATGAGTAATAGCCTGTTTCTTGAAAATACAGAGAAAGCAGTTTTGGCACTAATATCACCTGTTTAGGGGCTCATAGGGGGCAATATTAAGCTCTAGACTGAAGTTTCAAAGATTCTTTAGTTCTCAGGGTATTTGCCCTCAGGGGCAGCAGTAATAATTTATACAACATCTGTCCCTGGTCCGTGACATTTGAAAACACCAGTTTCGAAAACCAGGAGAGGCCAGGCGCGGTGGCACATGCCTGTAATCCCAGCACTTTGGGAGGCTGAGGCAGGCGGATCGCCTGAGGTCAGTAGTTCAAGACCAGCCTGGCCAACATGGCGAAACCCTGTCTCTACAAAAACTACAAAAATTAGCCGGGTATGGTGGTGGGCGCCTGTAATTCCAGCTACTTGGGAGGCTGAGGCAGGGAGAACTGCTTTGAATCCAGCAGGCAGAGGTTGCAGTGAGCCAAGATTGCACCACTGTACTCCAGCCTGGGCGACAGAGCGAGACTCCGTGTCAAAAATAAATAAGTAAATAAATACCAGGAGAGACTGAGTCACACCATTCAGTGTATGCATTTCATAAAAACTATAAAGTGGCATCTTGAATCCTCCTGGTTCTTAGGCTGTGATTGTTACTTCCATCAGACTCATAAACAACCACAAAGTCCAACACGCTGCATCTATTTGGACTAATTAGGAGCAAATACTTCTCACTGGAGAAGCTTGAGCCATAAGTGCCATAGGTACATATTTTTAAAGAAACATTCCCTACTCACTAGGGCAGTGAAAAAAATCAATCTGGATGAGAAATCAGGGGTCCTGCTAATGAGCACGGTGGCTTTGACCATTAATAATAATAATAGCGGCCAGGCGTGGTGGCTCAAGCCTGTAATCCCAGCACTTTGGGAGGCCGAGACGGGCAGATCACGAGGTCGGGAGATCGAGACCATCCTGGCTAACACGGTGAAACCCCGTCTCTACTAAAAAATACAAAAAACTAGCTGGGCAAGGTGGCGAGCGCCTGTAGTCCCAGCTACTCAGGAGGCTGAGGCAGGAGAATGGCGTAAACCCGGGAGGCGGAGCTTGCAGTGAGCTGAGATCCAGCCACTGCACTCCAGCCTGGGCGACAGAGCGAGACTCCGTCTCAAAAAAAAAAAAAAAAAAAATTATAATAATAGCAACACTATGACACATATGGAAGTCTGATCTGAATTATGTGGTTTTCTTTCATACATCCTATATAATTTTCACAACATTGCAGCAAGATAGACTTTGATCCCATTTCACAGTTTAGGAAATGGAGAAAAGAAGGTTACAGAACTAGCTAGTGGTGGAGGCTGGGGTTTGACCCTATCCAGGGAGTTACACCTGCTTACCTGGATGTCGGCCTTCTCAGTTCACCACACAAATCCACCGACCTTGCTGCCCTTCATTTGTTTCTCACCTATTAGATGAGGTTTTTGCTTGGCCAGTCTCTGAAGTCACCTGCTGCTATAAAATGCTCAATTTCCAAGTTGCTGTAGTGAGCTAACCTTTGTTGCTAATTTGAGGTGCTCCTGAAGAGTTGTTTCATCCTGCACAGGGATAGATGTTATAATTTATAATGAACATGTTTGTTGTTTGTAAATGTGTGCTTCTAAACTGCCAGAGAATCCCTGAGAGGAGGCTGGTCTTCCTGACATTCTGTTCACTATTAATTTGTTTTGCAAACCGTTTTAATGGAAGAAAAAATATATAAACCACCACCCTGCCCCTGTGTATACTAGTGGTTCCACAGCATCAGCATCACTTGGTAACTTATAGAAATGCACCTTCCTCGCTGGGTGTGGTGGCTCATGTCTATAATGAGGGAGGCTGAGACAGGAGGATGGCTTGAGCCCAGGAGGTGGAGGCTGCAGTGAGCCATGACTCCACCACTGGACTCCAGCCTGGGCGACAGAAGAAGGCCCTAACTCTAAAAAGAAAGAAAGAAATACACATTTCCAGGGCTCAATCTAGAGAGATTGAACAGAACTCTGGGCGTGGGGCTCAGCGATCTGAGTTTTGACAACCCCCCTACCCCCAGTTCCTTTGAGAACGCTGGTCTGAGATGACTGATTCTCAGCTTGGAACACTTGAGTTACTGAGGTGATTGAGCCTAAGAGTCAGTTGGAGCCAGGACTAGCAGGCTGCGAATACGTTCGTTTAACAATGGAATACCATTTTCAAATCATCATGCATTTCTGTTCTGGGTGCCATCTCCTGTGCAGGGGAGGACTGGAAAGACAGGGAAATTCTGGTAGCCTTGGGAAGGCAGAAGGGTGGGACTTGGCTGGCCAGGGGACGGGGACGGAGGGGGAGGGAGGAGGAGGAGGAAGCCGCCAGGCCTCACAACCCATCTGGTTGGAAACGTCCTGCAGTGCCCGAGCCGCAGGAGCCGGAGCCAATTGCAAGTTTATATAATAGAGTCAGTCTCCCCGGGCCTCCCCTCTCCGCCCCACCCCTGCCGTCTTTGGGAATGGGGGAGGAAGGCTTTCTGTGAAATAACAGGCTGGATCTAGGACGGAGGATGGCTTTTCTGGGTTGACAACTAGGGGCCAGTGCTGGGTGTGAGAAACTCCTGGGGTCCTGTTTTGGGATCCAGACACCTCGGGCGCCGCGCAGGCCTCCCTGTGCCTCGGGAGCGGCCCCGCCTAGGGGCCGGGAGCTGAAGGGAGGTGTCCGGGTCGAGCGTTCGCGCGGCTGCCTGCCGCACGGTGTGAGCTCGCTGGGTTTATGTAACGACTGCCCTTCGCGGAGTACCGTGTCATGCACCGAATCACGGAGGACAGAGAAGGCGGGGGCCTGGGCCGCGACGCCCGCCCACGTGACCGTCAGATGACTGGGGTCTAAGTTTGCACGCGCTCCTTTACCGTAACGCTGAAGGCTCGTAATCAACATCGATTATTAGTCATCCCCAAGTGACATTTGATATGAGCAACAGCTCAGGACGGGGAAATGGCAACGCGGATGCTGATGGAGACGAGGAACTGGCTGCTGCGACCGCCTCTGATTTGGGCTGGAACGGGAGTTTATGCTGAGTCAAGGAAACCCACCGCGAAGGGTGCCAGGGAAGACAAGGGCACTTTTCTGGACAAAGAATCTTAGATTCTTTGGGGCTAGATGCAGAGAGTCCGGGAGAAACTGTTCACCGGGTGCCGGTCAGGCGGCTGACCACGCAAGCCACACTTTAGATTTGTGGGGTTGGTTTTAGAAGTCACATGAGGTCTGCCTGGACGCCCCTCCCGATCACGTCAATTATCTGTCACAACTTCTCTAGGCTGGAGTGCGCCCCAGGGACCAGCCCCATGCCCCCCACAGGGGAGTTGGTTACAGTTGCAGAATCTCGGCCCCACCCGATCTCCAGAGCCCCAGCCTGCGCTAGAAGGATATCACCAGGGGATGGGGGGGGGGATGGAGGGAGATGGTGGGGGCGAGAAGGTGGTCACGGATGCAGAGGCTGTCCTGTCTGCTGAGGGAAAGAGCCCGTCCCAAGCCCTACATGGGCTCCTACTGCACTCCAGGATTTGGGGGAATGCAGAATCTTGGTCTTTGAGCTTTCATTAATTCCATAAAGGTTTCTCAAAAGTCTAAATTCTAGACCCAAGACAGTGGGAATTAAACAGGGCTAAATATGACGCTATTGGCTATACCAGGACCACGCCTGAGCATTGCATGCACGCTCCCGCTATGCATAACTTATTTATTTTAAAAGAAAGAAGGAAGAAAGGGAGAGAAACAAGGTGTTTCTTAACAGTAAAGGCGGGGAGGAGGGGAGAGGCAACTCGTTGCTTTCCCTGGCAACAGTTAACTCCATAAGCAATTTCCTCACTTAAAAGAAAAACAAATGAAGTAGAGTGGTAGGCTTTTGAAAGGAGGAGCACAGAGCTCCGGTGAGTGGAAACCTGGCTTTTATTTACCTTAGGGCCTTGTTAAAACATATTTGCCTTGAGATAAAAGGTTTTCTTTTGGGACGATCCCAAAATGACTTTGCTTGATTCAATTAAGCAAGACCTAACGAAAGAGAATTCCAGCTTCAAGATATGCATCATCTTACCAGGTGAGTTGTAAATACATTCTGACCAGGTTTCAGAGGCAAGCTCTTGAAAATTTAATCTATTTAAAAAATGCATATCCTTGCCACAAATTACTTTGAAGAAGATCGCTGAGCTGATTGCATGCTGAGATAATTATTCTGTATCACCACTTAGGGAACAAGATTTTTTGATAAATACTACAGTGTCAGTCTTTGTTAATGACTTGGGAGGAGAAGGAAAGAATTCGATATAGCTGAGGCTGGTTTTATTCTCTTGCTTCTTTCCCATGAACGCAGGCTGTGGGAAGCAGGTAGAGTCTTGGTTTATGAACTCTGAACGCTATTGAGTAACCTGCTCACCCGTCAAATCCCTAATCCCAGAATGAAGGTGTCCAGATGGTATTGGAGTAGAATACGAAACTGAGAGGTGAAGCCAGCTGGACTTCTGGGTCAGGTGTCACTTGGAGAACTTTTATGTCTCACAAGAGGATTGTAAAACGCACCAGTCAGCGCTCTGTAGCTAGCTAGAGGTTTGTGAAATGCACCAATCAATGCTCTGTAAAAACGCACCAATAGGCACCCTGTAGCTAGAGGTTTGTAAAATGCACCAACCAGCACCCTGTAAAATGGACCAATCAGCACTCTGTAAAATGGACCAATCAGCAGGACATGGGCGGGGACAAATAAGGGAATAAAAGCTGGCTACCAGGCCGGCAGAGGCAACGTGCTTGGATCACTTTCCATGGTGTGGAGTCTCTCTTCTTTCACTCTTCACAATAAGTCTTGCTGCTGCTCAGTGTTTGGGTCTGTGCCATCTTTAAGGGCTGACACTCACCTCGAAGGTCTGCAGCTCCATTCTTGAAGTCTGCGAGACCATGAACCCACCAGAAGGAACAAATTCTGGACACAAAACCAGTCTCCAGCTGGGCAGGGCCCTGCCTGTGCCTTACGCACTTCCCCTCCTGAAGACTCCCACCTGTGAATAGAGAGATGCTAGTGTGTTGCTGGGTGCTGATGGGGTAAAGCCCTAGCCTGTCCCCTCATTATGGATAATATGGAAGTCAGGGTTCTCAGGTGCTGGTGCACCAGCTCTCCCCACATCCTGCAGATGACAGCACAGGCTCATTTCTCACTACTGTGTCCCACTGAGCCTGGATGTGACCTCAGAAGAATCCTTAGCACCGTTAAATCTCTTCATGCTTTCCTTTCTTTCTTTCTTTTTTTTTTTTTTTTTTTGACAGGGTCTGTCTCTGTCATCCAGGCTGGAGTACAGTGGCGCCACTGTGGCTCACTGCAACCTCCACCTCCTGAGCTCAAGTGATTCTCCCTCCTCAGCCTCCCTGGTAGCTGGACTACAGGCGCGCACCATCACACCCCGCTAATTTGTGTGTTTTTTGGTAGAGACGGCGTTTCGCCACATCGCCCAGGCTGATCTTCCAACTCCTGGGATCAAGAGATCTGCTTGCTTTGACCTCCCAAAGTGCTGGGCTTATAGGCATGAACCACTGTGCCTGGCCTCATTCTTTCAATAACTTAATGAATACTTACTAGGAATCTATTCTATACAAGTCACTGATATGACATAGAAAGAAGAAAAGAGAGAGAAAGAAAAATATAGATGGATGAATGGTGCCTAGAAACAGTACTTTATGCTATAAAATAAAAGCACTAGAACGATGGTTAGTGATTGGGAGGAGTAACTTTAGATATGGTAATCAAGGAAAGCCTCTTTGAGGAGGTAACATGAGGAAGAGTTATTTCAAAAGCCAGAGGGGAAAGCCAGGCCAAAACAAAACCAACAAAACAGGCCAGGCGCGATTATAATCCCAGCACTTTGGGAGGCCGAGGTGGGCAGATCACAAGGTGAGGAGTTTCAGACCAACCTGGCCAATAAAGTGAAACCCCATCTCTACTAAAAATAAAAAAATTCACCAGGTGCGGTGGTGTGTTCCTGTGGCCCCAGCTACTTGGGAGGCCGAGGCAGGAGAATCACTTGAACCCAGGAGGTGGAGGTTGCAGTGAGCCGAGATCACGCCATTCCACTCCAGCCTGGACGACAGAGCAAGATTCCATCTCAAAAACAAAAATAACCAAAACAACAACAACAACAACAACAACAAAAAACTGTGTGTGCAAAGGCCCTGAGGCAGGAATGAACTTAACATGATAAAAAACCTGGCCCAGCGGATGGACCCAGTGAACCACCTTGGACACATGTCCTTGGCATTTGATGAGTTGCCCCTGTGTGATCTCTAATTCTTGATGACTAGGCTGAAGTGAGAGCTGGACTCATAGGTGTGTAGACGGGGGTCTGTAGGCCCATGTGGCTATTCATCCTCACCGAGGCAGCATTTCTGATGAAGTTATAGCTGTATGGTATTTCATGGTCAACTTTAGTTTTAATGGGAGGTATGTGAGGAAGCAATATAGTGTAATGGCTAGAATTAGAAGATCTTGGTTGAGATCATAGCTCTTCTTACTGGTTTTCTGACCGTAAACAAATATTTTACATACCCTATAACTCAGTTTTCCCATGGAGGTAAAGATAAAACTATCTCACGGGGCAAAAAACAAATCACTGAATGGCTAAATCACCAAACAATTAATTCACCAAACTTGGCAATTTACCAAAGCCTTGCATTAAACAATATTTTAGATATTTTAAATGAATATGAATATTCTTCAAAATATAGATCCTTATTATGTATTTGATATACATTGAGAATATTTAGAAATATAGTAAAGAATGTGTGTAGCTCATTAATATATTCATGAATATTACAGTTTAATAAAGGGAGTGTTAGAAAATCTCTATATGCTTAAATTATATTTTAGCAATAATCATAACATGAAATGAATAACAAAAATAGATAGAAAATAAATGCAAACACTGGAAATTTCCATTTATTGAATCTTTATATAATCTTGTAAATAAAATGAATAAAAATAAATTATCATGCAAAAAAAGGGAAAAAACTCAATCCAGTTATTCAATCAGTTTTATATTTGCCAAAGATTAAACATTAATATTTTGGTTATAGCCTCGTGTAACATTATTTTATGTAAATAATTGTTCAGTAACTAATGTGTCCGGAATTGGTAGGCTCTTGGTCTCATGACTTCAAGAATTAAGCCGCAGACCCTCGCGGTGAGTGTTACTGCTCTTAAAGATGGTGTGTCCGGAGTTCTTTCAGATGTTCAGATGTGTCTGGAGCTTCTTCCTTCTGGTGGGTTCGTGATCTTGCTGACTTCAGGAGTGAATCTGCAGACCTTTGCAGTGAGTGTTACAGCTCTTAAAGGCAGCCTGGACCCAAAGAGTGGGCAGCAGCAAGATTTTCTGTGAAGAGCAAGAGACCAAAGCTTCCACACTGTGGAACAGAACCCGAGCGGGTTGCCGCTGGCTAGTTGGGGCAGCCTGCTTTTATTCCCTTATCTGGCCCCACCCACATCCTGCTGATTGGTCCATTTTACAGAGAGCAGATTGGTCCATTTTGACAGAGTGCTGATTGGTGCCTTTACAATCCCTGAGCTAGACACAGAGTGCTAGACAGAAAAGTTCTAGAAGTCCCCACTAGGTTAGCTAGATACAGAGTGCTGATTGGTATATTTACAAACTTTGAGCAGACACAGAGTGCTGACTGGTGTATTTACAATCCCTTAGCTAGACATAAAAGTTCTCCAAGTCCCCACTAGACTCAGGAGCCCAGCTGGCTTCGCCTAGTGGATCCTGTGCCAGGGCCACGGGGGAACTGCCTGCCAGTCCGGTGCCATGCACGGGCACTCCTCAGCCGCTGGGCAGTTGATGGGACTCCATGCAGAGGAGCAGGGGGCAGCGCTAGTTGGGGAGGCTCGGGCCCCATGGAAGAGGTGCGTGGAGCGCTGGTTTTGGGCATGGTGGGCTGCAGGTCATGAACCCTGCCCCACTGGGAGGCAGCTGAGACCCGGCTAAAATTCGAGTGCAGTGCAGGAGGCCGGCACTGCTGGGGGACCTGGTTCGCCCTCTGCAGCTGCTGGCCCAGGTGCTAAGCCCCTCACTGCCCAGGGCCTGCGGCGCCAGCCAGCAGCTCCAAGTGCAGACCGCCCAGCCCACACCCAGCAGAAACTCGCGCTGGCCCAAGAGAGCCATGTGCAGCCCACATTCCCACCTGCCCCTCTCCCTCCACACTTCCCCCAAGTAGAGGGAGCCCTCTCTGGCCTCAGCCAGCCCAGAGAGGGGCTCCCATGGTGCCATGGTGGGCTGAAGGGCTCCTCAAGCACTGCCAGAGTGGATGCCGAGGCCGAGGAAGCACCAAGAGTGAGAGCTGCTAGCATGTTGTCACCTCTCAATCCCCCCTAAACAGGACACCCCAACTGCTGTTGGGAATTTGGCCAATGACTGCTTTAGCTACTTCCTGCTGGATAGGGGCGATGAAGGGGCCCTGCAGTTGTAGTGTCCTCCAGAGGGGAGCTCTCTAGGCCAGTGAAAGTGCTAGCAGGTCAGTCCAGGGGTCCTCAGTAGAAGTTGTTAGTTGAACTCATTTGGGGTTCCATTTGTAAGACTATTTGTAGCTTGATGGTCTCGATTCTAGAGGAAACAAATTTGACAAGAAGGTTAAAAATACAGGGCCCAAAGGCGAGGAACAGCAAGATGGCTGCCACGGGACCTAGAAAGGGGAGACTGCCATGTTGCCCAACTCCAGAGGTATAAGAGTTTGAAAGGCTTTGATTTCAGAAGCCTTTTTCTGTAAACGCTGGGCGGCATCTCGTACTATCCCTGACTGGTTAGTGTAAAAACAACACTCTTCCTCTAAGAAGGTGCAGAATCCTCCTTTCTCAGGAGGTCTAGGCCTCAGCGGTTTTGGAAAGTCACTGCTGCCAAAGAGTCTATTTGGGATTGTAGAGTAAGGATAGATTTCGTTATTTCTTGCAAACTGTCTGAGAAGTACTTTGACAGTGTGTGGTAGTAGGATAATGAAATAGATAAACCGGCTATTCCGGTTCCTGTAGCAGTAGCCATTCCTAACCCTATAGGTAGGGGTAATAGTTGTATGGCTCTGTGCTGATGGACTTGAGCTTTGAGGGGTACTGATAAAGTCTGATTTCTGGGGGCAATGTTAATGTTGGGACTTAGAAAGACTAAGGTGCAGGTACCTGTCCAGTTAGTGGGGAGGCAGATATAGGTCGACATTCCACATAAGAAGAATATACCGTGGCTGGGTAGACAGAAATTTACCCTGGCTTTTAAAGGAATAGGTTAGTTTTTTTTCTTTACTACTTCCATCTCTCTTTCTTTCTCTTCGACTTCTCCTTTGTCTCTCTCTCTCCTTCTTTGACTCTTCCTCTCTTTCCTTCTTTGACTTCCTGTCTCTCTGTCTCTCCCTCTGTCTCTCTCTTTGTCTCTCCCTCTGTCTCTCTGTCTCTCTTGTTTCTTCCTCTCTCTCTAAGTGAACTGTGTAAAAGGTAGAGCTTAGTCAACTACTAATGTTGTTGTAACAATTTTTTTTAATTTGTCTTTTAGTGTTTTTTTTTTTTCTTTTTTCTTTTTTTTTTTTTGAGACAGAGTCTAGCTCTGTTGCCCAGGCTGGAGCGCAGTGGCACTATCTCCGCTCACTGCAAGCTCTGCCTCCCGGGTTCACACCATTCTCCTGCCTCAGCCTCCCAAGTAGCTGGGATTACAGGCGCCTGCCACCATATCCGCCTAAGTTTTGGTATTTTTTAGTAGAGACGGAGTTTCACCGTGTTAGCCAGGATGGTCTCAATCTCCTGACCTCGTGATCTGCCCACCTCGGCCTCCCAAAGTGCTGGGATTACAGGTGTAAGCCACGGTGCCTGGCCTTGTCCTTTAGTTTAAAACAAACAACAATTAGAAGAAAAGAATAAACTTAAGTGTCAAATTTAATTAAATATTTTATACATGGACTAAAATTTGCATTCATCAAACAAAAATATTACACCTTGTACTTCTCACTGTTTCACTGTTTCAAATTTTAAAACACAGATCAAAACTCAGGCAGTTACATAGAGTGAGAGAATTGAGCTTCATCAAGTTCTGTTTTCTTTCTCTATTATCAGTGTGCTATCAGTGTTTACTTTGATTCTACACTTTAAAGGCAGGCATAAATAGTATCACAGGGCTGGAAATGCTAGCTGAGCCACTCCAAATTGTTATAGTAACAAACATCTCAAAAACAAACAAACAAACCCTATTGCTTGAGTTCATCTGTGGAGGACTGCTGTAATTAGGAATTTTCTGAATTAAGTTATATGTAGAATGATAATGCTTATTAAGGGATAAGTAATTAGAATGTGTTAATTTGAAGCTTACAAGCATATCACTCAAACTCAACAGTAGTCCCTGCAATTATTTAGAACTTAAACCAAAAAATATTTGAGGAGGGGAGGTGACTTTTGTCACTGATGTTACTTAGAACTGCCAGGACATAGCATGGTAAAGAGAGGATCAATTTTTAGTTGGTTTTATTCTTGTTTTTTTTTTTTTTTTCTTTTTTTTCTTGAGACAGAGTCTCACTCTGTCGCCCAGGCTGGAGTGCAGTGGCGCGATCTCGGCTCACTAGAAGTTCCACCTCCCGAGTTCATGCCATTCTCCTCCTCAGCCTCCGGAATAGCTGGGACTACAGGTGCCCGCCACCACACCCGGCTAACTTTTTGTGTTTTTAGTAGAGACGAGGTTTCACCGAGTTAGCCAGGGTGGTCTCAATCTCCTGACCTCGTGATCCACCCATCTCGGCCTCCCAAAGTGTTGGGATTACAGGCAAGAGCCACTGTGCCCATCCTATTCTTGTTTTTAAATTATTGACAATGTACCCCTCCTACCACACCCTCAGTATCCTACTGCATTTAGTAACCAGCAACACCATTACTATTTATAATTGTGGTATCTGCTGTAATGGGTGTCACAGAGTCCTCTGAGGTAGAGTGTCCAGGTGTACCTAGGAGGACTTCCTTGAAGAAGGGATTTATTTTTTTATTTTATTTTTTTAAACGGGGCTCTGTCACCTAGGCTGGAGAGCAGTTGTGCAATCATAGCTCATTGCAGCCTCAAACTCCTGGGCTCAGGTGATCCTCCCACTTCAGCCTCCTGAGTAGCTGGGACTATAGGTGCATGCCACTAATGCCCAGCTAATTTTAATTTTAATTTTTTTTTTGGTAGAGATTGGGGAATCTTACTGTGTTACCCAGGCTGAGCTTGAACTCCTGGCCTCAAGCAATCCTGTGACCACGGCCTCCTAAGTAGCTAAGACCACAGGTGTGAGCCATTGCACCCAGTTAAGAAGGGATTTTTAAAGAATGATTTAATATTATTTACGTACCATAAAATTTACCTCTTAAAGTGTTGCAGTTCAGTGGTTTTTAGCATTTGCACAGAGTTTTATAACCATCAGTACTGTCTAATTTCAGAACATTTTCATCAACCCAGAAAGAAATTCTGTCCCCCTGAGCAGTCATTTTCCAGGACCCCCAACCCAGCCCCTGGCAACCATGGGTGTGCTTTGTGTGAAGAGAGGCTCTTGAGCTGAGACCTGAGATGTGAATAGAAGTCAACCTGTCAGATAGTGAGGGAAGGCGGACAGCAGCGTGAACAGTATCTAGCACAGCACAGGTGAAGGCAAGAAATTAACAGGAGACCTGCGTGGCCAGGGCACAGAATATGAAGGTGAGTGGCTTGAGCTACAGCACAGCGTACTGGGGAAGACCCAGCCCACAGGGACTTTGCTGGTTCTCCTAGTAGCAAGGAGGCCCTGAGGTCTGACGCAGAGCCTTCCCGGCAATACACGCTCAGAAAACATGGAGGGAACTACCCTGTAAATACATCTTTCATAGTCTTTTAAAACATCATAAAGGATTGCTCTATTTTATTTTTATATATTATTTGTTTATTTTTATTTCTATTTTTTTTGAGACAGAGTCTCTCTCTGTTTCCCAGGCTGGAGTGCAGTGGCACGATCTCTGCTCACTGCAACCTCCACCTCCTGGACTCAAGCAATTCTCAAGCAAGCCTCCTGAGTAGCTGGGACTACAGGGTGCGCTCCACCACGCCCGACTGATTTTTGCATTTTTAATAGAGACGGAATTTCATCATGTTGGCCAGGCTGGTCTCGAATTGCTGACCTCAAGTGATCCACTCGTCTAGGCCTCCCAAAGGGCTGGGATTACAGGCACGAGACGCCACACCTGGCCAGATTGCTTTATTTTAAATATTTACAACATAACATCAGAAATAGGAGAGACATACATGTGTGCTCCCCCTGTCGTGGTGTAATCTTACTGTCTTGTAGAAATCTGGCTTGGACATTTAGACTGCACAAATAGCCATGCTAAACCTGCAAATCACCTGTAACTGATTTTCTCAGGAAACACCAACTCCAAACTTGGAACTCCTTGTTGAGTTTTGACAGGATGAGGGATGGAACTCAGATTAAAGATCTGGAGGGTGGAGCAGAGATTCAGAGTAAGTTCTTTGTCATTTGAATTTCTTCCTATTGACTTTTTCTTCTTTTTTTTTTAATTTGATTGCTTGTTTAGTTGTTTTTGTTGTTTTTTTGTTTGTTTGTTTGTTTGTTTTTAGAGACAAGGTCTTGCTCTGTCACCCAGGTTGGAGTGCAGTGGTGTGATTACAACTCACTACAGCCTCTGACTTCTGGGCCCAGGTGATCCTCCCCACTCAGCCTCTCAAGTACCTGGGACTGCAGGTTCACCACCTTGCTAGGTTAATTTCTTCATTTTTGTAGAGACGGGGGTCTCACTATTTGATATTTGAGGCCAGGCTGGTGTTGAACTCGGTCTCAAAATATCCTCCTGCCTCAGCCTCCCAAAGTGCTAGGATTACAGGTGTGAGCCACTATCACTGTGCCCAACCCTGTTTTTTTAATTTGAAATTTAATTCTCCACTTGGTTCCTCTGAGAAGACTTTGGATTACCCCTCGGAACCAGATGCAGACCAAAAGTCTCAGTCCTTGCCCCATCCCTGGCTACTCTGTTCCATCCCTTGCCCCCATAACCACTTTTATTAGTTTCCTGTGTATTACTCTTGTGTTGTTTATGCAAATACATGCCAACATGCATATGCAATCTTATCTCTCCCTTTTCTTTCAGAAAAGATAGCATACTGTTCTAAGACTTGCTTTCCCCCCTGACTATAGTATGGAGAATTTTCCATATTAGGATACAGAATGCCCCTCATTCATTTTTTCTAACAGTTGCATGGTGTTACAAGGTTTATTTAACTGCTGTCCCATTGATGGACACTTGAGATGTTTCCAATATTCCTCCTTGTGATAATGTTACAATGATAGATCTTGTTCTTGCATAATTTTGTCCATGTGCAGCTGTGGTTGAATTCCCAGAGGTGGGATCACTGGGCAACAGTAGTACATTAGCCATCCTGTTAGACGTTTAAGTACCAGGTTGCCTTCTACAAGAATGGAACCATTTTTTCTTTCCATGAGCTAGGTTTGTGCACAGACATCTGTAGAGTGTTCTGAAACTTTTGGATTTTTCCAAGCTGATGTATAAAAGATGGTATCTCAGTGTAGTTTTAAATGTGCATTTTCTTCATCAAACATCCTTTATAAATTTTAGAGCCCAGCATGGGCAACATAATGAGACCCTGTCTTTGTTTTTACAAAAAAATTTTTTTAATTAGCTGGGTGTGGTGGTGCTCACTTGTAGTCCTGTCTACTCAGGAAGCTGAGGCAGGAAGATTGCTTGAACGCAGGAGTTCAAGGTTACAGTGAGCTATGATGGAGCCACTGCACTTCAGCCTGGGCATGAAAGCAAGACCATCTCTCAAAAAAAAAAAAAAAAAAAAATGGCTGGGAGGTGGAGGTTGCAGTGAGCTGAGATTGCGCCACTGCACTCCAACCTTAGCGAGACTCTGTCTCAAAAAAGAGCCGTTTGTATTTCTTTTTTGTGAACTCTATTCCAATCTTTTGCCTCTTTTCTGTTGGGCTATAGGTTTTTCATATTCTCAATTTCTAGGAAGTCTTTATATATTAAGAAGGTATGAGTTGAAAATTTTTTTTCTCATTTACCTATCTTTTGGCTTTGCTATGATATTTTTCCCTCTCTAGAAGCTTTTTATTTTTATATAATCAATGTTTTTTTTTGGTTTATGGCTTCTGGATCTTTAAAATCATAGACAGGCCTTTCTACACCAAAATTCCAAATAAATTTGTTCATGTTTTCTTCCTACGCTGTTAAAATTTCATTTTTCACGTTTAAATTTCAATCCATTTGGAATTTATCCTCATGTACAGTGTGAGGTGTGGATCCAGCTCTGTCTTTTTGATGGTTATCCGTTTGTCCTAGCACCGTGTATTTAAAATGTTAACATTTACCTCCTCTGAAATGAGTCACCAGATATATTTCTGTATGTCTCTGGGTCTCTTTCTGGATTTTTTGTGGACACTTGGCCATTTCCTCACTGTTTCAATTATGAACACTTTGTAGTCTGTTCTATTGGCAGGGAAATTTTCCTTCTTATTGTATTTTTTCACAGCTTTTCTGTCCAGTCTTTCTTGTTTGTTGCTCCCATGTAAATGAGAATCAGCTTGTCTAATGGCAGAGAAAGGGGTAGTTATGTTTTTCTCCATTATATTACATTCCTACAGGTTTTTATTGATTCATTCATCCCTTGGTTGCAGCTGTCTACACACTGGGGTGCTTCATTTGCTCTGTTGACCCCATTTTTCCTAACCAGATCCATTCCTCAAGCCTGATCTACACATGCCTCTCCCACCTGCCTCTGCCCGCCACATTATCATATTCCAGGATCTCTGCAAAGCCTGCAGAGACAGACATTGTTCCTGCTGGGCTCCTGAGGTCCCCTCCATCACCTTCTCATCCCCAAGGGAGGATGATGGTGTCTGCTTGGCCTCTAGGTAATGCAGGTTGATGAAATTGAGCACAGTAGACAGCGTGTGCGGTGGGGTTGAAGGACTAATCCAGTGTAGAAACAGCATTTACAGGCTGTTGGAATCAAAGCGCTGGGCAGAGAGGACATTGAAAGTTGATTAACAACATTTCTCATTTTGCTGGCCACCTATGGGAAGGTGAGTGACACAGTCACATTCCACTAGGAAGGCTTGGGACATTTCCCCTGTTGGAGAACTGGACCTAGGGAAAAAGAAGGAGCAGGAGAGGCTCTGGTGTGGCTTTCGTTAGAGTCCTCCAGTCTTCAGGTTTTCTGCCTGCTAGACAACCCCTTCACAATACAGGAAAGGCAAGCATAGTTGCTGCTGGGAAGCTGGGATTGGGAATCCCAGTGCTCTAAATCACCAGTAAAACCAGGACAAAGACCTTCACCCTTTCATACCAGGGGAACAATGATACAGAATGTGATTTGAAAATCTTAACTGGCAAAGAATATGAAAAGATAATTATTATGAGCCCCCAGTGGCCACATAAATCTTTTCTAGCCGTGTTCTTTCAACAACTACTCTTCTTTTTTTCTTTTCAGATATTCACTCGGGTCTCTAGACATGGTGACACCCCAGGGATGGTGGCAGCTGAGAATCTAGGCAAGGAGCACTTGGTTACAGATGTTCTTTGGGTTTTCTTCAGTTTGTCATGCAGAGTCGCTGTCTCAACAAGCATATTCTCATAAGCCCTTGCAGGCAGGGTCTGGTTATCTTCGCCTCTTCATCCCCAACTGCACGAACACTTGAGAAGGGCTCAGTGTATCATTCCTTTGATGGATCCATTGATGACAGCTCATTTTGGGCAGGTGTTTTATTGAATCAGAAGGAATCCCATCAGTAATCCCCTTTAAGGGAATTTATGCGGTCTGTTAGTTGCCAACTTAGTTCAGAAACTTCTGCTCAGAAACATGTCCTGAGCCTGCAGCTATAAGTTAGCTCATGCTCTGGCAGATTTTCAGACGTCTGTGACATCACCTCCACCTGACAGCTCTGCGTTCTCCTTAGAGATCTTGCCACATTTCTCCACCTCTCCTTAAATCTTGTTTTCAGAATTTTATGACACTCAAGTTCTTCCTGGGAGTCGTTGGCTCAGAGAGCGTAGGCCATCTGCCAAAGTCTGAGCCTCCTGGCGGGGCAGGGATGCACAGGCCTCAGGAACCTGGAACAGGTGCTTTGGTCTCACCTATGGAGACCTGTTGGTCTGCATCTGTGAAGACATCATAATCATCACTAGCAGTTTTAGTTTTCTGAATGACTGGGACATTCAAAGTTCTCCCAGTGCTGCGCTCACAGGTAGTCCTGGCCATCTGGGAAATAGGGGAGGCGGGTGCAAGAGGGCTGAGCAGGGGAGCCCCAGCTCTCTGTTGCCTTTTGCAGGCAAGAGGATAAAACAGCTGACATCTGTTTAGGGCGTGGGAATCCCCTTACACTGGAAGCCTCAGATAAAGTAAACCAAAACATTTCATTAAAATTCATTTCCTTTTCTCACATCTTACTGAAAACAGAAAAATATTTCAACCTTGGCATAGCCACTGAATTATTCATCGGAAAATTAAAAACAAAATACAAAACAAAATTTTGATGCAACGCAGACTGGATCCCCCTGTCCCATGCTCCTTGCTGTCCCTGCCCCTGAGGTGAGGCTGGGGCCTGATCTTGCACCATGGCCCGCACCAAGGGGACCATGTTCTCTTGTCCTCTCATGGTAGCAGTCTGATCTTTCTTTTCTTTCTTTTCTCCCTTCCCTAACCCTTCCCTATCCCTTCCCTATCCCTTCCCTATCCCTTCCCTTCCCTATTCCTTCCCTTCCCTTCCCTTCCCTTCCCTTCCCTTCTCAGCCCTTCCCTTCCCTTCCTTCCCTTCCCTTCCCTTCCATTCCCTTCCCTTCCCTTCCTTTCCCTTCCCTTTCCCTTCCTTTTCCCTTGCCTTCCCCTTCCCTTTCCCTTCCCTTGCCTTCCCTTGCCTTCCCTTGCCTTCCCTCTTTCCTTCTTTCTTTTTTTGAGACAAGTTCTGGTTCTGTTGCCCAGGCTGGAGTGCAGTGGCATGATCTTGGCTCACTGCAACCTCTGCCTCCCCAGCTCAAGAGATCCTTCCACTTCAGCCTCCCAAGTAGCTGGGACTACAGGTGCACACCACCAGGCCCAGATAATTTTTGTATTTTTTGTAGAGATGGGGTTTCGCCATGTTGTCCGGGCTGGTCTCAAACTCCTGAGCTCAAGCGATCCACCAGCTTCAGCCTTCCAAAGTGCTAGGATTACAGGCCTGAGCCACCACGCCCTGCCTGTTTATTTCTTAAAATGCCTATTTTATCTTTCAGCTCTTGTATTGTTTTATTGGATTCCTGAGATTCCTTGAATTGGGTTTCAACTTTCTGCTGAATCTTGATGGTTTTCATTCCTATACAGATTCATTCCTATCCTATCAGACTGTCATTTCTGTCTGGTTAAGAACCATTTAAAGTGAACTAGTGTGGTCATTTGGAGTGAGAAGACACTGGCTTTTTGAGTTGACAGAGTTCTTTTGCTGGTTCTTTCTCTTCTGTGTGGGTTGATTTTCCTTTAATCTTTGAAGTTGCTGTCCTTTCAATGGATTTTTTGCTTTTATCTTCTTTGATGCCCTTAAGGGTTTGACTGTGGTATAAGGTGGGTTCAGTCAACTGGCTTGGCTTCTGGAAGATTTCAGGGGCCAAAGGCACAGCTCAGCCCGACTAGGCTGTGTGCTCTAACCCTGGGGGGCTGGGACCAGGCCTATGGCTTTGTTCTCTGGCCCCTCAAGGTTAAGCACCTGCTGCACTGCAGGGGCCAGTGTGTTCCCAGTCCACTGGCTACAACACTCCAGTGGGGGGTACCTGCCAAAGTGCTTCACTGGGGTGGTGGCAGTGGGGTCTGCCCTCATGCATGCATGGCAACCATCACCTCTTCTTTGAGAGTTGTTTTTCTATTCCCTGATGGGCATCCTTTAGAAATAACGTTAGGGGGATCTTCTTGTAGTAAATTTCCTCGGGTCTTATTTTTCTAAATATTGCTTTATTTGCCTCAGACTTGGAAGTTACTTTTGCTAGATGGAGAATGAAAGTTATTTTTCTTCTAGCACTTTAAAAAATAGTACTCCATTGTCTCCTGGCTCCATAGTTGCTCTTAAGAAGGCAGCTGTCAATCTAATTATCATTTTCTTTTTTTTTTTTTTTTTTTTTTTTTTGAGGTAGTGTGTTGCTCTGTTGCCCAGGCTGGAGTGCAGTGGTATGATCTCGGCTCATTGCAACCTCTACCTTCTGGGTTCAAGCAATTCTTCCATCTCAGCCTCCCAGGTAGCTGGGACTACAGGTGCGTGCCACCATGTCTGGCTAATTTTTGTATTTTTAGTAGAGACGGGGGTTTCACCATGTTGGCAAGGCTGGTCTCGAACTGCTGACCTCAGGTGATCTGCCTGCCTTGGCCTCCCAGAGTGTTGGGATTACGGACGTGAGCCATGGCGCCTGGTCCTAATTGCCATTCTCTTGAAAGGATCTGTCATTTCCTCCTGGTTCTTTTTTTTTTTTGAAACACGTCTCTCTGTCGCCCAGGCTAGAGTGCAGTGGCACTATCTCAGCTCACTGCAACTTCCGCCTCCCAGGTTCAAGCGATTCTCGTGCTTCAGCTTCCTAGTAGCTGGGACTACAGGCGCATGCCACCATGCCTGGCTAATTTTTGTAATTTTAGTAGAGATGGAGTTTTATTGTATTGGTCAGGCTGGTCTTGAACTTCTGACCTCAGGTGATCCACCCACCTCGACCTCCCAAAGTGTTGGGATTACAGGCATGAGCCACCATGCCCAGCCCGTCTGGCTCCTTTTATAGTCATCTTTTTGTGTTTATTGTTTTGCAGTTCGACTACTGTGTGTTTAAGTGGGGACTTTTCCCTTATTTTCCCTGCTTTGGGGATTGGTTGGAATTCCAGAATGTTAGGGTAGATGTTTTTCATTAATTCTGGAAAAATTTCAAGCATTATTTTTTCAAATCTTGACTCTTCCTCATTCTAATTTCTCCATCTGGAACCTCAGTTAGATAGTTACTGGGGCTTCGTCATTCTATTCTTCCTTTCTTTTAACCTGCCTTTCAAGTTTTCCATCTGTGTGTTCATCTGTGCTGCATTCTGGGTAATTTCTTCAGACACATTTTCCTGTTTATTGGTGATTAAAGACATTCCTTTCTAGAAGTTCTTTCCCCCTGGAATCTTATTGGGCAATTTGAAAAATCTTGGCCCTTTAAATTCTTTATTTAAATGTCTTGAAACTTATTTAATATCATTATCTTCTATATGGAATAGTTTTAATATCTGTGGTCTTTGTGGGTCCAATTCTGTAGTTTATGCTTATTCTTCCCTGGCAATTTCTTTAATCATATGCTCAGGGATTTTTGAAGTCAAGTGTGAATGACCTCAAAATGGGTGCCTTTGCCCTCGTGTCCAAACATCTGCGTGGCCTAATATTGAGGAGAGTCATGGTATCATTTTTTGAGTTTCTCCAGGTTTCAATCTAATATATGAAAGCCATCCTCTTGTGGGCATTTCATTTGCCTTTTCATACTTGCTCAGTTTAAAAT
Organism: Macaca nemestrina; assembly: GCF_043159975.1. Taxonomy (NCBI): domain Eukaryota; kingdom Metazoa; phylum Chordata; class Mammalia; order Primates; family Cercopithecidae; genus Macaca; species Macaca nemestrina. The sequence goes on from NC_092131.1 coordinate 92,797,889, forward strand.
ACCTTAAAACTATTTGTTGTTTTAGAGTAATGTGCATCTCATTCTTGTGTTGGTGTGTTCATCAGTTTAACCCTTTGGGAAGGCTAGGATCTTAATAGGTTTATAAACGAACACTGGAAACAGTCTTAGTCTGTCACAATTTGGAAGCTGCCAGTTGAATTTTATTGAGGGGACGAGTTAAAGGAGAAGGTCAGCTTGGCCCTCACCCTGCATCTGTAGCTTAGCAGCAAGTACTGCCACGTCCATTGCCAAAACCTGGCTCAAGTCTCCCATCTCGCTCTCTCCATCTTCAATGCCATCACTAGACTAAGTTGTCATCGTATCTTGCATGAACTCTTGGCACTCTGATTCTCTGATTTGGTTTCCTATTGCAGTGTATTCTAGAGGAAGCAACACACACACACACACACACACACACACACACACACACACACTCTCTTACTTATCCCATGCTGAATGAATATCTACCTTTCTGCCTCTTGCAAGTTTTTCAAAGTTGATGTTAAAAATTATGAATGCATGGGCAAAGGATTTGAACAGACAGATATTTCTCTCTCTTTCTTTCCTTCTTTCTTTTTCTTTCTTTCTTTCTTCCTTTCCTTTCCTTTCTTTTTTCTTCTTCTTTTTTTTTTTTTTTTTTTTTTTTTTTTTTGATGATGTCCTGCTCTGTTGCCCAGGCTGGAGTGCAGTGGCACGATCTCAGCTCACTGCAACCTCTGCCTCCTGTGTTTTCATCATGTTGGCCAGGGCTGGTCTTGAACTCCTGACCTCAAGTGATCCGCCTGCCTTGGCCTCCCAAAGTTCTGGGATTACAAGCATGAGCCACCGTGCCCAGCCTTGAATAGACATGTCTTCAAAGAAGATGTATTCATGGCCAATAAGCTTATGAAAAGATGCTCAACGTAACTAATCATTAGAGAAATGCAAGTCACAAAAACATGAGAACTGGCTGGGCGTGGTGGCTCATGCCTGTAATCCCAGCACTTTGGGAGGCTGAGGTGGGTGGATCACCTGAGGTCAGCAGTTTGAAACCAGCCTGCCAACATGATGAAATCCCGTCTCTACTAAAAATACAAAAAGTTAGCCAGGCGTCATGGTGAGCACCTGTAATCCTAGCTACTTGGGAGGCTGAGGCAGGAGAATCACTTGAACCCAGGAGGCAGAGGTTGCAGTGACCCAAGATTGCACTACGGCACTCCAGCCTGGGCAACAGACCAAGACTCCATCTCAAAATAAACAAACAAAATGACAACAACAACAACAACCAAACAAAAACACAAAAAGTGGCAAGTGTTGCTGAGGATGTGGAGAAATTTAAATCCTTGGGCATTGCTGATGGAAATGTAAAATGGTGTCACTGCTGCAGAAAACAGTGTAGAAGTTCCTCAAAGACGTAAACAGAATTACTGTATGATCCAGCAATCCTGCTTCTGAATATATACCCAAAATAATTGAAAGCAGGGACTTGAGCAGATATTTGTACACCTGTGTTCACAGCAGCCTTCTTCACAATAGCCAGGAAGCGGAAACAACCCAAGTGTCCACTGCTAGACGAATGGGCAAACAAAATGTGGTCTATATGTATGATAAAAAGAGGATGGTTTCGGCCGGGCGCGGTGGCTCAAGCCTGTAATCCCAGCACTTTGGGAGGCCGAGGCGGGTGGATCACGAGGTCAGGAGATCGAGACTATCCTGGCTAACACGGTGAAACCCCGTCTCTACTAAAAATACAAAAAACTAGCCGGGCGTGGTGGCGGGCGCCTGTAGTCTCAGCTACTCGGGAGGCTGAGGTGGGAGAATGGCATGAACCCGGGAGGCGGAGCTTGCAGTGAGCCGAGATCACGCCACTGCACTCTAGCCTGGGAGACACAGCGAGACTCCGTCTCAAAAAAAAAAAAAAAAAAAAAAAAAAAAAAAAAAAAAAAAAAAAAAAGAGGATGGTTTCAATAAACCTAATAATGCGAAAAAAATATTACTCAGCTTTAAAAAGGAAGAAAATTCTGATATGTGCTACAACATAGATGAACCTTGAAGACACTATGGTACATGAAACTAACCAGTTGCAAAAAGACAAATATTGTAAGATTCCACTTATCTGAAACACCTAGAGTAGCAATATTGATAGAGTTAGAAAGTGGGATGGCTGTTGCCAGGGAGGGTTAGTCACTTCTGTACAGGGAGTACAGAAGTTTAGTTGGTAAAATGAGAAGGTTCTGGAGCTAGGTGGTGATGATGATTGCACAACAGTGTGAATGTACATAATGCCACAAAACTGTATACTTAAAAACGTTTAAGTGAGAAACTTTATGTTATATGTATTTTACCTCCGTGAAAACAATCTAAAATAATAATGTGTCATGCTTTTCCATATAAAATAAAACTTTTGAAGGAAGGGGCCAGATATTCAGTGTTTTTACCATTTTATTTTTTAAAATTTATTTAGTTTTTTTGTTTGTTCGTTTTTTCAGACGGAGTCTCTCTCTGATGCCAGGCTGGAGTGCAGTAGTGTGATCTCGGCTCACTGCAACCTCCACCTCCCAGGTTCAAGCAATTCTCCTGCCTTACCCTCCCAAGTAGCTGGGACTACAGGCACATGCCACCACACCCGGCTAATTTTTTGTATTTTCAGTAGAGATGGGGTTTCACCGTGTTAGCCAGGATGGTCTCAATCTTCTGACCTCATGATCCACCCACCTCAGGCTCCCAAAGTGCTGGGATTACAGGCATGAGTCACTGCGACTGGTTTATTTTATGTTATTATTTTATTTTATTTTATTTATTTTTGAGATGGAGTTTTCCTCTTGTTGCCCAGGCTGGAGTGGAGTGATGCGATCTCGGCTCACTGCAACCTCCGCCTCCTGGGTTCAAGTGATTCTCCTGCCTCAGCCTCCCAAGTAGTTGGGATTACAGGCACCTGCTACCACGCCCGGCTAATTATTTGTATTTTTAGTAGAGATGGGATTTCACCATGTTGGCCAGGCTGATCTCGAACTCCTGACCTCAGGTGATCCACCCCCCCTTGACCTCCCAAAGTGCTGGGATTACAGTCATGAGCCACCGCGCCCGGCCGACATTTTATTTATTGTGTTAAAATACACATAACATAAAATTTACCATCTTAGCCATTTTTAACTGGCATTAAGTAAATTCACATTGTTGTGCAAGCTTCATCACCATCTATCTCCAGGATTTTTTAAATCATCCCAAACAGAAACTCTGCAAACATTAAACAAAGCTCTCCACTCTTCCTTCCCCAAAACCCCTGATAACGTCTATTTTCTGTCTCTATGAATTTGCCTATTTTAGGTACCTCATATAAGTGGAATCATTCAGCACGTGTCCTTTTGTAACTGGCTTATTTCACTTAGCATAATGTCCTCAAAGTTCATCCATGTTGTAACATGAGTCAGAATTTCCTTCCTTTTTAAGTCTGAATAATATTCCATTGTATGTGTATACCATATTCTGTTTATCCACTCACCCATCAATGGACACTTGAGTTGCTTCTATCTTTGGGCTATGGTGAATAATGCTGCTATGAACGTGGGTGTGCAAGTTAGTTTAGTGGTATTTTCAAAATGCAGTGCTGAGCCCTGGCTGCCGTTTGCACAGTGTGTGGGTAGGACAATAGCAGTTAGTAAGTAGGTGAGTCAGTGAAGGCTGTGCTAGAAATCTCAAGACCTGGGTTTGAGCCCCAGCCTCATTGCTAATAACTTCTTGTTTTTGAACTTCTGTTTCCACACCTGAAAAATGGGGTTAGGATTTCGTGCATCTTTGCCTTCGTAGGGTTGATGTAAGTTTCAAACAAGAGAGGAAACGTGAAAGCCCTTGGTAAACTGGAAAACTCTATGCAAATGTAAGGTTTAAAAGAGCACTTTTTTTTTTTTTTTGGAGACAGAGTCTCGCTCTGTCTTCCAGGCTGGAGTGCAGTGGTGTGATCTTAACTTACTGCAACCTCCACTTCCCAGCTTCAAGTGATTCTCCTAACTCAGCCTCCCGAGTAGCTGGGACTATAGGTGCCTGCCACCACGCCCAGCTAACTTTTTGTATTTTTAGTAGAGATGGGGTTTCACCATGTTAGCCAGGATGGTCTTGATCTGCTGACCTCGTGATCTGCCCGCCTCGGCCTCCCAAAGTGCTGGGATTACAGGCGTAAAAGAGTACATTTTAATATAGGAACATATAACCAAATTTTGTAGTATCATACATTTTCTCCCAGTAAGTACTTCAGAAATATTGTTTATTTGCAGAAGGCAGAATGTTACATTCCTTTACTATTTCTTCAATTTAAAACTGAATTGGTACCAATATTGCAACCTTGATACAAATATTAGTATTCTGCGTGTATTTCCTCATTTACTTTTCAGTTTTACACAAATGAGTTCAGTGCCCTTGTAAAAATATAGTCATCTTAATACATTTTCAATTATTTGGAAGTGACTCCTTTTTCCCTGAGTAAATCATTTTCTAAGTTTAAGATAAACACGTTCAACACCATTCATTTTTTGAGGGCAGCGTATCTGGAGTCTAAGTACTTAGACGGTGTGCACCAACTTAGTCCAGAACTGAGCTGTGCAGACGAGGACCAATGTGCTTTCAAGTCTCCTCATTGCCTGCACAGAACTAGGCATGCCAAACAGAAAAACATTTTTTCCTTTTCAGAGGTTTTATTGTTTGAAATGTAATAGATGAACATGTAAGGATGTGATCTTTAGATGACAGTTTATAACGCCCGTTAATAGACACAATTTGGGGGTAAGTTCTGAGAAATGTTATTCTGTGACTAATGGGCAAATGTATCATGGTGATGAGGGGTTATTTTTCTTCTCATGTGTGCTGTGTGGTTTAGGGCTCCGGATCCATGCTGGACAGTTGTTCCACCACAGCATTTTCCCACCAGCTTTGGGGCCACCGCATGGTGCTGTGGTATTACTGACACTGGGACTTGGTATTTTTACAAGTTCTTGGTCAATTAAATTCAGGATACGAAAAGTCGGGCTTTCCGTGTTTTCCTGTGCATGTGCCAAAGCCCTCTTCCTTCCTGGTAAAGGTTAGACAAATAGGGCAACATCATGATGACCGCAGGGATAGGGTGGCTCAAGGTCAGTGGTGAGGGAAGCCTGAGCTTCCTGCACGGGGTCAAGGTCAGGACCTGTCTTTGGTTACCATTCAAAAAGAAGCAGATATTCGAGGTGTTATATCCTCCTGTCTGCCCCAAATGTAGAGACTCATTGGTCCCCAGACGTGACACCTCTTTGAATGTAAAAGGAACAGTATGTTTTAGTCCCACCTCATCTCCTTTTGATTGATTCAAAGGGAAAAGATAGTTTTATCTTGTAAAAGTGCTTAAAAGTAAGAGGTAACAATGCTCAGATTACAAGACCTTCTTATTAAAAGCAATTGGGATTATATAAACCTTTTTGTGGGTGGCACAGAAAGTCATCTGCATATTTTACCTTCTTAGATTTGGGAAAAGTGATTTATTTTCAGTCAAGGCAATGACAAGTTGCAAGTTGTCCAATACTAAATACGCGATAACAGAGCAACAGGCTGCCTGTCAATTACTGGGTAATAGAACCTTCACCGCCACCACCTGCAGACCTCCAGCAGCGCCTCCTCATTCCCTGACAATTTTGCTCATCTGCTCAAGAAATTCTAACATATTCTACATTCTGTCTTCCAACTTAAAAAAAAATTCTTTGCTAAGAATATTTTGGCAATCAAATGCTCTTCAAAAAACAACAAAAATATCCAAGTGTTTATTTGTCTTACCTTCTGTTCTCTCCTCCTCTGTGTAGAGGGATGTACTGCTGTCACCATGGCTCTTTCAAATGGCCCTGAATTCTTACGCTCTGACCTTGAACTCCGGGTGCTTGCCTGTTTGCCCTCTGTCTGACAGTAATGGGTCCTTCCACTGTGACATCGTTCCAAAGCACTCTTCTCCAAGGTGGTTTTGTTACCTGTCAACGTTCTGGGACAAAGCGTCTCTAGTTAAATACATTTGGGAAATAAATGCTGAGTTAAGCAAACTCTGTTGTTGCAGGATTTCCAAAAGTCCTCGATTTCTGATAGGCGTGGCATGCCACCCTTTTCTAATCTTGCTGACTTTGGAAACCCCCTTTCATGAGCGCATCTCAAGCATAGCTTGTGGAGTTAGCGTTCCGCAGATGCACTTGGGAAAAGGCCAGCATGATACCGGCGAGGTTGTAGTGATGACTGCACAAAACCTCAGATTCTCTGATATTAAATAAATGCCTGGCACTGCCTTGCACAACTGTGGGCATTCCTTACTGAATCCAACAGCCCTCCTTACAAAAAAAATTAAACATAAGCATACTTTAAATTAAAAGTAGCTCTGAGTTTTAAAGCATCATGCGGTGAGGTTTGGAGGCTCAGAATGAAGTTTGCATTTGTGAGTACTGAGTTTTCTTAAAGCATACAGCTTAAGAACACGCAGTTCTGGGGACTGGACTGTGCTGTGAAGTTCACGACTCCCTAGAAATTGGGGCCCCTGATGCATTTCTGGTTCTGGATTCTGAGCTGCTGAGGTGGCATTTGGAACTCTTCTCCCTTTAGACGCTACACCACTACTGTGGGTGTGTAGGACACCTGGGTTCAGACCCTTGCAGAAGCTTCCTATATTTTCTGATGTTGTCCTCTTTCTGATTAGAAACTAGTTTTCATGCTCTCTGCTAAGCCCAAAATTAGTCATTTAACTCCCCGCCCCCCACCCAGGGCAGATTTCTTATTTAATAAGGATTTCTTCTATAATAAATTCCTTTTACAAGAAAATTGATTTGTGAAGAAACAGACCACCTATGTGACAAAATAAAGAAAAACAAAAATAAAAAAAGGTTTTGTATGAGCAATATCTATTCTTAACTATCGTTTAAAAATAGGACTTGAGGCCGGGCGCGGTGGCTCATGCCTGTAATCCCAGCCCCTTGGGAGGCCGAGGTGGGTGGATCAGCTGAGGTCAGGAGTTCCAGACAAGCCTGCCCAACATGGTGAAAACCTGTCTCTACTAAAAATACAAAAACATCAGCTGGGCATGGTGGTGGGCACCTGTAATCCCAGCTACTCGGGAAGCTGAGGCAGGAGAATTGCTTGAACTGGGGAGGCGGAGGTTGCGGTGAGCCAAGATTGCACCACTGCACTCCAGCATGGGCGACAAGAGTGAAACTCTATCTCAAAAAAAAAAAAAAAAAAAAGGTACATATATATCTTTATATGCCGAGACCAGCTCAGTCAGGGAGACCCTAACCCAGCAGTGCTAGAGGAATTAGAGACACACACACAGAAATATAGAGGTGTGAAGTGGGAAATCTGGGGTCTCACAGCCTTCAGAGCTGAGAGCCCCGAACACAGATTTACCCACATATTTATTAACAGCAAACCAGTCATTAGCATTGTTTCTATAGATATTAACTAAAAGTATCCCTTATGGGAAATGAAGGGATGGGACAAATTAAAGGACTAGGTTGGGCTAGTTAACTGCAACAGGAGCATGTCCTTAAGGCACAGATCGCTCATGCTATTGTTTGTGGCTTAAGAATGCCTTTAAGTGGTTTTCCGCCCTGGGTGGGCCAGGTGGTCCTTGCCCTTATTCCCGTAAACCCACAACCTTCCAGCTTGGGTGTTAGGGCCATTATGAACATGTTACAGTGCTGCAGAGATTTTGTTTATGGCCAGTTTTGGGGCCAGTTTGTGGCCAGATTTTGGGGGGCTTGCTCCCAACATGTATATATGACTTGATGGCCAGGTGCAATGGCTCACACCTGTAAGCCCAGCCAGCACTTTGAGAGGTCAAGGTGGGAGGATTGCTTGAGCCAAGGAGTTTGAGATCAGCATGTAGTGAGACCTTGTCTCCACAAAAAAATTTAAAAATGAGGCAGGAGGATTGTTTGAGCCTGGTAGGTGGAGGCTGCAATGAGCCATGATTGCACCACTGCACTCTGGCCTGAACAACAGAGTGAGACCGTGCCTTTAAAAAAAAAAAAAAAAAAAAAAAAAAAAGACTTGAATACTACTTCAGAATTCTGTGTCCTTAGAAATGTGTTCACATTATCCGGAGCAAGAATTGTTCTTACTGTAGTTGAAGAATGACAGCCCACGTTACTAAAAAAAAAAAATCAAATGATTTCAGCCAGCTTTTCCCATGACATGTTGCCTCATAGTTACTGCCAGGTAGTGGCTTTCAGGAAAGTCCAAGTTTCTAAGAGTGGGGCTAGTAAAATTTAAAATACCTTTGGTAGTGTTTCTTAAAATAATGGGTCCATATGATACAAATTACATTTGTTCAAATGAAAAGATTTTGCTAACCTTTGTGGTAAGGCAGTCTTTGAGGAGAGTATTTTGCTAGTGATACTAAATCAATGATTAATTGCAGAACATTGATCCTGTTCAAGATCTTCATTAGTTGGCCTTGCAGTTTACATAGAAAGGACCAAAAGTTGGTAGGCCTTGACATTAGGCCTTGCTGGACTGATCAGCAGTGGCTGACCCAGCCATGGTAGCGGCTGATGGGACAGGCAGTGGCTGAAGGAGTGAATTACTCTATTGCTGCAACCCTGGGAACCCAAGCTTTGATACAAAGATTCTGAACAATTTAAGTATTTTCCCTAAAGAACACGTTAAGACGCACCATTATTTTTGTTTTTAAGGTAACTACGTCAACATATGCTTAAAGGGAATTCTTATATTTGGGGTTTGCTGGGGGGTTTCAGTTTCTTTACAGTCTGCAGTGAATTATCATTTTAACTCTGTGCCGTTTTCATAAAAGCATTTTACATTGTACTGAAAAGATTACATTCTTTTGGCTTTGGAAAAATATTTCCTGTTCAGTTCAAGCCATTAAAGCCTGTTAGCATTTCACATCTGGAAGCCTGTGCCTCCCGTCACCAGTGGAGCGAGTGTGGCGGCCTGGCTGGGCCCCCAGCGCCTGTGTAAAGCCCCGGACTTGTTTACTTCCCAAAGCTCAGCCTTGCGGGTTTTCGGGGAGTGAAGGGGTTGTGAGCGGGGGAGAGGCACTTCCTTGCTCCCAGGGCAGGGCAGGGGTGTGTGTGTGTGTGTGTGTGTGTGTGTGTGTGTGTGTGTGTGTGTTCATTCTTCCGGGGATGGAGATGGAGGGGGTCTTCCTCTCGGGTAATGAGGAGGGTTTCTTTCGCCCGGGGTGGGGAGGGGAATCTTTCTTCCTAGTGAGTGTTGCATCCTCCCTCCCCTCATGCCTTAAGCAGCTCCTATTTTTCACTCCCACCCAGTTTTCCAGAAAGCCAACCCAAACATTCTCCGTGTGAGAGGGAAGTATCCCTCAGGGAAGAGAATTCATTTGAACAAAAAACGCCGGGCAGCCTGGGGCCTTAGTGTGGGTTGGAGCTGCAGGCCTCAGTCTGGTGCCCCTTGTCACCAGGCTGCGTTGAGGGACGGCCCGGGAGAGGTGGCCCTGGCGCCTGCTCTGTGGCTGTTTTTCCTGGGAACACAGGGGACTGCATCCTGCTTTCAGTCTTTAAAAGGGAACCAAGCCTCTGGGTGCCACGTTACGTTGTGAGCATTAAGCTCTCCCCCAGTTTGCTGTGGTCTGGGAGGGTTAATTTATGTGGCCTCTGGGACCCTGCTCTCCGGAGGTGGGCCTGATGCTGCCCCCACTCTCAGGATCATTGAGCTGGGCTGTGTCTGCTGATCCTGGTGGCTTCAGTGCTGAGAACACTCCCCCAGGGACCTGTCCCTGTGGCCTCTTGGCTGCCCAGGCACTAGAGCTCTGGGGCAGTGGGTGCCCTGGGACAGAGCCCACTGAGTTCTTTGAGGGAGTTTGACAGCCCCCGCAGCATAACCTGCAGGGGAAACGATTTCATGGTGTGGAAGGAGCAAAACGTTCATTGCATTTCTCCTGATCGCATGTGACCAGAAATGATGCCAAGCAACCCTAGGCTTCCTGCGAGAATCAGGCAGGACCCTGAGCACCCAGGCCTCAGACCTGATGGCCTTGGGTGAGGTGCCCCCCTCCCTGCAAACCAAATGACCACAGTGTCTTTGCACTCCCCTGGCAGGAGGTCAATTCACAAGGGGCCACGGTCAGCGTCTTCATGGGGCTGGTTAATCAAGCTCTTCGGTTGAACTTGCAACCTCGTTGTAGGAGACGGGTGGTCCAGATCTGACAAACATCTTTCCCAGAACACAGGGCCAGCGACAGAGAGTGAAAATCAAGGTCAGATCTCTCCTTGCCCCTTAACGCTGGAGTTCCTGGGTGTGTTTTGAGAAAGGTAGCTATTGAAGTTGGTTTCCATGGGAGGAGCATGCAGCATGCGTGCAGGCCCCAGGGTGGAGGCAGCCCTCTCTCCAGTTTGTTTTTCTTAATTTCTTTGAACATTCAGTGAATCTTTTTTCAGACTTGTGGGAAGCCATTTGCCCAGTGAGTTGAAATGAGTAGCAATTTCAACAGAGAGCTTAGCTGAACAACCACCCAAATGGACTAAATGCTTTATATGGGAAAAGCATAGGAAGGGGTCTTCATGGTGGGCTGGGGAGGGGAGGGAAGCTGTGTTGTACTTGGCATGCCCCAGCTCCTCTCATTGTTGTGAGATGGGGAGTGACCACTTTGAGACAGAGTTAAGGTGTGAGTTAGGGAGTCCTGCAAGACAGAGGATGTGGCCCACATGTGCTCATCCTATCCTAGGCTGGACACAGGACTCAGTGTCCCCCAGAGTCCTTGCCCTTGTGTTTTAGGGCTCCAGGAGAGAGCTGGCTGCATTTGAGATGGGCCTTGAGGATGGACAGACAGAGAGAGCCCTGCAGCGGAGGGCATAGGGCACCCTGGGTGCTGCAGGGGAGGGACCTGGGATTTTTTTTTTTTTTAAAGACAGTTTCACTCTTGTCGCCCAGGGTAGAGTACAGTGGTACGATCTCAACTCACTGCACCCTCTGCCTCCTGGGCTCAAATGATTCTCCTGCCTCGGCCTCCTGAGTAGCTGGGACTATAGGCGCCTGGCACCATGCCCAGCTAATTTTTGTATTTTTAGTAGAAATGAGATTTCACCATGTTGGTCAGGCTGGTCTCGAGCTCCAGGCCTCAGGTAATCCACCCACCTCGGCCTCCCAAAGTGCTGTGATTATAGGCGTGAGCCACTATACCTGGCCTGACCTGGGACTTTTAAATGGCATTTGAGCTTGGTAAAGGGGACTGTTTTGATCGGGTCGGTAGCCCCATCTGAATGTTTTACACAGATTTCGAAATCAGATAGACCTGGGCTTATGCCCCAGTGCTGTCCCCTACTGGCCAAGTGTTATCCTCTAGAGGCCTCAGTTTCTTCTTGTGTAAATGAGTTAAGCAGGATTCAGTGAGATCACGGGTGTGGAGTGCTCAGCATCTTGTTGGCAACTGGAGCCCAAAAGACGTCAGCTGCTGTTATTTTAATTGGTGATGGAGGGAGAGCGGATGGATGGATGGAGCACGTGGTTGTTACAAGATGCTGAGGGCCTGGCCCAGTGGCTCAAGTTCGTAATCCTGGCACTTTGGGAGGCTGAAGTGGGTGGATTGCTTGAGTCCAGGAGTTTGAGACCAGCCTGGCCAACATGGCAAAACCCTGTCTCTAAGGAAAAAAAAAAAACAAAAAAAACAAACCACCACCACCAACAAATGTTATCCGGGCATGGTGGCTTGCACCTGTACCCCAGCTACCTCGAGGGCTGAGGTGGGAGGAGCCCTTGAGCCTGGGAGGTTGAGGCTCTGGTGAGCTGAAATCGTACCACTGCACTCCAGCCTGGATGACAGAGTGAGACCCTGTCTCAAAAAAAAAAAAAAAAAAAAAGAAAAAGAAAAAAGAAAAGAAAAGAAAAAAAAGATGCTGAGGCCCTGAGCTAAGGGATGAATGTCAGGACAATGGGAGAGAGGTGGTGTAGGCTCAGTTTGGTCTTTATGGCAGATCTGAGTGGTCCCTGAGTAAGGAACTGGGGTGCCATCGTGAATCCATCTGGCTCCTAAGCTGTGCACCTGGAGGGCCCAGTAAGGAGTAGGGAAGACCTGTAGGTTCAGGCCAGGGGGCTGGAAGAATGTGTTTACTCAGCTGTTTATTTACCACTCTGTATGCCCATGACATTTTCACCCTGGAAAGTGGGAGACAAGGAGGTTAGGCTTCCGCAGAGGCTGAGTCCTGGTCCACTGAAGCTGTCAACATCCTCCAAAGATAGGAGCCGTTCCCTCCAGGAACTATTCCCAGCAGTAAAATTCTTCCCAGGCAAACGTGGTGGACTGAAGACTTGACATGTTTTGCCACTTATTGCAGTCTTTGATTCCAGAATAGTGATTGGCAGGGGGAATGGTGCCTCTGAAACAAGCAGGGGAAGCTGCTGTTCCACGAGGGGCACGAAGTGGGTGTTTACGTCCAGGCTTACCTTGGAGGAGGAGGAGGAGGAGGAGGAGCCAGTTGCTATGGCAGCCTCCTTCCCCTATGGGATGCTCAGAGGTGAATCAGAGGCTGAGGTGGGGTCCGCAGATTGGGGATACAGTCCCCTCCCCACTTGGGGACATGCCAGGCAGAATCTTTGGTTGCTGCAGAATCGGAAACCGACTGCTGCTTCTCAGCTGAAGTTGGATGCTATCTATTTGTTTGAGCTGGCCGGGTGTGGTGGCTCACGCCTATAATCCCAGCACTTTGGGAGGCTGAGGCAGGCGGATCACTTGAGGTCAGGAGTTCAAGACCAGCCTGGCCAACATGGTGAAACCCTGGCTCTACTGAAAATACAAAAACTAGCCAGGCATGGTGGTGCGTGCCTGTCGTCCCAGCTACTTGGGAGGCTATGGGACAAGAATTGCTTGAATCCCGGAGGCCGAGGTTGCAGTGAGCCAAGATCGCACCACTGTACTCCAGCCTGGGCAACAGAACGAGACTCTGTCACACACACAAAACCATCATCTGAGTATTCAAGGATATAATTTACCTCCAAAAGTAAGGTGAGAGCAAAGAGATGCAGAGGAAGAGTTGATGAATAACCAGCACATTAATATGTACGATAGCCCATCTGTGTGTGGACATGTAGTTGTATAAGTCATACTAGCAGTGTTCTTACAGAGTCTTACAAAGAGTAGTCCAATTAAAGCAGAAGAATTGGCATAATCTTATGAATCTGCACGGCCAACATAAGCTAGCAAAATAATAACTCAAGCTGGATTTTGACCAAGTTATCAAGTTCTATCCCGTTAGTCTCATGTTCAGGGTACCAGCGTGTCTACATGGTCTCTAGGCTGACTTTACAGCCATCTAAGAGGGCTCATGCTTCATCTTCTTGGGGTTGGGGCCAACCCTGCTGTCAGGAATGTCTTCTGTTTTCTTTGGTACCCTCTGCTGTGCTGCTATTTTTTTTGTTTGTTTTATTTTTTAAAAAAAATAGGTGAGCTGGGCAAGGTGCAATGTGTCTGTGGTCCCAGCTACTTCAGAGGATCACTTGAGCCCAGGAGTTCAAGTCCAGCCTGGGCAATATAGCCAGACCCTGTCTCTGGAAAAAAAAAATTTAAAAAATGGGTGAACATAATTTTTAGAGTAAATGTTCACTTTTTTTTTTTTTTTTTTTTTTTTTTTTTTTTTTTTTGAGATAGAGTCTCACTCTCTCACCCAGTCTGGAGTGCAGTGGCACCATCTTGGCTCACTGCAAGCTCCACCTCCTGGGTTCATGCCATTCTCCTGCCTCAGCCTCCCAAGCAGATGGGATTATAGGCGCCCGCTGCCACGCCGGGCTAATTTTTTTGTATTTTTTTTTAGTAGAGATGGGGTTTCACCATGTTAGCCAGGATGGTCTCGATCTCCTGACCTTGTGATCCTCCCACCTCCACCTCCCAAAGTGCTGGGATTACAGGCGTGAGCCACCGCACCCAGCCCAAGTGTTAACTTTTTAAAAAACTCCTCAAGAGATAAGTTACTTTCCTTTCACAAAAGAGTAAAACTAATGTCCTTTCTTGCCTCTTTCACCCCAGCAGGCGTGTACCCTGTAGATGTTTTGGAAGATGACCCTGACACATATCAGGAAGCAGCTCTGGCTTACTATGCTTCACTTAGGGAAGGAGCTGGGGCCTCATCTGGGGTTTTCTGTCTTCCCACTGGGGAGAAGGTATGCGTGATCCTCCTTGGCGAAGAGCTCTGTAAAATCTAATTTACAGAGTAGAATGTTATTGAAAGAATAAAATAGATTATTAAAAAAAAAAAAAACCAACCCCTTCTGGAGTGAGTATTAGAATAAGCACACCCTGAGAAGCAGAATGAATCCTGCATTGGGATTCTGGAGTCCAGAGTGTGAGTCCAGAGCTGCCAGGCAGTGAGCCAGACAGCCTGTGTGAATGTCTACCACTCACTTACTAGCTGTGTGACCTTGAGCGAGTGTCTTAACCTCTCTGGCCTTGGTATTGGCATCTCTAGACTGGCGACGGTAACAGCACATACCTTATGGTGTTGTTATGAGAATTAAGTGAGATACTGTGTCTGATGCCCAGCTACTTCAGTTTCCCCATTTGTAAATGAGGGGATTGGTTGGTCTTCAGTCTCTAAGGTTTGATTCAGTTCCAAAACTTCGTGATTCAGAATGAAGTTATATCAATTTTGATTTTTAGCACTGATAAAATTCTATGCATTGTGAGTAGGGACTGGAAAGCAACAGAGAGAAATGAAAACCATTTGTTAGGACAGTAGGATTGTGGGTGAAATATTAAAATTGTGTTACTCTTAAGATCTTTATTTCCCTCCCTGCAGTAAGTAAAAAGAATATGTAAATCTCAGTCAAAACCTATGTCAGCTACCTTTCTTTCACATTTGAGGCTGATCTGTTGAAAGAGACCAAGTTTTCTTGTTTTGTACGGATACAATTTCACTCATACCAGATATTGTTATCTGGCAGGCAAAGTTGGTTGAGAAAGACAGGATTTTATTTCACTGCACTGAAGTTGTTCCTGAGTTAATGAAAACAATGGCTTGTACAGTTTATTGTGTGGCTTCCTTGAGATTTTGGAGATGCTAGCTCGCAGTCATTCCCTGAAGAATCCAGCACTCATCCGTGATCAAAAGCCTCCACGTTTTTGATCTGCAGGGGGAGGTCGCTTTCCTCACACGCTTCTAGCGCCCTCTAGTGGCTGTTAAGCCAAAAAGGCGAAAGCTCTGTCAAAGATAGGGGCTGTCTTAGTGAGCCCGGGTGGTGAGGGGCAGGGTTGCCTGGAGTATAGGGGTGCTACATCATCTCGGAAGTGGGGAGAATTACAAGAGTTAGCCCTGAAGTACTTTAGGATGCGGTTTCAATCATCTGCTTTTATTTCACACGTATTTATGGATTACACCCCACCCGAATATGTAGTATGCTCAGTGAGTGAAGAATTTTAGTGTTATTGGCAACAACATAAGACAGCTATTAAAATTAAGTTGTTTTAATGTGATAGAAATGCGAAATGACTATACCTATTTCCCTTTTCGCTTTCTAAAAAATGAAAATTTCGGCTGGGTGCAGTGGCTCACGCCTGTAATCCCAGCATTTTGGGAGGCAGAGGCGGGCAGATCACCTGAGGCCAGGAGTTCAAGACCAGCCTGGCCAACATCGTGAAACCCCATCTCTACTAAAAATTTAAAAAAAAAAAAAAAAATTAGCCGGGTGTGGTGGTGGGCACTTGTAATGCCAGCTACTTGGGAGGTTGAGGCAGGGGAACTGCTGGAACCCCGGAGGCAGAGGCTGCAGTGAGCCAAGATCGCACCACTGCACTCCAGGCTGGACAACAAAGGGTGAAAGTCTGTCTCAAAAAAAAAAAAAAAGAAAAAAGAAAGTTTCATGAAAACAATCATTTGATTTCCTACTGTTTTACTATTTTTGTAGTTAATAACAAATGGGAGGCCAGGCGCGGTGGCTCACGACTGTAATCCCAGCACTTTGGGAGGCCGAGGCGGGTGGATCACGAGGTCGGGAGATCGAGACCATCCTGGTCAACATGGTGAAACCCCGGCTCTATTAAAAATACAAAACATTAGCTGGGTGTGGTGGCGCGTGCCTGTAATCCCAGATACTCAGGAGGCTGAGGCAGGGGAATGGCTTGAACGTGGGAGGTGGAGATTGCAATGAGCTGAGATCGCACCACTGCGCTCCAGCCTGGGCAACAGACGGAGACTCCATCTCAAAAAGAGACAGAAATGGGAGCCGTCTTCTGCCATTTAGGATGTTGAAAGAGTCTGATTTGGAATAGTATTGGACCTCCTCATTGCTTTCCAAAGGTTTAACTTTTCTTTTTGAATGTAGAGAAGTTTTTCAAAACAAAAAGAAAGATAAGGAAGTGATTTGAGGATACATCATGGCATTTCACTTTGGTCCCCCTAAAAATATTTCCTTCTGATAATTAACTCTTTTTCCAGTCTTGAAATTGTCCTATCACATTTAAAATACAATATTAATAATACTTACCGATTTTTCTGATTATAAAACAGTACATACTCGTCATTTAATGTTTAGAAACTGTTACAAAGGATGGGGAAAATAAAATCATCCATAGTTAACTGCTGTATTTTGATGTGTTTGCTTTTGACTTTCGTATTTTTGCATTTCTTAAAACATAGGTGAGATTACTCTCTGAATACAATGTGGTTTATAACAAGCATCTTTTCCTTTTCTTTTTTCTTTTTCTTTTTCTTTTTTTTTTTTTTTTTTTTTTTTTTTTGAGGCAGTGTCTCTCTCTGTTGCCCAGCCTGGAGTACAGTGGTGTGATCACGGCTCACTGCAGCCTCCACCTCTCAGGCTCAACTGATCCTCCCACCTCAGCCTCCCAAGTAGCTGGTACTACAAGAATGTGCCGCCACGCCCAGCTAATGTTTTACTTTCTGTAAAGATGGGGTCTCACTATGTTGCCCAAGTTGCTTTCAAAGTCTTGGGCTCAAGTGATCACTGAGGCCTCCCAAAGTGCTGGGATTACAGCATGAGCCATTGTACTCAGCCGACTTTCCATGTTGATCCAATGCTTTTTAAATGTTGGGTTTAATGGCCTGTAACAACTGGCTTGTGGATGAACCATGTTGCACACAACCTTTTCAGGAGGGCCAGCTTGGAGACTCTTCATTAAAGTGACGCCGAAGACCAAGACATTTATAGATTGCAGGATTTGTTAAGAAATAGTTCTCTGAAACTGTGGAGGTCTGCTGTCAACTGATTTGAAACAAAGTTTTGTTCTTGTTGCCGAGGCTGGAGTTCAGTGGCACTATCTCGGCTCACTGCAACCTCCGCCTCCCAGGTTCAAGCGATTCCTCTGCCTCAGCCTCCCGAGCATCTGGGATTACAGGCGCCCACCATCATGCCTGGCTGATGTTTTTTTTTTTTTTTTTTTTTTTGTATTTTCAGCAGAGAAGGGATTTTGCCATGTTGAGCAGGGTGGTCTTGAACTCCTGAGCTAAGGTGATCTGCCCACCTCGGCCTCCCAAAGTGCTGCGATTATAGGCATGAGCTACCGCGCCTGGCCGCTATCAACTTTTAACAAGCATTCTGCCTGCCTAGCTCAGCCAATGTGTTCTTTTGTAATTTTCTTACACCGTTCTTGGTTTTCGAAACAGACTTGGTACCAGAGCACACTGACCTTTTTCATTTGATGACCACAAAGAGGGCTTTGGATATGGACATTTGCGAGAAGCCTCTGGGACAGTCTCAGTATTAGAGACACTGGTTTCTCTCTCATATGACAAACAAGTGCCCAAAGTTGAGCTTCTCTGTCCCAGGGCTGACAGGGAACCTGGACTGGGCCTGCAGGGCCCAGAGAACATGTCAATTTCTTTCTTTCTTTCTTTCTTTTTTTATGAGACAGTGTCTCACTCTGTTGCCCAGACTTGAGCGCAGTGGCACGATCTCGGCTCACTGCAACCTCTGCCTCCCAGGCTCAAGTGATTCTCCTGCCTCAGTCTCCCAAGTAGCTGGGACTACAGGCAGGTGGCACAACCACCCGGCTAATTTTTGTATTTGTAGTAGAGATGGGGTTTCGCTGTGTTGACCAGCCTGGTATTGAACTCCTGACCTCAAGTGTTCCAACTGTCTTGACTCCCAAAGTGCTGGGATTACAGGTGTGAGCCATTGCGCATGGCCAAAGGTGTACATTTCTTGAGACTGCTTGCTGGACTAAGCCAGGACAGCAGGCAGCCTGAGTGGCATCCCAGGAGGAGGCGGGCACGTCCCAGGCTGTCCATACAGTGGCCACTGGGACCCTGGGAGAAGAGCTGGGCCCGAGATGGGCAGATTGGGATCCAGAAGGCTGCTGCGGTAGAAAGTGTTTGGAAGGGATTGCTGAAGGGCAATTGGCCGACAAGTAGGTGTCTGGCTGACACATGGATAGATGGACATGTGGATGTGGGAAAGAAAAGGTGTGCTGGGTGGGAAATGCGAGAAGTTTTTGAAATTCCCCTTGTGTTTAGCTCAGCAGGGTAAGGTTTCCATTTTTGTGGTGGCTATGTTCTGTCAAATTAAGCCTGTGTTCTGTGCAACAGTCTTCTTTCAATGCACACCATGCTCATTAATGTTAAGTAAATTCGCATGCCTGTATTATGATGAAATAACAAAATGGTTATTTTATTATTTTTTCAGGTGAAACTTGAAGCTTCATATGTCTGTTTTTGCATGGTACACCTTGATGAACCTCAACGTAAGATACCGGTTTTGGTTAATTCCCAGGACGCAAAGACAGGTTTCTGGTCATTAATGGATTTCAAAAACGGGCATCTTGACTTCATCATAAACAATGGATGGAATCAAATCCCTAGGAGATGATGGTTGTGCTCATAGGCTGAACTTAGAAGGACATGAAAGCAGAATTGATTTATTTTCAGCTTTTAGGGATCCAGTAGTGCATTCATAGTTCTGTTTATTGACATATATATTGTTGTTGCTTTTTTGTTTTTGTTTTTGTTTTTGTTTTTTGAGACAGAGTCTCACTCTGTCACCCAGGCTGGAGTGTAGTGGTGTGATCTTGGCTCACTGCAATCTCCACCTCCCAGGTTCAAGCGATTCTCCTGCCTCAGCCTCCCAACTAACTGGGACTGGAGGCACCCGCCACCACGCTCGGCTAATTTTTTGTATTTTTAGTAGAGATGGAGTTTCACTGTGTTAGCCAGGATGGTCTGGATCTCCTGACCTCATGATCCGCCCACCTTGGCCTCCTAAAGTGCTGGGATTACAGGTGTGAGCCACTGTACCCAGCTTTTTTTTTTCTTTTTTTGTGACACGGAGTCTCGCTCTCTTGCCCAGGCTGGAGTGCAGTGGCCGGATCTCAGCTCACTGCAAGCTCCGCCTCTCAGGCCCAAGCGATTCTCCTGCCTCAACCTCCTGAGTAGCTGGGACTATGGGTGTGCCACCACGCCTGGCTAATTTTTTTGTATTTTTAGTAGAGATGGGGTTTCACCATGTTGGTCAGGCTGGTCTTGACCTCCTGACCTCAAATGATCCTGCCTGCCTTGGCCTCCCAAAGTGCTGGGATTACAGATGTGAGCCACCACGCCTGGCCTGTATATTGGTTTTTGTATTAAAAGACATGAGAACTGCCTCTTGCCCACAGCAGCAGGCCTCAGAGCTGCTTTTGAGGCTGGCGCTTGCTGTTTCTTATTAACAGTGCGCAGAATTGCAAGTGCTGAGTGGGGTTCTTTTGTTGGTGCGTTACCACAGCCCTGTGCAGCCAGGGGACCATTCTCATCCCCCACATTCAAACGAGGACATGCGGCCTCAAACGAGGACATGCGGCCTCTGAGAGGTCGAGTAACTGACCTAAGACCACACAGTTAGAGCATGGTAGGGATTTTTTTGCAAGGTGATGATTGGGTGGGGTTTTGTTTCTGGTGGTGAAGTTTAGGTAATCTGTAACTCATTTATTATTCCTTTGTGTTATGGAGAGACCATTTGTGGCTGGCTTTCATATCCTTGGAGTGAGTCCTCTGGAGAAGAGGCACCACCAGGCTCCATGGCATCTGGGGCAGGGGCTGGGGGCTGTGGCAGTGGGCAGTGTGAGGTGGGGAGCAGAGAAGGGGTGCAGCCTATCTGTCCTCCCTGAGAAGAAGTGAAGGAACTCGTTTCAGTGAGGGCTCTCAGTTTAATTTTAATCCTATGCAGAAATTTTCTCCTCTATTATACCTATAGTTTATCTTGTGTTTTGCAGATCTCTTACAATGGCTGTGTACTGCTTTCCTAATAAGAAATAATAATAATACATCTTAATTGGTGATATGGTTTGGCTGTGTCCCTGCCCAAATCCCACCTTGAATTGTAGCTCCCATAATTCCAAGGTGTTGTGGGAGGGAGCTGGTAGAAGATAATTGAATAATGAGGGCAGTTTCCCCCATACTGTTCTCATGGTAGTGAATAGGTCTCACAAGACCTGATGGTTTTATTTTTTTATTTTTTAATTTGTTTGGGGGGATGGAGTTTTGCTCTTGTTGCCCAGGCTGGAGTGCAGTAGCACAATTTCAGCTCACTGCAACCTCCACCTCCTGGGTCAAGCAATTCTCCTGCCTCGGCGTCTTGAGTAGCCGGGTCTACAGGCCTGTGGCTCCAAGCCCAGCTAATTTTTGTATTTTTAGTAGAAACGGGGTTTCACCGTGTTGGCTAGGCTGGTCTCAAATTCCTGACCTTAGGTTATCTGCCCGCCTCGGCCTCCTAAAGTGCTGGGATCACAGGCATGAGCCACCGTGCCTGGCTGATCTAAGGTTTTGTAAGGGGTTTCCCCTTTCGGTTGGCTCTCATTCTCTCTTGCCTGCTGCCATGTAAGACGTGCCTTTTGCCTTTTACCATGATTGCGAGGCCTCCCAAGCCATGTGGAACTGTGAGTCCATTAAACCTCTTTTTCTTTATAAATTACTCAGTCTCGGGTATGTCTTTATCAGCAGCATGAAAATGGGCTAATACTATTGGTCAGCCCTCCTTTGATGATGTGGTATCTGGTGAAAGTTTGGGATTACGGGTTTTTTACTATATCTGCAAATGGGGGCCTCCTTCAGCTTCCAGTTTCCTTAGAGATAGACCTTTGTCTGTCACCTGCATATCTGTCTGGGACCTGTACTCAGAGGATGCCCCACTTGGTACATGTCACAAAGCCCAAGGTGACATCTCTGGGGCAAGCTATTCCGCACGTCCTCAAGGCCTCTGTCTTTGCTAAACGTGAAACTCAAGTGTGCTTAGCTAGCTGTGTGGGAGTTTTCAGCGTGCTGGCAAAGCCTCCTCGTTGCTTCAGGGCTGGAGGTGGCTGAGATGTGTGTGAGAGCTTTCTATCAAGGTTCAGGGTGTTTCCTACCTCTGTCCGGTAGAGCTTTGGGTGTTGTGAACAGAGGGCCTATGAGAAACTCAGGCCTTTGATGTTGCCTTGAATTTGTGACTCCACCACCAAGTCGCTGAAGGTAACAAGATGTACCCACATGAACCCTTCAGTGCACAGATTGTCAAAAACTCTAAGAATATTGTTTGCCCATTTTAAGAAAATGCTCACATATCAGCTGCCCCACCACCCCCTTTTAGGCATTTAACAATATTCTGGTTATAGGTCTTTAACTACAATTTGCATAATGTAAACATATGACTGACTCTTATAAATCTGTTTCTCATTTGTATTGGACTTAATTTTTTTTGTTGTTTTCAAGAATGTACTATAATAAATATTCATAAGCTCCAAGACATCTCACTATGGACCATTCGTTATATATAATAGCACTTTAAATAACGTTTCGAAATGTTTTCCTACTGCTGTGGGCTCAATTGTGTTGGCTGTGATTTTGCATGGTTTCAAAAAAAGCACTCAGGTGTTCCTGGAGCCCCACGCTCTCGCTCTTTAATCCGGTATTTGGAAGCAGACACGAGTTCTTTCCCAAACACATCGCACATTTCCAGAGCATGTCTTGTGACTTGAAGCATGTGGACTGTGCAGCAGCCGATGGTATCAGGGACCCTCTTCACAGCTTTGACAAATGTGTCACCTCCCCTCTATGCTTAGCTGTGACCGTGGAGAATGCTATCACTAGTTCCTTTGTCACTTTCTTGGAGAAGTTCTATTTGTGAAGGCCGTGCATGTTTGTGTATTTGTGTGTTTAAATGGAAGCTAAAGGAATCAGAAGCTGTTTGATAAGCCCTGGGTGTGAGTTAATTATTGATAAGGTGGTTGAATTCATCACAGTCACTTCCGATAACTCCACAAGCAAATGAAAAACATCCTGGAATTGTGAATTCCCCTGTGGCAAGTGGTTATCGTTCGTGGTGGCAGTCTGCTGTTATGATGTACGTAATGAAGCTTTCCACCTTTCCCCTTTAAGAAACTGTGACTTCACTTTCCCTACAGCGGGGGTGAGAGGCGTGTGTCCTTGTCCCCGTGGCTCCTGGCGTACTCTTTCTGGATGCCTCTCTGGACAGAGGCTGGTTTATATTCTTTGAGGGGACATGGCTGAAGGCTGCCAGTAACCTCCTTTCCTAGGTTGCTCCTGTGTCTTTGTAAGGACTTCAGCTTTCACTTATGTCTCCTTATTTGTTACTTCATTTATTTCTGCTTGTTTTGTTACTCTCATTTGTTAATTATTAATGGATCTCAAATGTTTACAAATATTAAAAAAACTTTTCTCATCAAAAAAGTTGTGGCCTTTTTTTCATCTTCCGTGTAAAATCAAAAGCACTCATCCTAGCCTTCAAGATTGACATCAGATGATGACCTTCAGCTTTTTCTGTTTCTTCCTGTGTCCCGTGCAGCATAATAGGATGAACATGGACTTTGATGTCAGATGGAGCTGACTTGGAACCCTGGCTCTGCCAACTGACTGGCAGAGGGGATAAGTTATTTAACCTCTTTGAGCATCTGTTCCATCGTTTGCAAAATGGGAACAGCTTACCTACTTCACAAGACAGTTGTAAGAATGAAATTATTTATGGCAGGAAATCCAATGCATTGGACCATCCCAGGGCAGAGCCTAGGCATGAAGTCTGCAGAGCTCCCGGACTCCCCCAGGAAGTGCACCCTGGCTTGTTTCTCCTCTGTCTTTGCGCGTTGTGTTAGAGAAGAATGGACTTCTGAGTGGGGGGCCTGTTCGGTAGCTTCTGGTGAAAGTTTGGCAGTTGGAATCACCGCCCTGGCAGATTCTGCTTGGGGACTTCCCCAGGGACAATCTTAGTCTGTTTTTGAACTACTTTTTTTGGATTTTTTTTTTTTTTTTTTTTGAGGTGGAGTCTTGCTCTGTTACTCAGGCTGGAGTGCAGTGGCACCATCTCGGCTCATTGCAACCTCCGCCTCCAGGGTTCAAGTGATTCTCCTGCCTCAGCCTTCCAAGTACCTGGGATTACAGGTGTGTGCCACCACACCCAGTTAATTTTTAGTAGAGATAGGGTTTCACCGTGTTGACCAGGCTGGTCTCGAACTTCTGACTTCAAGTGATCTTCCCACCTCAGCCTCCCAAAGTACTGGGATTACAGGCGTGAGCCACTGCGTCCGGCCTCTTCTTGGATTCTTATTAATTGTCAGAAAGTTGTTCCTTATACTGATCCAAACTGCCTCCTTGTATAAATGTCATGCAGTCCATCCAAAAGCCCCAGTTGATCAGGGATGGGCTGGAGGGGATGTGTCTTGATTCCCCCTGGTAAAGAGACAGTGGCTCTCATCAGGTAAGCCTTAAGGCAGGCGTGATTTGGCACTAATGGAAGGATAGGTCCAGCTCAATTATAGCTCAGTTTTCTTTGGTGCTGCTCAGGCTGTGACTGAAGCAAACAGCACTTATCCACAGAGAGTAACAGGGATGATGGATGAGAGGATTCGAAACCTTTTGAGCAATGCTTGAGGAAACTAGGGCTGTTTCACTTTAGAGAAGGAACGCAGGGGTCTAGAAACTCATGGTTTGAAAGGGTGTTGAGGTCATTAGTTCCAGTGTTTTCCAAGATGATTTTAAGGAGGTGCAACTGAATTTCAGATGGAGAAAAAGGATGATCTTTGGGGTTTTAATTTTCAATATTTTGAGGAAAATGATTTTGCTTCCTGCCAATATGCCTTTAGTGCTTGACTAACACTTTTTAATCTCCTTTTTTTTTTTTTTGAAAAAAGAGAGTAGGCCTCCCAGCTGAGTACCCTTAGCTAGAATGCTATATTTTGTCTTTGTAAGGTATTTTTATAATTATAGCAAATGATGCCTCATTTACGGCAGGGCTAATAAGAGGACAGGTGGTGTCCAGATGTGTCAAAATCACGAAGGTGCTTTCTGGGAGGCACTGGCCTGTGGTCTGGGCCTCTGCACCCCCAGAAGCCTGTTCTATTTTGGGATACTCTGATTGTTAGAACATACTTCATGAGGAGCCCAAACTGATAGGGCCATATGCCTCTCCATTGGCCTTGTGCCCCGCCGTGGGGTCATCCAGGTAGGTGGGCGTGGCTTCTCCACTCAGGTGTGCCATATTTTCAAAGTCCTCCCATCCACCAGATCACACATCTCCCAGTCTCCAACTGCTTCTCCTGGGATGCAGGCTGCAGAGCTTGTCCCATCCTGGGTCCCTCTTTCAGGTCTAGGCTTTTTTTAGCACGACATCAGAACTTGTGTCATGGGTGCCATTGTGGGAAGCACCTGGGTTTTGGAGTAAGCCAGTCCTGGGTTCAGATCCTGGCTCTGACCCTTAGGAGTGGGTGGCCCTGGTGAAGTTCCTGAGTGTCTCTGAGCCTGATTTTCCTGCCTTGCTACTTGGTAGTGTGGCCTGTGCCCAGCAGCAAGGCATCACCAGGGAGGAGCTGGTTAGAAATACAGGATCTCAGCTGGGTGCGGAGGCTCATGCCTATAATCCCACCACTTTCGGAGGCTGAGGCAGGTGGATTGCCTGAGGGCAGGAGTTCAAGACCAGCCTGATCAAAATGGTGAAACCCCTACTCTACTAAAAAAATACAAAAATTAGTCAGGCCTGGTGGCAGGCACCTGTAATCCCAGCTACTCGGGAGGCTGAGGCAGGAGAATCACTTGAACCTGGGAGGTGGAGGTTGCAGTGAGCCGAGATTGTGCCATTGCACTCCAGCCTGGGCAACAAGAGCAAAACTCCATCTCAAAAAAAAAAAAAAAAAGAAAAAGAAAAAAAAGAAATACAGGATCTCGGGCCCCACCCCAGACCTACAGAGTCAGAACTTGGGCTTTAACAAGATTCCTAGGTGATTTGCAGGCACACTGCAGGCTGCGAAATGCTTGTCTAGAGAACTGTGAGACTAGAGTGGTGGATGGTGAGAGTGTTCACTCTTCTTGGACTGGACATTTTGCTCAGTTTACCTGGGCATTTCCAGTCTAAGTTTGACTCACCTTTACCTGACACTTCACTCACCACTTGCGTGCCTGGCCCTGGGCTTTTCACACGAACTTGTTATTAAGACATATGACTCTCTTTCAAAGTTTGGGTAGTTGATGTTTCAAACCTAAAGATAGGACCTTACCTTTATTCCACTGTATATAAATAACAGCTTAACTGAGATACAATTCACATACCATATAATTCCTCTACTTAAGGTTTACAGTTCATGGTTTTTAGCATACACAGAGTTGTGCATCCATCATCACAACCAGTTTCAGAACATTTTCATTACCCCTAAAACAAACCCCACTCCCTTTATCTATCATGATCCCTCTACCCTCCCCAGCCCCAGGCAGCCACTAATCTACTTTCTCTATGGATTTGCCTATTGTGGACATTTCTTATGAATGGAATCATACAATATATGGCCTTTTGTGCCTGACTTCTTTCACATAGCATAATGTGTTCAAGGATCATTCATGGAAAGCATGTTTGAGTACTTCCTTCATTTTTAGGGCTGAATAATATTCCACTATACAGATACACCACATTTGTTTATTCATTCATCAGTTGATGGACACTTTGATTATTTCCAGTTTTGGGCTATTATGAATAATGCCATTGTGAAAATTTGTGTACTAGTTTTTGCATGGGGATATGTTCTCATTTCTCTTGGGAACCCAGGAGTGGGATTAATTGCGCAATCATATGGTAATTATGTTTAACCCTTTGAGGATCTGCTGTACTGTTTTCCAAAGCTGTTGCGACATTCTATATTTCCTTCAACAATGTTTGAGGATTCCGATTTTTCTACATCTTTGCCAACACTTATTATTGGCAGTAAGTCAATAGCCACTCTAGTGGGTGTGAAGTGGTGTCTCTGGGTGTTGGTTTGATTTGCATTTTCCCGATGACTAATGATATGAGTATCTTTTCATGTGTTTATTGGCCATTTGTATATCTTCTTTAAAGAACTGTCTATTCCTAATTTTTGCTATTTTAAAATCGGGTTATTTGTCTTTTTAGTACTGAGTTGTGAGATTTAAAATCAGTCTTTATATATTCTGGATACAAATTATTTATCAGCTGTATGATTTGCAAAATTTTTCTCTCATTCTGTGGGTTGTCTTTTCACTTTCTTGGTGGTATCATTTGAAGCACAAATGTTTTTAATTTTTATGATGTTCACTTTATTTTGTTGTTGTTGTGTTTGCTTTTGATGTCATATCTAAGAAACCATTACTTAATCCAAGGTCATGAAGATTTATGCCTGTGTTTTCTGATTATGTTTTACTTGGGTCTATTATTTCATTGTGTTTAAAGAGTTGGTCCTTCTATCCAGTTATATTAGCTCCTTCTTCCTACTGTATAGCTTGTGTCATTTGAAGACATGCATTCACTTTTTTTTTTTTAAGATAGGATCTCACTCTGTTGTCCAGACTATGGAGCTATCATAGCTTACTGTAACCTCAAACTCCTGGGCTCAAGCAATCCTCTAGCTTTAGCCTTCTGAGTAACTGGGACTATACATGTGTACACTATCATGCCTGCTAATTAAATTTTATTTTTATTTATTTATTTATTTATTTATTTATTTATTTATTTATTTATTTTGTAGAGACAAGGTCTCCCTATGTTGCCCAGGTTGATCTTGAACTCCTGGCCTCAAATGATCCTCCCACTTTGGCCTCTCAAAGTGCCAGGCCTATAGGCGTGAACCACCATGCCCAGTCCTGAAGATGTGCTTTCTTTATTTGTAATCCAAGTACCTAAAAAAATGCTGATCATTATTCATGCAATTATTATACCTTTAAAAACACACTCAACCCATTATTTAGCACACATTGCTGGTTCATCCACAAAATGATTTCAAGAGACTTTATGAAATGAATGCCTGAAATTTAGAGTGCAGGGAAATCTGGTTGCTGAAATTGAGATGGCTTATGTTTAATTGTTCTCCTAACACTAGCCTGGGAACACTCTGAGAAAAGGAGGTAAGGTCAGTTTTGTATCATCTGGTTTTGGTGAATTCATACTGATTTTAAGTCTAGTCTTTCTTTTCTTGGTCCTTATAGACCATCTTTCACAAGTCACTCTAGACCTTTGTCAGGAGGGGATGCTAGGAGAACCAGGTTATCGCCCTATGCACTGGGGTAGCAATGGTTCATGTTTGGTCTTTTTGGCCCATTCCTGTCATTGTATAATTACAGAGAGTGGATTTCAACTTCAGCATCACATTCACAGCTTCTGCTCCCTGGGATGTGAGTTCACTGGGTCTAGAGACTTGAGCATCTCTAAAAGGAGCAAATCTCTAAAAGAATGTCCCCAAGGCTGATTAAAAATGGCAAATTGTAATTGATATGCAGTCGAATGCAGCTGTTTGGGAAATAAACAAAGGCAAGACCCTTGCCTTATACTCCAGTCCACTATTTCCAGTTTCCAACCCATTCCTAATTTGGGGACTATTTGCCTTTCCTGTGAAGATGGTCCTGTGACCATTAGAGCATCTGGCTAACGTGTGTTCTTCCTCAAGCCTCTCCTCTCCGAGTCTAGCCAGCCTACCCAGGCCCCTCACCCTGTTTTTGTGAGCAGTTTCCCAGCCTGCCTGAGCTTACTCAGCGCTCTGGTCTTCCCCACCTTATTCTTTAAGGATTGTGTCAGGCCTGGGGCTCTGTACTCAGTTATGGGCACCTTTGTCCATCCCCCACTGTAACACCTTTGTAACATCTGACCCTTTCTGAATGGACCTCTTTTCTGCAAGCTCCTGGGTCACACCTTTAGTTCTTCTAGATGGAGTCTTCCTGTTGTCCTTGTCAAGAAACTTGCTGATTTGTCTTGTCAGATTTCCTCTTATCAGCTCTCTTTCTGACAACTTTTGTTTTATATGTTTTTTTCATATGAAGCCCAGGGGTCAGATGATCTGAGAGCAAGGCAAAGAATGTTCCAGAGGCTGATTAAAAATGGCAAACTATAATTGATATGCAGTCAAATGCAGCTGTTTGGGAAATAAACAAAGGCAAGACCCTTGCCTTATACAACAACCCAAATGAACTCCAAACAGATTGAGGAATTACATGTAAAAAAACCAAACGAGATAAAATTAAAATCCTCACCCATAATATAAAAATGAATATAAAATTTCTTTCTACTCATGATTTAAGTTTCCGGAGACCTCTGCGGCAAAAGGAATTCACAACAGATCAGCTTCAGCATGTACAGACTAAAGAGTAAAAACAGCAAAATTAAAATTAAACCTATGATAGGAGAGGTATAGATAGATAGGCAGACAGGTAAGGATGAGAAAATATTCATGGTAGAATTTAGGTAGTGAGTGTGTGGGTGTCCAGTGTAACAAATGTTTGAAAACTTTTGTAATCAAATGTTTTAGAAAAAGGAAAAAAATTATAATTGAGTAAAATGACAAAGATATGATGCCACAGTGCTACAGAAATTTTCGAAATAAGGAGGCTCTTGGGTATTGATGGAAGCAGTTGGGAGCCCTCCCTGGTTCTTGGCAGGGAAGTGGCAGTCTGGCCAGTATGGGGGTGTGGAGCCAGGTAAGTTGTCCACTGCCCACTGCCCATTTCCTCAGGACCTCTGGCTCTGCCTCCTGGTGTCCAGGCTTAGTGGTGGTGCCCGCGCCTGGCTCTCGCAGAGGCTGGCTCTGTCCCCAGCACTAGGGGCTGTGGACCTGCGGCAGCAGGCCCTCCCTGCTTGCTCTCAGCCCTTGGCTGCATGGGGGGCATGCTGAAGGAACTCTGAAAGGAAGCACAGATTTCCAGAGAAGCCTGGTGATGTTATGGGGATGGGTTGGGGATGGGGATCCTGGCTCTGTGTCTTCAGCCCTTGGCAAAATGCCCTATCCATGATTTGAAGGAAGGATGGACGAAGGAAGGACACGCCAGTGAATCTTAAGGAGGCTGCTGACAACCTGGGCAGAGCTGCTGGGGGCTTGCCTGGCAGGGGGCACAGGTTGGAGACACATGGAGTGGATTGAAAGCAACAGTGAGGAAGGTTTTAGCATGGCTAGCTGGTAGTACCAACCATGCTCGGTTATCTAGGAGAAAAAGTGTAGGGCAAGGTCAACCTGAGCTCCCATCTGAAGAGTCTGGGGAACAGCAAAAGCAGGGGGAAGTAAGATTCTGCAGCTAGAGGAAGAGTCTGGGCCTGGATCCCCCACCTGGGTGGGAACCTGTGCTCTAAGCGTGTCTGTGTTGTGGGGCATAACACCTTGCAGTTATCACCTGTTGCTATTCCTCGCCCTGGTCATTGCCTGTGCTTGTCCTTCTTCGGTAGATTATAATATCTCTGAAGGGAGGAGTCCTGCCACTTACATCTTCTGGGTTCTGCTGGGTGGCCAACATCCGCAGAGGGTGTTTGCTAAATATTAGTTAGATCTCTGCACGGGGGAGATGTGGGATGGGGAGGCAGCTGGGCTGAGAAACAGAAATCAAGACACTGAGGGAGAAGGAAGGCTGAAGCAATAGTGTTTGCAGTTGTTGACTTCCCTGATTAGAACATCTATCCCTCCAGCCAACTCCCAGGACGTTTTGTGACCAAGCATAGCACTAACCCTTCAAATGACTGCTAATTGATTTACAGTTTTTGGTGATTGCACATCATGTGCACCCGGAGAAAAACAAGCAGAGAATCAAAAAATGATGATTTTTTCCTGGAAAAGCATGCCCGTTATAGCCTACAGGGACAGCAGGGGCCAAGGCAAACATTCAGCTGAAACCAGAGCCTTGGTGTAGCCTGCCTTCCGAATGGCTGTCCTGGGCCTGGAGATTGCGACATGGCGGGGCTGTGGCCAGACCCTCTCTGGGCTGTGCGGGGGGCAGGTGGTGGTCAAGAGGGAACCTCAGGGAACTTCCTTGGGTCCAAGAGGTCCTGTCTGGGCTGCTCCTCTCTGCTGTGTGGGCTGCCCAGATTTTGGGGATGGGTCAGGGATGGAGGGCTGGAAGCCAGTGGGGGTTGTGAATTTCGAACTCCCAGAAGGGGGCCCAGCTAGAGCAGCTCCTGGTCCCTGCTGGTGGGCCTTGAAGGGAGAGGCTGGACCCTCTGGTGGGATGGATGGGTTCAGTGCAGCGCTGACTAGCAGGATGAGGGCAGTTTGTGTATATCTAGTGAAAAAACAAAAAACAACGGGGGTGGTGGGAGTCGGGGAGAGGCTCGCTGACCTAGCGAAGTCTGGGTTTTGGCATGTGGAGCAGTGATTGCAACTTTTCTGGCTTTGAAGTGTGATGGCCCCTCAGGCTCATGAACATAAAGGATGCAGAGTGGAGATTTCCTGGAGCCTGCTTCAGGGACCACCTGGTTAGCAGGCACCCTGTAAACATGCCTGCAGTGAGTGTGTGGACATAGCATCTTTACGTTTTAGTCTGTGCTTTCCTTCTGGATCATGCAAAGGGAAACGTCAGTCTGAGGCAGGTCATATCCCACCCTCCACATTGGCAGAGCCCCGCTTAAGTAGGTTTGACAGTTTGAGGGAAAAGAGCTCTGGCCAGAAACTCAGGTTCTATTTAAATACCTGTGTCCCTGGGCAGCTAAGGTGCCCATGTGGCCATGGATGTCTGGCCAGTGTTAGGTGGCCCCCAGGTTGAGTAGCGACCCAAGCCACTTCTCATACAACCTAAAGGAGCCCCAAGCTAGGAACAGAGAGATTTGTTTTCTTTGGGCCCTAAATGGTGCCAATTGAAGGGCTGGCTGTTCACAAGGGCAGCAAAATGTTCTGGAAGCACATGTTGGCTAGAGTTTGGGATTTCCCTCTTTATGGCACTTACTGTGAGTTGGATTTAAATATAGGGGAAAACAGCATCCTACATTCTTACCAAGGGACTAATGGTATTTGGAAAACAGGGAAACTCCATGGAAAATATTTCCAGTGTCAAGGACGGAGCCTTGGGCTTGGTGTGGTGGGGGTGGGCTGCTTCTGGGAGGCACGCTGAAGGTCTTATCACCGCATTTGGGGTGCTGTCTGCATCTCTCTTTGCTTCCTCCAAACCCGAGAAACGTGCCAAGCTTGCCTTGGTCCAGCCGGTGATTTTAAGACTCCTTTCCTAAATGTGCTAGCTTTAGCATGGGTTTCTTTTTGTCCCCCAAACCTTGCAGTTCAGCTGTACCTCTGGATTCAGGCACCCCACCTCACTCCATCTTCCTCTAGTTAAAATCTAGACTCATGAAAACAAAATTGCTTAAGGCAAGAAAGGCCTGAGAAACACAGGGAGGCTGATGCAAATCTACTGCAAACCAGATGTTTCCTTCTCCGTGGCAAAGAGGCGCCCAAGTTCATGGGGGCATCTGGGGAAGTGTTTGTCTTTAAGGAAGACATCTGTATGGAAGTGGTAGCCTGAGTAATGCGATGTGACAGTTGCTATGTCGACTCGCGTATTTTTCCCTCCCCTTATATTATTGGCCAGTTCAATGTTGCATAAAAGTCGTGCAATGCCTTGGAATGTGTTTATGTGCTGTCCTCTGCCAGAACTTTTCAGCATTTTTTTTCCTACGTGTGTTTTGCTTTTGGGAAGATGGCCTGTCACTTTGGTTTAACTGTGTTCTTTTTTTGCGGAACTACATATTTCTTGGATTTGTAACCGGGCAGTGGTGACTTAGACTCCAGGAGAGCAATGGCTGGGGGAGCAAAAAGGGGCAGGAAGGGGCGCTTGAAGCCCCTTCCAGACCAGGGCCCAGACATGAACAATTTGCAGGTAGTTTGAGGAGATAAAATGTGTGTGAGTGGAATGGGTCCCTCCTTGGTGTCTGTGACAGCATGGGACATGGACCCTTCTTCTCTCTCTCTTCTCAGCTCCTGGCTATGTATCCAGCTGCCTGCTGGCCTGGCTCACTTTGCCATCTCTATCAGGCATTTGGAAATGCAGCCCACACTTTCCTCCTCTTCCTCCTCCTCTTTGCTTCCTCCTGGTTAAGGCACCTGCAACCTTCTGCTGAAGCTTGAGGGCTGGCTGCACTCGCTGCTACCCTCTTTTTTTCTTTTTTTTGAGATGGAATTTTGCTCTTATTGTCCAGACTGGAGTGCAGTGGTGCAATCTCAGCTCACTACAACCTCTACCTCCTGGGTTCAAGCGATTCTCCTGTCTCAGCCTTCCCAAGTAGCTGGGATTACAGGCATGCGCCACCATGCCCAGCTAATTTTGTATTTTTAGTAAAGATGGAGTTTCTCCATGTTGGCCAGGATGGTCTCGAACTCCTGACCTCAGGTGATCCACCTGCTCCCGCCTCCCAGAGTGTTGACATTACAGGCGTAAGCCACCATGCCCGGCCACTACCCCCTTCTTTCTGCTGTGGATGAGTCCACTCCCAGCCCATATCTCTTCCCCAGTACCTCCGTCCCAGTCGGCCTGATTGCTGCCGCCCATCTCTCCTCACTTCCTGGCTGCATCCCCATGGCTTCCCATTGTTTTCTCTCCCTCCAGGCTCGCCCCCATCCTAATCCAGTCTCCACCCTCAGTCAGTGTGAACCGTTTTTTTTTTTTTTTTTTTTTTCCCTTTTAAGACTTTATCTTTTTAGACCAGTTTCAGTTTCACAGCTTTAGGTTTAACAGTTTCAGGCTTAGGAAGGTACAGAGATTTCCCGTATGCCCCCTTCCCTGACACGGATAGGGCCTCCCCTGTGGTCAGCATCTCCCACCAGACTGGGACATTTGTTGCAATTGATGAACCTACATTGCCACATCACTATCACCCAGAGCCCATCATTTACATTTTTAGGGTTCACTCTTGGTGTTGTACATTCTATGGGTTTGGACAAATGAATAATGACATGTATCCACCATTACAGTATTATACAGGCATGAGGCATTCACTCTGTTAAGGTCTTCCCTGGCTGGCCTCTCTTTTCTCAGCACAGTGCCTTGGTTTGTCCTCTCCTCATCTATTCCTTTCCTTTCTCTTTCTGCTGACCTCTCTGCCTGGGTCTGGCCCAGCTCTGCCCTCCTGTCTTTTGTTCATTCTTCATCTGGGGCATACTGCTTAGAACAGGGGCTTTGGAGCCAGTGAGACCCACTCGGGTTCACATCCAATTCCAGTGCTGCTGTTTCTAGGCAAACAATCTTGAACAGGTTTCTTTCTTTTTCTTTTCTTTTTTTTTTTTTTTGAGATGGAATCTCACTCTGTTGCCCAGACTGGAGTGCAGTGGCACAATCTCAGCTCACTGTAACCTCCGCCTCCTGGGTTCAAGCGATTCCCATGCCTCAGGCACACGAGTAGCTGGGATTATAGGCGCCCGCCACCATGCCTGGCTAATTTTTATATTTTTAGTAGAGACGGGGTTTCATGTTGGTTAGGCTGGTTTCGAACTCCTGACCTCAAGTGATCCGGTGGCCTTGGCCTCCTAAAGTGCTGGGATTACAGGCATAAGCCACCATGCCCAGCCCTTTAGCAGGTTTCTTAACCCTCTGAGGCTCACCTGGAAAATGGAGTTAGCTATGGTAACCAGTAAATGAGATACTGGAGAACTTGGTGTGAGATGTCAGCAAGATAGCCAACTAAAAGTCTCTAGTGCTTGACCCCCTACAAAGACAGCCAGAACAACAAATAAACAACTACCTGTTAATGAAAATAACTGAGAGAGAGTGTGTCAAAGTATATCAGAGGTTTAAGAGAAACCCTGGTGAGCACAGAAACTTGGGATGGCCACATAGAGAATGGAAAGATGGGCCTCCGCCACTTCTTCTCCCAACTGGGATAATCTGGGAACCAGGAGGAGCTTTTCCTACGGCAAGGAATTAGGCAAGGGGATCCCAGAAAACCCCATTACCACCTTGGACCTCACTCCATCACACCTACAGACCTCTCTGCTGGGGTCTCCTGCAGCCCTCACAGGCACTAAGCCCAGCTGAAGGGACTGCCTGGAGTCTATACAGCTATGCTCCCCACAGGGTAGGAGCCAATATTGTGCCCTGCCCCTGTACCTTGCATGGCTAGTGTGTTCTCTTATTCTGGAATTGGAAAGATGGCTTGGGTATGTCTGGCTCTGGGGTTGAGTAGCCACAGCTTCCTTTCATCTCTGAGGTTAAGTTGCCACAGAACCACCTCAGCCTGATGGCCTGACATACCCAAGCAAAGTTGCCAGCAGCTGTTACACCCATCCCCATGGGGCCAAGTAGAGGTAAAGTGGCTCCACCTACCACCAGCTCTACCTCCTTGGGCTGGAGCTGAAGCAGTACCCTGCTTCCTGGGAAAATAGTCCTTGGCTGCCCAGAGCAGCCATGCCTATCAGTGCCTAATTTGAAGCAGCACCCTACATCAGGAAATGATATCTTGGCTATCCAGAGTGGTCACACATCCTAATACCTAAGCTGAGGTGATGTCTCACATCCCGGGGAATCGGTGCCTGGGCACCCAGAACAGTCACACCCCGCAGACCTAAGCTGAAGTGGTACATTGCCCTGTGGGGAATTAGAACTTTGGCTGAGCTGAGCAGCTACACATCCCAGGGCTGAGCTGATGTAGTATCCCATGTCCCAAGGAAACAGAGCAGTGACTGAGCTCATACACTCTGCTCTACTGGCCAAATAACTCTAGTATCCTGCTTTCCTGAAGCTGAACTAGATCCCTAGAGTCTGAGTTGCTGAGATACCCTTCTCCTTGGGGAGTGGAGTTATGGCTTTGCTGCCTCCTAACCTCCCCCATCCCCCAGGGCCCAAAGGACAGCTGTGTTCCACCATTCTGGGGTACTTGTTGCTCCTGCACCTGGTCTCATAAAGTCTGGAATACTGGTGAGCCCCACTATCCCAGTGTCTAGAGTCACTACTGCATGGTGTCTTATCTTGTGGGACCCAAGTTGCCACGGAACCCTGTTGACTCAGGTTCCCAAATTGCAGCTGTACCTTTCTCCCCAGGCCCAAACCTTAGAGTATCTCTTCTTCCCTGGAGTTGGGCCGGTTCTGTGCCCTGCCTCCTGTGGGTAGAATCACAGCTACAATGCAACCTTGTGGGCCTGAGCTGCTAGAAGATGCCTCAGACTCACAGATCCTGGCTTTGTGGGCAATCTTCAACCAACCCTGCCACAGAAAGTGAACCTGTACCCCAAGACCTGAGTGCCAAAATAGGTTCGTGAGACCCTGAGCCTAGGATGTTGACTCCACAGTTGCTTTAAGCACCTGAGTCTGGAACCTAGCACCACTGCAACTACTTGTAGGCCATGTCAGACCTGACATCAGGAGGGATCCCCTTGGCTGAGTCTCCACACTATAGGGAAGATAAGCCTAGGAGGACCCCCAAATCCCTTGACACTGAGGACATTAGCAACCTACACCACTGCTGCTGCTGCCACGAACTGCTACAGCCTAGGCCACTGTGGCACCCACAGTTATTCCTGATGTTGTGCACAAATAAAGAAGCTGCATGGAGACTATAACATTGTGCCTATCTGGAAAGAGTCACCACACCCTTCCCAACTGGCACATTAAAATGCAACTGCAGGTGAAAGTCTTTCTCTACAAAATCTAGTCTAGAAAGCTTGAAAGAGGTGATTCTTCCATCAGATGCACAGACATTGTCTATAGGAACATAAGATATGTGAAAAAGCAAGCAAATTGGATATCACCAAAGGAACACAATAACTCTATAGTAACAGACACCAATGAAAGGGAAATTAATGAGTTCTCAGAAAGGGAATCCAAAATAATGATCTTAAGGAAACCAAAAAAGATAAAATAAAATACAATATAATTCAACAAAATAAGGAAAACAATTCACAATATGAATGAGAAATTCAACAGAGATAGAAATCATTAAAAAGGACCAAACATAAATATTGCCACTGAAGACTTTAGTGAATGAAATAAAAAATATGATAGAGAGCTTCAACAGCAGACTTGATCAAGCAGAAGAAGAAATTTCTGAACTTGAAGAGAAGTCATTTGAAATTAGAGGACAAAAAGGATATCAGAATGAAAAAGAGTGATGAAAGCCTACAAGACTTATGACACGTAAGTAAAAGAACAAATATTCATATTATGAGAGTTCTGGGAGAAGAGAAGGGAAAAGGCATAGAAAACTTAAAGTCCCCAAGTCTGGGGAGAGATATGGACATCCAGATTTAGAAAGCACAAAGATCCTCAAATAGATTCAGCCACAAAAGTCCCTCTCTGAGGCATATTATAGTCAGATTATCAAAAGTCAAAGACATAGAGATAATTCCAAAAACAGCAAGAGAAAAGAGTCAAGTCATATGTGATGGAATTCTCATTAGGCTAACAGCAGATTTCTCCATGGAAACCTTATAGGCCAGGAGAGAATGGAATAATGCATTCAAAATGCTGAAAGAAAAAAAAATTGTCATCAAGAATACTTTAGAAATAAGGGAGAAATAAAGTCTTTTCCAGACAAGCAAAAAGTGAGTCTTTTCCAGATAAGCAAAACTTTGTAATGTCACCACTAGACTGACATTACAAAAAAGGCTCAAGGAGTCCTACATCTGGAGGCAAAAAGATGATAATCACTATCATGAAAACACACAAAAATATAAAACTTATTGGGAGAACAGATTCACAAAAGAGAAAGGCAAAAGAATAAAATCTTATCACTATGGAAAACCATCAAACTACAATTATAAATAGAGAGGAAGAAAGGAACAAATTACATACAAAACAACCAGGAAACAATTAACAAAATGACAGGAATAAGTCTTCACCTATCCATAATAACCCTGAATGTAAGCAGATTGAATTCTCCATGTAAAAGATATAGACTGGTTTAATGGATAAAAAACATGACCCCACTATATGGTACCTACAAGAAACTCATTTTACTTGTAAAGTCACATGTAGACTGAAAGTGAAGAGATGAAAAAAGATATTTCATGCAAACAGAAACTAAAAGCAAGCAGGAATAGCTATGCGAAGATTAAATAGAGTTTAAAAAATGGTAAAAATATATTAAGAAAGTCATAATATAATGATAAAGAGGTTAATTCAGCAATAGGATATAACAATAATAAATCTATAGTCACCCAACTCCAGAACACCCAGATATATGAAGCAAATATTATTCGATCTAAAGGGAGATAGATACTATAATACAATAATAGGTGGGGACTTCAACACCAAACTCTCAGCACTGGACAGGTCATTTAGACAAAATCAACAAAGAAACATTAGATTTAAATTGCACTTTAGACCAAATAGACTTAGCAGACATTTATAGTACATTTCATCCAACAGCTGCAGAATACACATTCTTTTCATCAGCACATGGAATATTCTCCAGGATAGACCACATGTTAGGCCACAAAAAAAGTCTAAACAAATTTAAAAGAACTGAAATCATATCAAGTATATTTTCTGACCACAGTGGAATAAAACTGGAAATTAATAACAAGAGGAACATTAGAAATAGTATAAATTCATGGAAATTAAGTATCATGCTCTCAAATGACCAAGGAGTCAATGAAGAAACTATGAAGGAAATTTAAAAGTTTATTGAAACAAATCAAAATAGAAACACAACATACCAAAACCTTTGGGAGACAGCAAAAGCAGTTCTGAGAGGGAGGTGTATAGCAATAAACACCCACATCAAAAAAGTAAAAATATTTCAAATAACCTAACAATGCATCTCAAGGAACTAGAAAAGCAAGAACAAAACAAACTCAAAATAAGTAGGAGACAAGAAATAATAAAAAGTAGAGCAGAATAAAATAAATTGAGACTAAATAAAATACAAAAGATCAACAAATGAAAGTTAGTTTTTTGAACAGATAAACAAAATTGACAAACCATTAGCTAGGCTAACCAAGAAAAAAGAAAAAATATACAAATAAATAATATCAGAAATGAAAAGGGACAATTACAATTGATACCACAGAAATACACAGGATCATTACAGAATATTACAAACAACTTTACAACAAATTTGAAAAGCTAGCAGAAATACATATATTTCTGGACACATGGAACCTACCAAGATTGAACCAAATAAGAAAGAGAAAACTTGAAGAGACCTATCAAGGTTATTATTGATAGGTGAGTAATGAGATTGAATCAGTAATAAAAAGTCTCTCAACAAAGAAGAGCCCAGGACCTGACGTCTTCACTGCTGAATTCTACCAAACATTTAAAGAATAACTAATACCAATTCTTCTCAAACTCTTTCAGAAAATGAAAGAGGAGGAAATTTTTCCAAGCTCATTCAATGAGGTCACAATTACCCTGATACCATAACTCGGCAAAGACACAACAACAACAAAAAAGGGAAACCATAGGCCAATATCCCTGATGAACATAATTGCACATGTTCTTAACAAAATACTAGCAAACCAATTCAACAATGCATTAAAAAGATTGTTCACCATGATCAAGTGGGATTCTTCTCCTGGATGCAAAGACGGCTCAACATACGCAAATCAATAAATGTGATACATCAGTGGCATCAAGGATAAAAACCATATTAGCACCTCAATAGACACAGAAAAAGCATTGGACAAGATTCAACATTGCCTCATGATAAAGCTCTCAAGTTAGGTATAATAGGAACCTACCTCAACACAATAAAGGCCATATATGACAAACCCCTAGCGAACATCATACCGAATGTGGAAAATTTGAAAGTTTTACATCTAAGATCTGGAGTAAGATAAGGATGCCCTCTTTTAACACTTTTATTCAACACAGTACTAGAAGACCTAGCTATAGCAACTAGTCGAAAGAAAGAAATAAAGGTCATCTAAATTGGAAAGGGGGAAGTCAAATTGTCCCTGTTTGCAGATGGCATGATCTTATATATAGAAAACCATGAAGGCTTCACCAAAAAGGCTCTTAGAACTGATAAACCAATTCAGTACAGTTGTAGGCTACAAAAATCAACATAAAAAAATCAGTAGTATTTCAATACATCCATGACAAACTAGTGGTAAAAGAAATCAAGAAAGGAAATCCATTTACAATAGAGACACACACACATACAGACACACACACAAACTAGGAATAAATTTAACCAAGGAGGTCAAAGAGCTCTACAAGGGAAAATATAAAACACTGATGAAAAAATTGAAGACGATACACAGAAAATAGACGTCCCGTGTGCATGGGTTGGATAAATTAATATT
The DNA here is from genome assembly GCF_043159975.1 of Macaca nemestrina. Classification (NCBI taxonomy): domain Eukaryota; kingdom Metazoa; phylum Chordata; class Mammalia; order Primates; family Cercopithecidae; genus Macaca; species Macaca nemestrina. The sequence goes on from NC_092131.1 coordinate 92,837,211, forward strand.
GTGAAAATGACCATACTACCAAAAGCAATCTATAGATTCAGTGTACTCCTTATCAAAATACCAATGGCATTCTTCACAGAAATAGAAAAAAATTCTAAAATTAATTTGGAACTACTAATGACTTCAAATAGCCAAAGCAATACTGAGCAAAAAGAACAAAGCTGGAGGCATCAAACTACTGGACTTCAATATATTCTACAAAGGTGTAGTAACCTAAACAACACGGTACTGGCATAAAAGCAGACATGCAGACCAATGGAACAGAATAGAGAACCCAGAAATAAACCGATGTACTTACAGACAGTTGATTTTTGAAAAATGTACCAAGAACATTTATTGGGGGAAAGGACAGTCTCTTTAGTAAATGGTGCGCAGACAACTGGATATTTATATGCAGAAGAATGAAACTAGGAACCTACCTAGTTTTAAAAGTTTATTGAAACAAATCAAAATAGAAACGCAACATACCAAAATTTGTCACCATATACAAAATTCAACTCAAAATAGACGAAAGACTTAACTGTAAGACCTGAAACTATGAAACTATTAATAGTAGAAGACAGCGTAGAGGAAATGCTTCAGGACATTGATCTGAGCAGATATTTTATGGAGAAGATCTCAAAAGCACAGGAAACAAAATCAAAATAGGACAAGTGAGATTATACTGAACTAAAAATCTTCTGCACAGAAAAATAAACAATAGAATGAAGAGACAACTTGCAGAATCAAATAAAATATTTGAAAACTATTCATCCAACAAGAGATTAACATCCAGAATATACAAGGGACTCAATTCAACAGCAAAGAAACAAATAATCTGATTAAAAACAGGGCAAATGAACTGAATACAAATCTCTCAAAAGAAGACACACAAATGGCCAATAGATATATGAAAAAATGCTCAACACAACAAATCATCAGTAAAATGCAAATCAAAGCCACAGTAAGCTATCACCTCACCCCAGTTAGAATGGCTATTATGAAAAATACAAAAAATAACAGATGCTGTGAGGTTGTGGAGAAAGGGGAATGTGTGTACTCTGTTGGTGAGAATGTAAATAGTACAGCCATTATGGAGAACAGTATAGGGGCTCCTCAAAAATCTAAAAATAGAACTACTATATGGTCCAGCAATCCCACTTCTGGGTATATATCCAAAGGAAATAAAATCAGTATGTTGAAGAAATATCTGCACTCTGGTGTTTACTGTAGCATTATTCACAATGGCCAAGGTATGGAATCAACTTAAGTGTCTATCAGCAGATGAATGGATAAAGACAATGTATATGCAAAGGAATACTATTTAGACATAAAAAAGAACAAAATTCTGTAATTTGCAGCAACATGGATGAGCTTGGAGGACATTATGTCGAAATACGAAAAAAAGCCAAAACAGAAAGATAAGTACCACATGTTCTCACTCATCTGTAGAAGCTAAAGTAGTTGAGCTCATACAAGTAGAGAGCAGAATAGTGGTTACTAGATGCAGGGAAGTCTGTTGGGGGATGAGAGGGAGGGCCTAGCTAATGGATGCAAAGCACAGGTCGATAGGAAAAATACATTCTAGGGTTCCATGGCACTGCGGGGTGACTCCAGTTAGCAACAATTTATTCTATGTTTTCAAGTAGCTAGAGTAGCTAGAAGAGTGGATTTTGAATGTCTGCAGCACAAAGAAGGAATAAATCTTCGAGGAGGCATGTAATGATTTGATCATTACATGTTGTGTACATGTATCAAAATATCAAATGTACCCCATAAATATGTGCAATTATAATGTGTCAATTAAAAAGAATACAGGCAAAAAAATGAGATACTACATGTGCCCTTGGCATTGTGCCAAGGGCTTGATGAGTGCTTGGTTGTGCTGTCGTGGTCAATGCTATTATTCTATTTTATTTTTATTTTTTTTTGAGACGGAGTCTCGCTCTGTCTCCCAGGCTGGAGCACAGTGGCGCGATCTTGGCTCACTGCAAGTTCCGCCTCCCGGGTTCACGCCATTCTCCTGCCTCAGCCTTCCGAGTAGCTGGGACTACAGGCGCCCGCCAGCACGCCCGGCTAATTTTTTGTATTTTTAGTAGAGACATGTTAGCCAGGGTGGTCTCAATCTCCTGACCTCGTGATCCGCCTGCCTCGGCCTCCCAAAGTGCTGGGATTACAGGCGTGAGCCACCGCGCCCGGCCAATGCCATTATTTTAAAGTGGTAACTGGATCATGTTCCTATCCTTTTCTGAAGCATAGTAGCTGTCCAGAGTTTGGCTCTCACAGCCTTCCTGATGGTCCTCCTCCTGCCTCCTCACCACTCTGAATGCTGGTGGCTCTGGCATGCTGCAGTTCCTGTCCTTGCCTGTCACATCTCTACATCTCTGTCACCTCCCTCACCTGGCATGGCCTTCTCCCCTTACTTTGGCCTGACTCATTCTTCCCACCTGGTTAGGTCAGTTGCCCTTGGATACTCTCTCATCCTCCATTCCAAATGACCTTCTTCTCCCTTCTGGCCCTCCCACAGCACATAGCCTGGGTCTGATCTGACTCTATTCTGTGTCTTTCTCTAAACTGTAAGTTTCTTAAGCCAGGGTCTAGTTTGATTCCTTGATTGGATGTAATATGTCTTTTGCACATTATAGCTGCTCTATATGTGGGTTGGATAAGCAATACGTGCCACAGACTTGTGACCTCCGGAAGGTCTGTGCACCGCTTTGGTACCTCCTGCTGATCTCTGTGCTGAGGCAGTTGGAGGGGGACCTCAAGCTCAACTTTGCGCTCCACTGTCCCCTGCTGGACGTTGCTACTACATCACACCACACAGCCTGGGTCTGATTTGACTCGATTCTGTGTCTTCCTTTAAATTGTAAGTTTCTTAAGCCAGGGTATAGTTTAATTGCTTAAGTAGACTCCTCCTTGCTGAATTTGTCTGCGGCCTCAAAAATCCTTCTGAAGGCACCACTCACTTTTAGTTGCCACAGCCCATCCATCCAAGGTGACAGGTGACAACCAGGTCTCTCTAACCTGTACTGTGAAAAAGTCATGCTAACTTTTTCAAAAGGATTCCTTTGCTTACTTATAGACTTTAAAAAATCAGATTAAAAAGGTTCGGCTTCTTTAAGAAGTCTTAAGCAAGACATAAAGTTTAAAAAATCTTGTCAGAGGTCCTGTTATGTGTCTGAATCCGGCACAGATGCGTGCCCACTACGTTGGGAGGGCAGAGCGAGGAATGCTGTGGTCAGCTTAACTCCTGATAGAAAAGGGGATGGTCATGAGGAAATGTGATGTGAAAAGTAAACACTCACTGGATGGGCAGATCTCAAGCTGTGAAAGACAGACATTTCTGTGTAAACCGGAGCAGAAAGATGGTTTGGATGGAGATCTCCCAGGGAGAAATGGAGTGTTACAGAACACTTTCGATTGTCTTGTTGACAATGAAAATATTACACAGCCTTTTCATACTTCATTGTAATCCCAGAGCAATGTTGGAAGCAGATGGAGGAACTTTCTAGAAATTACTGGAATGCTTCAAACACCTAAGGAAAAGCAGTTTGGCGAGGTGAACTCTCTCACCTACCTTGCTTTATAACAATAGAAGAGGATGTGATCTCCATTTGACTGGGTGAATCAAAGCTGGGGAGGGGATGGGTTTAGGTCATGCAACTAGTAACTGGGGACGCCAGAATTTGAGCCCTGTCTGGCTCTGAGGTTCCAATTCCTTTTCCTCTTCCTTTGCCATGGACAGTATGTAGAGCCGTTTCTAAAATGCGTTGAGTCATCTTACTCCCCATTGGCGCTGATATCAGCTGGTGACTTCCGAGTGAATGAAGCCAATGTTTTGCTGAGATGGTGTTTGCAGCCCAGTCTCTTCCATATTTAGACCTTGCCCAGCTACCCCTGCCACTTGGGATGCCCTGAACACAGCCCGGGACTTACAGGACTCTGTGTCTCTGCTCCCGGGTTGCCTGCATCAGCCTTCCCCACCGTCTCTGTCTGTTGAAACCTCACCCAGTGATGCAGAGCTGGTGGAGTTTCTGGGGATGCTTTCCCAATTCCCCTCTGCAGAGTTGACCTCCTTCTCTGGGTCCTCGTGAAACTTGATTCCAGCACCGATGATTCCCTGCCCTGTACAGGAGTAGCTTATTTAGCTCTCTCGTTCTCAGTGGGCTCTCAACTCCAAGAGGTAAGGATGGAGGCTTAATCATCAGCTCCCGGGTCCCAGGACAGCATCAGTCACACAGTGGGGAACTCAGCCATGGAGAGTTGAATTCAGTGAATCATGCTTAGCCTCAGGTGAATCCAGGCCTCTAGGAATTAGCCTTAGGGACCTCCCAAGGTCTCTCTTCTTTGGGAGACCTTGGAGTGTCATAGAATAAAATCCATTACTGACACCTTCCTTGTGGTCCATGTCACCTGCTACTCGGAGACAGGGAAATTGAATTGGCTTGGTGAGGCTGGTTCTTCACAATGCCCTCCGGATGGCTCCCGGCATGGTGCATCTCTCTCTGCAGGTGTCCAGGCTCTTCTCAGTCCTTAGGTGGTGGAAATGATTGCTCAGGACCATACTTTTTCCTTTTTAAAAACAAGGATATTGTGACTTCCATTTTCTAACCCTTGGAGGTTGCTGGCTCCAGTGTCTCAGCAGTGATGCCATGAGGCTGGCTCTGTGGCACCTGTCAGCCCCCCAGAAGCTGTCATTTGTCCTTGCTGAGCTGGGGACTGCCTCTCTCCAAGGGCTGTGCCACCATGTCTCCCTCCTGTGTTCTCTGGACAAGGTATTATACTTCATTGATCAAAAGCTCCTGCTCTCCAGAAGGCTGATTCTATTTTTCAAGATTTGGTTTTGAGGGCAGTTTGTTTTTAACCGTTACATGTGATTGGACTTCAGTTTCATTGTTATGTATACTTAGCAGTTTAAGATGAGTTTTGAAAAAAAAACAACAGTTCAGTCTTATTTGTGACAATTTGTGTGACTAATTAATGGTCTGCAGTGCACCGTGAAACTTGCAAGGCACCACATAAACACTGAATCATAACACATTTCTTGTTTGAAATTGTATTAGCAAATTGAACATCTGTATTACAGCAATACAGCATATTAGTAACTTCAACAGCTTTTATTGATTCACCTTGTTAAGCAGGAAAATAATCCTTGTAGCTTATAAAGCTCCTGGAAGTTCTAGTAGGTGCCATTTTGGAAGTGAACTGGGTCGAATAAATGAAGGCAGATGTCAAGCATTTAATTGGCTCTTTGCTCCCAGCTGACTCTGTCAATTTTGAAACCATTGTCAGAGATGATATAATTCACCCATATGAAACTGACAAGGTGAGTTCGATGCTGTTGGTCTCTAGGGAGGAGGGGCTGGCTTGGTCTCTAGGGAGGAGGGGCTGGCTATGCAGAGTTAATGTTTAATACCTGGCTAATGCCACTTATATTAGTCAGGGTTCTCTTAGGGGGACAGAATTAACAGGATACCTATAGGAGATATATGTGTGTGTGTGTGTATATATATATGAGTTTATTAAGTATTTTATATATATACGTGAAGGGGAATTTATTATTATATATATGTATAAAGCGGAGTTTATTAAGTATTAACTTACATAATCGCAAGGTCCCACAATAGGCTCTCTGCAAGCTGAGGAGCAAGGAGAACCAGTCTGAGTCCCAAAGCTGAAGAACTTGGAGTCCGATGTTCGAGGGCAGGAAGCATCCAGCATGGGAGAAAGATGTAGGCTGGGAGGCTAGGTCCATCTCTCCTTTTCACGTTTTTCTGCCTGCTTTATATTTGCTGGAAGCTGATTAGATTGTGCCCACCAGATTAAGGGTGGATCTGCCTTCCCCAGCACACTGACTCAAATGTTAAACTCTTCTGGCGACACCCACATAGACACACCTGGGATTAATACTCTGTATCCCTCAATCCAATCAAGTTGACACTCAGTATTAACCATCACACCACTGTAGCTTGGTCTTCACAGAGTTTTCTACTAAAGTTCCTTCAGTAGCAGAAGAAAGGCTGTGGCAGCTGACCCCGAGTGGTCCACAACATTTGTTTTAAAATCTTGAGGCTTATGTGAAATGTTCAATTGCTTTTGTTTTCTACTCCATGTTCACATTTTCCTCCAAATCTCCATCTAAAAAGGTTTGACTGGGAAGAGGCCTCTTTTATAATTCTGTGGATTCTGGAACCCTCAGGCTCAAATACTGGCCTTGAGAGGCAGATATAAAAATGATGATCAAAGGGGTATAAAAAAGACACTAGAAAACAACCAAAGTAACTTTGGTGCTTAAAATGTGATTCTTGTACATTTTAAAATAACTAAAAGAGTAGAATCAGATTGTTTGTGACACAAAGGATGTAATGCTTGAGGGGACATATACATCATTTTTTGTCTTTCCTTTTTTTTTTTTTTAAGATAGAGTCTCACTCTGTTGTCCAGGCTGGAGTGCAGTGGTGCACCCATGACTCACTGCAGCCTTGACCTCTAGGACTCAAATGATCCTCCAGCCTCAGCCTCTCAAGTATTTGGGATGACAGGCATGTGCCACCACACCCAGCTAATTATTTCGTATTTTTCACAGAGATGGGGTTTCACCATGTTGCCCAAGCTGGTTTTGAACTCCTGGGTTCAAGCGATCCGCCCACCTCTGCCTTCCAGAGTGCTGGGATTACAGATGTAAGTGTTCTGCTGGATACTCCATTAATATGCATTGCATGCCTGTATCAAAACATCTCAGATATCCTATAAATATATACATTTACTATGTACCCACAAATCTCATGCCTGTAATCCCAGCACTTTGGGAGGCCAAGGCAGGCGGATTACTTGAGGTCAGGAGTTTGAGACCAGCCTGGCCAACATGGCGAAACCCTGTTTCTACAAAACACAATGATTAGTAAGGCATGGTGGCTCACACCTGTAGTCCCAGCTACTTGGGAGGCTGAAGCAGGAGAACCACTTGAACCTGGGAGGTGGAGCTCACAGTGAGCCAAGATTGCGCCATTGCACTTTAGCCTGGGTGACAGAACGATAATCTGACTCAAAAAAAGGTAATTCTTACTCATTGGATTTGTCAATATTGGTGTGTATCCTGCTGTGTCCCCAAACATTGGGATATATCCTGTTTTGTGTCAACAACAGGCCACCTCTGAAACATCTGTGAAGCCTGCTTCATGTGAGAGTGGTCAATCTTTCCTGTTCAGTAAATTCAGCTCTAAAAATATCACCTGCTTTCCCCACAAATCATCTTCCTTTGCACCTTGTCAGTGGCTCTGTGCTGTGAAGCTGCCCCTCTGTTGGCCAGTTTGCTGTATGCACATCATCCTCTCTTGGCTTTCTCTCCAGTTGTGGCTGTTTACATAAAGGGATCCTTGTGGTCCACGGAAGATGCACTAGGAACCTCTGATCCTGCAAGAGAAGGATTGATGAAGGTGAGTTGATGCAATTTTAAATGAACATTGTAAAAGAGGTTTTAAAAGTCACAGTGCTTACTTGATAATTTGATAATTTAAAGCAGTCTAGCCATGTCTTCATTTCCTAGTACCACAGAGTACCACAAAACAGAAATGTATTGTCTCACAGTTCTGGAGGCTGGAAAGTCTGAAATCAAGCAATCGACAGGGTTGTTTTCTTTTGAGGGCTGTAAATGAGAATCTGTTCCTGGCTTCCCTCCTAGCTTCTAGTAACCTCAGGGGTTTCTTGGCTTGTAGATGACCTTCTCCTTGTATTTCCACATCGTTCTCTATGTGTGTGTCTGTCTCTGTCAAAATCCTCCTTTTTTATAAGGACACGAGTCATATTGGATTAGAGACCAACTGAATCCCCTCATGTTGATTGATCAGCAGACTCTATTTCCAAATAAGGTCACATTCACACAACTGGGAGTTAGGATGTCAACAGCTTTTTGGGGGTGATAATTCAATCCATAACACCCTGCTAGCAAGGAAAACAGCACTCAGTGCTATGTATAACAGATATCTGGCTACTGATAAGTCTATTTTACTTTCCCAAGTGGCCCCTCATGTCTAAGTTTTAAAACTTTAATATACACCATCTCTCTGTTGTATGGGAAACTTCTGCTTAGTACATTCAGGTAATGTTTATTGGCACTTAGCATAAGTTAGAATTATAGCAGATATTATCCTGTATGTTACCTCAGCCTCTATAGAGCTTATCTAATGTCAGAACCTTCAAGGTATTTGTTTTGCAGATGAACACATTGAAACTGAGTCACACAGCCAGTAAGTGATTTAGCTGGGTACAAACATCTGTCTCCTTGACATCAGACCTGGTGATCTTTGAAGAGCTGTGCCTCTGTTGAGCAGTTGTAAAGCAGAGACCTGCAATGGCAGGTGTGAAGGCAGGAGCCAGAGGAACTTCTCAGAGGTCCAGGTGGCGTCCTCTTGGCTGAACTTTGGCTGGGGCCAAGGCTAAGGAGGAAGCCAGTACCCAGCTGAGAGTTTGGACTGTGTGCCTCACATTCACCCATTTTCATTTGACTGGTATATTTATCTTAATTCCATAGGTGGGAAGAAGGATGATGCTTCCCTGCAGTCTTGAAATGTGTGATCTTGTTTACAGTTATCTGGCATGCCATTCGGTTCCCTTCATAGAGCCCTGTAAATAATGAATGAAATATCAGTTTTCTTTCAGGTTCAGTATGGAGAATGGCTAAGAAACAAAATACAATTAAAAGATAAAGAAAAAAAAGTCAAGACCTAAAGTTCTACAGACAGAGAGGGGAAATAGTCTCAGGCACAACACTTCAAAGATCTCCAGCCTGATGTCAAGGAGATGGAAGTTTGTACCCAGCTACCTCACTTACTGGCAGTGTGACTCAGCCTCGATGTCTTCATCTACACACAAATACCTCGAAGGTTCTGAAATTAGATAATCCCTATAAGAGGTCTCAGGTAATGTTCCCAAGTTGTTAATCCAGGTTTTATTTTATTTATTTATTTTTTCTGCTGAGCAATTAAAAAAAATTAGTTCTTGGCCGGGCGCGGTGGCTCAAGCCTGTAATCCCAGCACTTTGGGAGGCCGAGACGGGCGGATCACGAGGTCAGGAGATCGAGACCATCCTGGGTAACACAGTGAAACCCCGTCTCTACTAAAAATACAAAAACTTAGCCGGGCGAGGTGGCAGGCGCCTGTAGTCCCAGCTACTCGGGAGGCTGAGGCAGGAGAATGGCGTGAACCCGGGAGGCGGAGCTTGCAGTGAGCTGAGATCCGGCCACTGCACTCCAGCCTGGGTGACAGAGCGAGACTCCGTCTCAAAAAAAAAAAAAAAAAATTAGTTCTTGATTTTTTTCTAAACAAGAGCTTCATTAAGATAAATTCACACATCATAAGCTTCATTCTTTTAAAGTGCACAATGCAGGGAGTTTTAATATATTCACAACGTTGTATATCAATCACCACTAATTCCAGAACATTTTCATCATTTTAAAAAGAAGCTTTCTACCCATTAGCATCACTCCTCATTCCTGTCTTTCCCCAGTCCCTGGAAACCATTGATCTGCTTTCTGTCTTTATGGATTTGCCTATTCTAGATATTTCCTATAAATGGAATCATATGACAGGTGGTCTTGTGTAAACAGCCTCTTTAACTTGACAAAATCTTTTCAGAGTTCATCCACTGTAGCATGCATCAGTACTTCATTCTTTTTTTGGGGGTGAATAATAGTCCATTGTATGGATATACCACATTTCATTTATCCATTTTTCAGTTGATGGACATTTGAATTGTATCCACTTTTTGACTATGATTAATAATACTTCTATAAGCATTTGTATGTAAGTTTTTGTGAGATACATATTTTCAGTTCTCTTGAGTATATATCTAGGAGTGGAATTGCTGGTCATGTGGTAACTCTACGTTTCATATATTGAGGAATTGTCCAACTACTTTCCCCAGCAGCCACACCATTCTGTATTCTCAACAGCAGTGTCTGAGGGTTTCAGTCACTCCATATCCTCACCAGCACTTGTTATTGTCTTTTTAATGTTCTCCCTCCTAGTAGGTGTGAAGTAGAATCTCACTGTAGTTTTAATTTGCATTTCCATGATGGCTAAGGATGGTGAGCATCTTTTCATGTGCTGATTGGCCATCTATAGATCCCCTTTGGGAAAATGTTTATGAAGATCCTTGGCCCACTTTTTAATTGGGCTATTTGACTTTTTACTATTGGGTTGTGAGAGTTTTTCATATGCAGAGTTTCATATGCAGAGTTTTTCATATGCGTAATCCTTATCGCATATATGATTTGCAGTTATTTTTTTCCCATTCTATGAGTTGTCTTTTTTAGGTCTCGTTTTAATTGACTCCGTAGATATTATTTTGAAAAGGTTTTTCTTCCAGCACATTAGAGATGGCCTGAGATTCAGCAAGTGAGCATGACGTACCCAGTGTGGTGCTTGGCATCTTGGTTTGCGTTGCTGTCCCAGCTCTGGTGCCGCAGGTGGGCCAGGTGCCACTTAATGATTGACTGTTCTGAATGCTATGAAGAATGTGAATGGCTCCTTAAATAATTTTTTCAGAACAAGAGTTGTTACTTCCTTCATTTGTCATCTCTTCTTCTAAGTTTAAATGAGAAAACCCCCACATTTTCTGAAAATGTGGCCTATATTATGAACAGAAAGAAACTAGGGTGTTATTTCCACTTAATGAACCATGTTGTAAAGATCTATCCTACCCCAGCTGTACAAGGGAATATTTCCTCTCTCTGTTTGTAGAACTTTAGGTCTTGACTTTTTTTCTTTTTCTTTTAATTACATTTTGTTTCCTAGCCAGCTTTTCTTCACAAATTACCAAAAAAACCCCACAAGATTTCTTAATGTTTTTCCTGTTAACTTAATTAGTGGTCCTGATGAGGGATGTGAACTGGAACTTAGTTTTGTGTTTTCAGAAACATTTCTGAGTCAAAAATCACATGTCACATGTTTTCCTCCCCCGTAATGAAATTGGACAAATTAAGTACATTTTCTTTCTCCTCTTTTTCTCCTGCCAGTTTTTGATTGGATATTTCCCTTCTGCCAGATGCAATCTGCTTTTGTCTTCTGGCTTTCTTCTGAACTTTTTGGTTTTATAAGTTGAAAAATATAACCTCCCCCACGACACCAATCTTGTTTTGTGACTAGCTGGTTATTCTTAATGTCTGAACTTGATTTGGCTGCCGCTGTCTGAGATACAAAATGTGATGGCTTCTCAGAGCCAAGCTAGTGTGGTTTTCACTAATCTTTTTCTCATTTAAGATTTAACTCCAGATGAAGGTGAAATATTTTACATTCTGGCCAATTCATAAGTTTATTGGCACTGAACACTTCTTGCCATTTGCTGCAAGCTGCCTTATTTTTATTACCAGAGCATTTGAAAAACATGCATGTATTTTAGAGACCACATGAAGGATCTTATCCCTTGACTGGAGGGGGAAACCAAGACTCAAAGAGGTTGTGAATTGCTGAAGACCTCCCAGCAAATCCAGGGTAACAACCCACAAACCACAAACGATGAGGATGATAATCCAAGGGTCAAGTATTAAATATAAAATGAAGTATTAACATTTGTATTATCCTCTTTCCCCAAATCTCATTTCTAATGGATGAAGATGAAGAAGGAAATCGCTGGCTGGAATGGAAAGCCCCAGTCTGTTGTTTTGTGCCTGCCTCTGACAGATCCCTTGTCCAGCTGTCTCAAGTCCTCTTTGAAATGAGGCAGGGAAATCAATAAATGTAATCACCCTCTTTGAGCCTCAATTTCCCCACCTATGAACCAGGACCTCCCGAGCGAGGTGGTGAGAATCAAATGGGAGCATGTGGGTGGATGTCATGGACCAGTTAGTGGCCTTGTTGATCTAGAGGTAATGCATAGGATGAAGTGACAAATACACACACGCAGAGGCTGTCACCTAGCAGTGTTGCAGAGTAAATTCCAATACAACAGTATTGTCACTTCGTAAATAGCTGATTGGTTTCACCTCGTGCCACATTTTAGCAGTTGCTCGTGACTGTCTGAAGGGCTGTGTTAAGGAGGCTTCTGAGACCGTGTCCACGCTTAGCTGGACAGATAGGTCTGCTCTGAATCCAGGGGTGGGAGACCTTGGTTTCTACCACCTATTTGCCATCCATGGGCTACACAAATGCACAGCATTTTAATAGGCAGGAGTGTGAAGTCATTTTGACTTGTGAAGAGGAAAGCTTCTATCTGTGTGGGCCTGACTTTGACCACAATACAATTTCCTTACTTGTGATAACTTTGCTACAGGCAAGAGATGGTTCAATTTTACAGCCTTAGAAGGGGTGTGCCCCGAGTCCCTGTAATTCTCTGGGATTAGGACGCCAGTGTGTGCTCCAAATCGGTCACAAGCCGTTGAAACTCACTTGCTTTTGGTGTAGCAATTGATCTCCCACATTATTTACCCTCCTTCTGACGGCCAGAATTCCGGGGCCTGCTATCATGAAAATGGCAGATTGGGTTTATTTCAGGACACATCCAGCGAGTCAGTTGAAATGGGTTGCCCAGTCCCCCAGTGTTAAATTCCTGTTTTGTTACAATGTGATGGATTGTGTTTTGTCGTCTCACATTCCTGGTCCGTGGTCTTGAGGACCCAGGGGCCGCCCCTGGTGTTGTTCTCTGCTCCTGGAGGCCGCATGGTGTGAAAGGTCAGTGGTGTGGAAGCCTCTGTGAGATGCCATGATTCACGTTTTGGATCTTTGAGCACAAAATGAATCTTCGATGGAGGAGCTCACACCTGGCCCCAATGTGTGGGTCACGTCCAAGCACAGAATTTATTGCATATGATTTTCCTCTCTTGTCTCACGTGATTATTGTTGCTCTTTTCTTTCTTTCTTTTTTTTTCCCCCAAAGGTTCAGTCATTTGGGGAAAGGATTGTGCTTTTCATTTTAAACGTCATTATTTTTGGAAGACTGGAGAGAAATTTGGATGATGATGACATGTTTTTTCTACCTCACTCTGTGAAGGAACAAGCTAAAATCCTGTGGAGACGTGGAGCGGCTGTTGGGTTTTACACAACCAAGATGAAAGGTGAGGGATGCACGGCCACCACTTCAGGCTGGACTGAGGGGGGCTCTCTAGGGGTCTGCCTGGTCTGGAGGGTTCCCTCAGCACCAGCTATGTGGAGAGAATCTTTTCTCGTGGATTAAGTTGGGTGTAAATGAACCCCATGTATGGATTCCATTTCCACCACATTTCTCATCTCAGTGGCAAACATGGTCAAAAGCATGTCCCTTTAATTTCCAGGCAGTGCCATGTCCCCTCTAAAAAACACCTAATTGTAGTTAATGGTATAAAATTCGTTTCTTTCCTTCAGTGTTACTAGTTAGTTGTCAGGAAAAATACCAGTGCTAATAGCTGATATGTGGAGCAAAAGCACCTTGGATGCCAAGATTTATAGACATTACATCAGAAGAGAGGGAGTCCGGCCATGATAACAAAGTTAGGGTGAAAATCTCTGACTCGAAGGCAGTCACCAGTGGTAAGTGTGGGACTAGTACCATTTTGCTGAAGGGATTTGTCTCGTCTTTTTTTTTTTTTTTTTTTAATTTTTTGAGGCAGGGTCTTGCTTGATGTCGCTCAGGCTGGAGTACAGTGGCACGATCATGGCTCACTGCAGCCTCAACTTCCCTGGGCTCAGGTGGTCCTGCCGCCTCAGCCTCCTGGGTAGTTGGGACTCCAGCCACATCTGGCTAATTTTTGTATTTTTTGTAGAGATGGGGTTTTGCCATGTTGCCCAGGCTGGTCTCGAGCTCCTGAGTTTAAGCCATCTGCCCGCTACAGCCTCCCAAAGTGCTGGGATTGCAGGTGTGTGCCACTGCGCCTGGCCACCGGTTTTTTTCTTTAAAGTTGCTTTCTTTTTTTCATTCTTTCTTTTCTTCTCTCTCTCTTTTTTTTTTTTTTTTTTTTTTTTTTTGAGATGGGATCTCTTTGTCATCCAGGATGGAGTGCAGGGTCGTGATCATAACTCACTGCTGCCTCAAATTCTTGGGCTCAAGTGATCCTCCTGCCTCAGCCTCCCAAAGTGCTGGGATTACAGGCATGAACCACCATGCCTGGCCTCTTTATTTAATTTTTAAAGGCTGTCAACATCTCTCACCTAACTAATTCCAGCCCCATCATTTGGTTGTCAAAAAGTTCTCAATTTTAACAAAAATCAGTCTACTCAGTAAACTGCCATGGATGTACTATGAGTTAGATGTTTTTCTCCGGCGCTAAAGATGCTGAATTTGGTTCTGAGCCATGTTCACATTGTGTGTGTGCTTGACCTGTCCAGGATGCGATAAATTTGTGTTTCTCACTTTTTTGTTTTTTCCTCAGTGAGATACAGCAGTTTCTCATCCAGACCACTTCTTCATTTCTTGGTTAATTATTTGCAAAGTCAGTCGTAGCTTTAGCCCCTGTGGCTTTCGTCTCCTTTCCTCATGACAGCCTTTGCCCTCAGATTTTGATGCCCTTTCACTTTTTTGAATGGTCATGTTCTTTCGCCATTTAAGATAGACCAAAGGATCTAGAGAAAAATTAAAATGTAAAGGAAGCTTTTTGTAACTCCTCTTTCCTGGGAGACTCATCAGTGGTCATTTTCTACCAAATGGCTGTTTTTGAATCTGTAACCAAATCATTTGTGGTGTAGACATCCTACTAATAATAACAAAAACTGTTAACAGATTCCAGCTTGATGTGTGAAACCACAGGTAGGTGGCAGAAAGAGCTTGACCTTGGTCTTGCCTGGTTCTGCTGCTATTCCTGGAGGCAGTGATACCAAGGGTCCTGATTCTGGGGAGGGACGCAGGGGTTGTCTGCAACTGCCATGCTCTTCCCCAGGCAGATTCAGAGCCTTGGAGGAGAGGGAGGATCTAAGGATGCTGAGCTGAGGCAGGTCAGACTGGGTGCTTGAATTCTGCTTTTTCATTTCTGATGGATCCCACAAATTCAGTGAAAAGTTCCCTGAAGCTGCTTGTGAGGTCACATTATTTTCATCAATGAACTGGTTTTTGAAGTGGCAATGGACTGTTAGTTACTCGGCAATTTAGTGGGTTTAACAAGTGTCAAACGTGTGTTGTGGCTCGTGCCTGTAATCCCAGCACTTTGGGAGGCCAAGGTGGGCAGATTCCTTGAGCTCACGAGTTAGAGACCAGCCTGGGCAACATGATGAAACCCCATCTCTACTAAAAGTACAAAAACCAACTGGGCATGGTGGTGCACACCAGCTACTCAGGAGGCTGAGGTAGGAAGATCACTTGAGCCGAGATCATGCCACTGCACTCCATCCTGGGTAAAAGAGTGAGACCCTGTCTCAAAAAAAAAAAAAAAAAAAAAAAAAAAGTGTCAAACCTGTAGAAAATAAAATAAATAAAGCAAATGTGTTTTTCAGGTGTCCATTGCCAACTTTTTTTTACTGCCTTTTTATGGATTAACATTTTTAGGGAGACAGAATGAGGGATGGAATCAATATGTGTATTACCAGCAGCAATGTCTGAGAGTTACAGTTGCACCACATCCTTGTCAGTACTTGGTATTGTCAGTCTTTTTCATTTTAGCCAGTCTATAAGGTGTGAAGTGGTGGCTGATTTTGGTTTTAATTCACATTTCACTATTTCACTAATGATGGATGATATTAAACATGTGCTTATTTGATGGTCATATAACTTGTTTGATGAAGCGTCTGTTCAAATATTTTTGCCCATTTTTAATTGTTTTTTAAATTATTGAGCTTCAAGAATCTTTAAATATTTTAGATAAAAGCTTTTTATCAGATACATGTTTTGAAAACATTTTCATTTTGATGACAGTGGTTGTCAAAGAGCAAAAGTTTTAAATGTTGATGAAGTCTAATTGATCAATTTTCACTATTATTCAGTTGAAAATATTTTCTAAAATACTTTGTGATTTCTAAGGGTTCTTTAAAAGTGAGTTTTTAATTTCCAGATATTTGGGGGCTATCTCTGATGTTTTATTTTTTGTTGATTTCTAGTTTAATTCTGCTGCAGTAAGAGAATATAGTCTGCTATATTTTAATATTCTGAAAAAGAGAGTTGTTTTATGACCTAGTGTGTGGTCTATCTTTGGGAACATTCTGTGGGGACTTAAAAGAGTATATTCTGCAGTTGTTGGGTGTAATGTTTAGAACTGTCAGGTTATGGTGATTGGTGGTGTCATTCATATCTGCAAGGGAGCAAGAGTGGGGAGGAGACATGCTCTTTTAAACAGTTGCTATCCAGCGTCGTTTTCCTTCAGGCCAAAATACTTCTGATACAGGTTGGATATTTGTCCCCTCCAAATCTCAGGTTAAAATGTGACCCCCCATTGTTGGAGATGGAGATGGGGCCTACTGAGAGGTGTCTTGGTCATGGGGACAGATCTCTCATGAATGACTTGGCACCTTCCCTGTGATACTGAGTGAGTCTAGCTGTATTAGTTCATACTAGAGCAGATTGTTTAAAAAAGCATGGCACTTCCCATCCCTCTCTTGCTCCCTCTCTCTCCATGTGACACGGCTGCTCTCCTTTGCCTTCCACCATGAATGGAAGCTTCCTGAGGCCCCACCAGAAGCAGATGCTGGTGCCATGCTTCTAGTACAGCCTGCACAACCAGGAACCAAATAAACCTCCCTTCTTTACAAATTACCCAGCCTCAGGTATTCTTTTATAGCAGCACAAAACAGACTAATACAGCTTCCCTTAATTTTTCAATTGACTTAGCAGCGAATTATAGATGGCAGATGAATCTGAATCACCTTTGTAAAGTCAGTTCTATTGACCACCATTATTTTTTTCCTGAGTAAGGGTCACACTTTCCTGTTTCTTTGCATATTTAGTAATTTTTGGTTGAAAACTAGTCATTGCAGCAACTGAATTTTTTTTTTTTTTCTGAGGATTTTGAGATTTTTGTTTTAGCAGGCATTGAACTTGCCTGGATTTAAACTGCAATCACCTCCCTCCTTTGACATGTGGGTATTACAGGTCTCTCCCTTAACATGTGGAGACCACAATTCGAGATGAGATTTGGGTGAGGACACAGAGGTCTAATCCTGTGTAGTTCCATCTTTCAAGAGTGGGTATCTCTCTGGGCTCTGACTTCTTTTTTGCCGGATCCCTTGGGGTCTGCTCCACTCATATGTAGACTAGCTATAAGCCAGATTTGGGAAGTTTATGCTCTGAATTTGGGTCTCACTAATTCTGTGGTTCTCATGCTGCTAGGGCTTCCTCATTAAATTTCTGCTTCTTTTCCCATCCTGAATTCTGATATTTGACACATTTAGCTGGTAAGGCTGCGATTTTTCCCACCAATGTTTTTTTTTTTTTTTTTGTAGCCTTGCAGGTGGAATTAATCCTGTGGCTGGTAAACTGTAAACTCACAGGTTCTACCGATTTCGGTTGCAGTTTTCTGAAAGTAAATTTTCCTCTGGCTTCTTTTTTGTTTTTTTCTGAGATGGAGTCTCACTCTGTTGCGCAGGCTGGAGTGCAGTGGCACAATCCTGGCTCACTGCAAGCTCTGCCTCCCGGGCTCACGCCATTCTCCTGCCTCAGCCTCCCGAGTAGCTGGGACTACAGGCGACCGCCACCACGACTGGCTAATTTTTTGTATTTTTTTAGTAGAGACAGAGTTTCACTGTGTTAACCAGGATGGTCTCGATCTCCTGACCTCATGATCCACCTGCCTCGGTCTCCCAAAGTGCTGGGATTACAGGCGTGAGCCACTGCGCCCAGCCAATTTTCCTCTGGCTTCTCTCTGCTTTTGGATGCCTTGCAGTTTCTTTAAATATTTTATTAAATTTATTTTTTTTAATAGTTATTATATGTAGGGATTTGCATGACCACTTCATCTCACCAGCCTTATCTAATATTCTGTTCATGTATAGAACATAGAATTTTGTTCCTTGCCTTCCCATCTTTTCCTGTAAGTTGAGAGAGGGATCTATTTAGATGAATTAAAAAACGGTTGCTATGCATGCAGGTAAATTAAACAAAAAGTAATTTTGATAGTGATTAGGTATATTTTGTGATCTTTTGTTATTTTACACATGTAAGTTAAGAAAATTTGCCAGTGAGTACATGTGGTTTAATTGACTATAGGAAGGGTTTGTAGTTCAAAAGTTCAGAACAGTTATTGATGTTTCTTCAGCCTTGGCTCTGTCTTGGTGCCTGCCACAGCGTTATGTGGTGGTGCTGTATTGGTGTTTGAGAGATGGGCACAGCAAATGGCATGCTTCCTCACTTTTCAGTACAACAGTTTCTCTTCATAAGCTTAGATCCATATGATTCAGAATGTCTGTTAATTTAGCCTGGACTTGGCTGAAGTTTATAATTTCATTCTGTGAGGAAAACAAAATGGACAAATTCATTGCATAAATAGTATCACAGGGGCCAGGTTTTACCTACTGATATGGTTTGGATTTGTGGCCCCGCCCAAATCTCATGTCCAATTGTAACCCCCAGTGGTGGAGTGGGGGCCCAGTGGGAAGTAATTGGGTCATGGGGTGGACTTCCCCCTTGCTGTTCTCATGATGTGAATGAATTCTCAAAAGTTCTAGCTGTTTAAAAGTGTGTAGTACCTCCCCTTTCAGTCTCTCTTCCTCCTGCTCTGGCCGTGTAAGATGTGCCTGCTTCCTCTTTGCCTTCGGCCATGATTGAAAGTTTCTTGAGGTCTCCCCAGCCATGCTTCCTGTACAGCCTGTAGAACCCTGAGCTACTTAAACCTTTTTTCTTATAAATTACCCAGTTTCAGGTATTTCTTTATAGCAATGTGGGAACAGACTAATACGCCTACTGAAGGGTATATGTTGTTTCTTTTCTTTCTTTCTTTCTTTTTTTTGAGATGGAGTCTTGCTTTGTCACCCAGGATGGAGTGCAGTGGCACAATCTCTGCTCACTGCAACCTCTGCCTCCCAGGTTCAAGTGATTCTCCTGCCTCAGCCTCCTGAGTAGCTGGGATTACAGACACGTGCCACCACGCCAAGCTAATTTTTGTATTTTTAGTAGAGACGGGGTTTCACCATGTTGGCCAGGTTGGTCTCGAACTCCTGACCTTGTGATCTGCCCTCCTCAGCCTCCCAAAGTACTGGGATTACAGGCATGAGCCACCGCGCCTGGCAGAGTATACATTGTTTCTAAGCATTTTAGCTATACCTTTTCTGTCTGCAAGTAACTTTAAATCTTATTTTTTATTTTTTAGTAACTCATAGTGTATTTATAAAATGAATAAAAAGTGTATAAAATGAATAAAAAGTGTTTCTACCAAAATACACTTTTCACTGGGAAAAATAAATAAAATAGACAAATGGATCTACACAAAGTAAACATTAACTTTGGTAGATTTCAGTGTAGTTCATATTTGCCCTTATTCCCCCAGAGCTGCTCAACTACCAAAAATTTTAAATATATTTTTAACTGAGATTTTATTATGTTGACATTTGTTTCTCATTCCACATCATCTTCAGCCAAGCTCTGAGCACTTACAATTCTCTGACTAATTGTTGGGAGCTTAGTCAGAAGCATCTGGAACACTGGTGGTGGAAGAGTTTGCTGTAAGACCTGCAGTAACTGCTGTGGCTGTCCACACACAACAATTGCATTTGTGAGATGGTCTATGCCCTTCTCATGTTCACCTTGAGCTAGTAACTCTTCACCAAGCTGTATTTCTTCAAGGAAGAACTTCTGAACAGCTTCAGCATCTTTAAAGTCAGGTAACTTGGAAAGCCCAGCTCTCTCCTTGGCAAGCTTCTGTTTCTTTCTTCGTTCTCGAAGCCTGTTCTTGAAGTTGGGGTCACTTCGTCTTTTACGGTCGAAGTAGATGCAGTACCCAATAAAAAGAGCTCCGCTTACACCGGCGGCGATGGCGCTGTTCCGACCCACCATCTTCTCTACGACGCTGAGCGTGGACGGTGGCGGCAGAGATGGCGAAGGAGTGGTGGGCCACGAACCCTCAGAGCGGTCGGCGCAGCTCACACCCGACGGCCGCGGGCCAGGAACTAAATCTTATTTTTAAAAGTTGTAGCGTAAAATTCATTTTTGGGAGGCTTTACGACTCTGTGAATTTTAACCCATGTATAGGTTTGAATAACCACAACCACAATGAAAGTAAACAATAGTTTCATTACCT
This sequence comes from Macaca nemestrina, assembly GCF_043159975.1. NCBI lineage: Eukaryota > Metazoa > Chordata > Mammalia > Primates > Cercopithecidae > Macaca > Macaca nemestrina. Next base: position 92,857,313 of record NC_092131.1, read on the forward strand.
CCCCCATACACTTCATCCCCCCTCCCCATAACCCCAGCAACCACTGGTCTGTTCTCCATCACTACAGTTTTGTCTCTTTTAGAATATCCTATATGTGAAATCAGGCGGTGTTTAGCCATTGGAGACTGACTTCTTTCACTCAGCATAGTGCCTTTGAGATTCATTCACAATAATGTGTGTATCAGTAGTTTGTGTCCAATTACTGCTGAAGAGCCCAGTCAGTTTTCAAACAAGTGAGTGCCTTTATATAGAATAAATAAGATATTTTCAGGTAGACCCCTCTTTGGACACATTTTGCTAATAGAGTGGTTTGAGTTTCTCCCTTTGTTTGATGGTTCTGTAATTGTCTTTCTTACAAAATATTGACACTTCAGCCATTCACTATTTCATGTTGAAATTTTCCCTAGGTAATCAAAATTGTGAGGTTTTACTTTAACTTTTGCTTTAAAACCACCATTCCACAAAACTGTTAGCATTCAAGGGAAGAAAATACTGGACTGGGGAGTGGAGAGTAGGCCAATTTAAGGCAGAGCTAGTAAGTATTTTGGTTTTGTATAAAAATCTAAAAAGAACACCTTTGCATTTCAGATTCCTGAAAGCCCAACACAAATGATTCCTGAAAGTCCTTGAACAAATACAAGGGCAACACTTAAAAATATTAAACTAGGTGATTTAGAGCCCAGGCAAGCATGGGACCTGTGAGATGACAGTGACACTGTGGAGTGGGACTCAGCCCTGCCTGTCACCAGGGCCTTCTGTTCTCTGTCTTCCCCAGACAGCAGGCCCACAAGGACCTCCTGTACTGTTGTCCCATCAAGCAGGGACCCCCTTGCCGTCTTCCGGACTTTAATAGAAGCATAGCAAAAAATGGAGGGGCAAGAGTGCAGTGTTGTTTCAGGTACCAAGTCTGCCACCCAAAGAGAAGGGACTTGCCACTGCAAGGAACAGAGGTCTACTCCTGGAATTACAAGAAGGGAGGGCACTGGAAGAGGGCAGGGGAAGTTCGTGGGGTGCTGCCTGGCTTCTAAGGCCGGGATGGTGACCCCACAGCTGCTAGTGGGGTGCTACTCTGCTAGTCTCTTTGCAGACCAGCTTCCTTTACTTACTGAAGTTTCTTGCTCCCTTAGAATGTTGACTTTAGTTTGCTGTGATGCCAGCCTGGCTTCTAACTGTACTGCTTTCAAGGGCCGGGATCTACTATAGTGCTAGTCCAGCTGGCTGGTGGATTGGTTTCTTGTGGATGGATCATGGGTCCACCTTTTGCTCAACTGTGGTCAAGTGGGCTGGATGCTGTGGATCAGAGACGGCTGTCTAGCCCTGTCTCTTTAACTGAGGCTATGGTGGGGCAATTTTAAAGAAGAGCTATGGGTTAGGCAGATATCCCATAATAATCCATGGAGGAATCCTGGTGGTCTCGCCTAAAAGTATTCTGGTGTCAACCTGGGCTGGAATACTCTTAGTCAAGACCACCAGGCAGCCCTTTGCTGACAACTCTAATTTTTAGAGCCCCCCAGAGGACACAGCTTTGTGCTGCTCATGTAGTGTAGGATACAGGAATTCCGGGCTCTTCCCCAGACTTACTGAATCAGAAACTCTGCAGTGGGGCCCAGCAGTCTGTGTTAACAAGCCCTGCAGGTGATTCTCATGTACTCTAAAGTGTGAGAACCACTGACCTAAGGCACACATTCTCAGCAAGGAGGTATTGCCCCCAATGAGACAGTGATTTGTTCTTGGGGAGCAAAAAAATCCTAGATATTTACAGTGATTTGTGGCTTTTCAAAGATCAACATTATTTAACAAAGTCTTATTTTTTATTAGTATTTGATTAAAAATGTCTTAAAAGGCTACTTGAATTGGCCATAATGAAAAATGTTTAAGAAACACTGATCTAGGGTATATAACTCGAACTGGGCTTTCCACCTGTGGAGTAGGCACGAGTTCAGCATTCCTAGGTAATGACCAAGCTCAACTGTTTTGCTAAATGACTGTAGCCATTTATATTCTCACCAGCAGAAGGTTGAAGGCTTTGTTGCTCCTTATCTTTGCCAACACTTGGTATTGTCCAGCGTTTTAGTGGTTGCTGATCTGATGGCTATGAAATGATATCTTATTTTAAAGCCTTTTTCCACTTGTTTCTAATATATAGTTGTTGTTTTTTTTTTGAGATGGAGTTTTGGTCTGTTGCCCAGGTGTGCAGTGGCGTGATCTTGGCTCACTGCAACCTCCGCCTCCCGGGTTCAAGTGATTCTCCTGCCTCAGCCTCCTGAGTAGCTGGGACTACAGGCACACGCCACCACGCCTGGCTAATTTTTTGTATTTTAGTAGAGACAGGGTTTCACCATGTTGCCCAGGCTGGTCTCAAAATCCTGAGCTCAGGCAATCTGCCTGCCTTGGCCAATATATAGATTTTTAAGTATTGATTTTGGGTTTGTCAGCCTTGCTAAAATCTCCTATTAATTCTATAATTTTTTGGTGGTTTCTTTGCTTTTTGTTCCCAATTTTTTTATTGTAGTAAAATACACATAAAATAAAATGCATCTTACTTATTTTTAAGTGTATGGTTCAATGGTATTAAATATATTGATGATGTTGTATAACCATCACCACTATCCATCTCCAGAACGCTTTCCATATTATAAAATGGAAACTGTACCCATTAAACAATAACTTGCCGTTTCACTCTTTCTCCAGTTCTTGAAATTACCATTTTACTTTGTTTGAATCTGACGATGTTAAGTGTCTCATATAAGTGGAATCACTCAGTATTTTTCCTTCTGTGACTGGCTTATTTCACTTAGCATAATGTCCTCCAGTTTCACCTGTGTTATAGCATGTGTCAGAATGTCCTTCCTTTTTAAAACTGAATAATATTCCACTGTATGTATATGCCACATATTGCTTATTGATTCATTTGTTAGTGGACACTTGGATTGCATCCATGTTGTAGCTGTTGTGAATAATGTTGCTGTAAACTATGGGTATACAAATATCTCTTTGAGACTCTGGTTTAGGCATACACTCAAAACTGGAATTGCTGGATCATGTGGCAATTCTAGGTTTCATTTTTTGAGGAACCGCTGCACTGTTTCCCATGGTGGCTGTACCACCTTACATTCTTACCAACAGTGCACAAGGGTTGTAATTTCTCCCCATTTTTTCTAACACTTATTTTTTTATGGTAACCATCCTAATGGATGTGAAGTGGTATCTCGTAGTTTTGATTTGCATTTCCCTAAAGATTACTGAGCATGTTTTTACATGCTTATTGGCCATTTGTATATCTTCTTTGGAGAAGTATTTATTCAAATCCTTTGCTTATTTTTTGTATTGGTTGTGTGTACGTAATTAAAAAAAATTTTTTTAAATTACATAATCTATACATATTTCTTTTTTGCGACAGAGTCTCACTGTTTCACCCAGGCTGGAGTGCAGTGGCGCGATCTCATTTCACTGCAAGCTCCGCCTCCTGGGTTCACGCCATTCTCCTGCCTCAGCCTCCTGAGTAGCTGGGACTACAGGCGCCTGCCACCACGCCCAGCTAATTTTTTGCATTTTTAGTAGAGATGGGGTTTCACTGTGTTAGTCAAGTTGGTCCTGATCTCCTGACCTTGTGATCCACCCGCTTTGGCCTCCCAAAGTGCTGGGATTACAGGAGTGAGCCACCACGCCTGGCCATAATCTATACATATTTCAAGACATCATGTTGTACACCAAAGACATATACAATATTTCCTGGCAATTAAAAAATATTAATTTAAAAAATACTCATATTCAAATTGTGAATTTATATCAAATTCATACGAAGCAAAATGGTGGTTTCAAGAACTAGAGGGAGAGGGAAACAGGGAGTTACTGTTTAATGGGTACAGAGTTTCCATTTATAATATGGAAAGAGTTCTGGACATGGATGGTGATGATGGTTGCATAATATTATTCATATTTAAAGTTTTTTAAATTGACAGATATATATATATTTTTTGGTGTACAACAGGATGTTTTGAAATATGTATAGATTGTGGAATGGCTAAATCAAACTAATTAATATATGTATTTTTTTTTTTTTTTTTTTTTTTTTTGAGACGGAGTCTCGCTCTGCCGCCCAGGCTGGAGTACAGTGGCGCGATCTCAGCTCACTGCAAGCTCCGCCTCCCAGGTTCATGCCATTCTCCTGCCTCAGCCTCCCGAGTAGCTGGGACTACAGGCGCCGCCACCACGCCCGGCTAGTTTTTTGTATTTTTAGTAGAGACAGGGTTTCACCGTGTTAGCCAGGATGGTCTCGATCTCCTGACCTCGTGATCCGCCCGCCTCGGCCTCCCAAAGTGTTGGGATTACAGGCGTGAGCCACCGCGCCCGGCCTAATATATGTATTACCTCACATATTTATCAGTAATTTGTAGTGAGAACACTTAAAATCTACTCTCATAACAATTTTCAAGTATACTATACGTTGTTATTAACTGTAGTCACCATGTTGTACAGTAGATTTCTTAAGTCATTCTCCTGTGTATGTGAAATTTTGTATCTTTTGACCAACATCTTCCCAGTTTTTCCCCACCTCTAGCCCTTGGTAACCACCATCCTACTCTCTGCTTCTATGAATTGGACTTTTTTAGATTCTACATGTAAATGAGATCATGCACCCATTTTTAAAATGGGTTATTTGTTTTCTTGCTATTAGGTTGTCTGCGTTCCTTATATGTTTTAGATATTGACCCTTCATCTGATGTATGCTTTGCAAATATTCTCCCGTTCTGTAGGTTGCCTTTTCATTCTGTTGATTGTTTCTTTTGTTATGCAGAAGCTTTTTAGTTTGATATAGTCCCCTTTGGGTATTTTTGCTTTTGTTGCCTATGCTTCAGGATCATATTAAAAAAAAAACCATTGTCCGGACCAATGTCATGGAGCTTTCCATGACATTATAGTAGTTTTACAGGTTTCAGCCTTACATTTAAATCTTTAATCCAGTTTGAGTTGGCTTTTGTATATGATGTGAGATAAGAGCCTAACTTCATTCTTTTGCATGTGGATATCCTGTTTTCCCAACACCATTTAGTGAAATGACTGTCCTTTTTCCAATGTGTGTTCTTGGCATCTTTGTCAAAAATCAACTGATTGTACATATGTGAGTTCATTTCTGGGCTCCCTGTTGTGTTCCATTGGTGTATCAGTCTGTTTTTATGTCAGTTCTATGCTATTTTGATTACTATAGTTTTGCATATGTTTTAAAATCACAGAGTGTGATGCCTGTGGCTTTATTCTTTCTGATTAAGATCACTTTGAGTATTTGGGTCTTTCGTGGTTCTATACAAATTTTAGGATTTTTTTTCTATATCTGTGAAAAATGTCATTGGAATTTTGAGAGAGAACGTGTTGAATCTACAGATAACTTTGGGTAGCAGGGACATTTCAACAGTATTAATTTTTCCAATCCATGAACATGGGATAATTTTCATTTATTTGTGTCTTCTTTAATTTCTTTCATCAGTGTTACAGTTTTCATTGTATAGAATTTTATCTCTTTTGTTAAATTTATTCCTAAGGTATTTTGTTTTTGTTTTTTTTTTGTAGCTATTGTAAATGAGATTGTTTCCTTAATTTCTCTTTTGGATAGTTCATTGTTAGTGTGTAAAAACACTACTGATTTTTGTATGTTGATTTTGTATCCTGCAAATTTATTGAATTTGTTTATTAGTTCTAATAGTTTTTTTAACATAGTCTTTAGGATTTTTTTTATATATAAGATTGTATCAGCTGGGCACAGTGACTCATCCCTGAAATCTCAGCACTTTGGGAGGCCAAGGCCAGAGGCTCACTTGAGCCCAGGAGTTTGAGAGACCAACCTGGGTAACATAGGGAGACCCTGTCTCTACAAAAAAAATCAAAAAGTAATTAGCCAGGTATGGTGGTGTGCCTGTTGTCCCAGCTCCTTGGGAGGCTGAGGCAGGAGGATTGCTTGAGCCTGGGAGTTTTAGGCTGCAGTGAGTTATGATCATGCCAGTGCACTCCAGCCTGGTTGACAGAGTGAGACCCTGTCTCAAAAATAAAAAAGAAAGAAAGGAAAAGAAAGAAAGAAGGAAGGAAGGAAGTAAAGAAAGAAACAAAGAAAGAAAGAAAGGAAGGAAGGAAGGAAGGAAGGGAAGGAAGGAAAAGAAAAGAAGAAAGAAAGAGAAAGAGGAAGGAAGGAAGGAAAAGAAAGAAAATAAAAAAGAAAGAAAGAAAGACAAAGTAAAGGTTATGTCATCTGCTGCAGAGACAATTTAACTTCTTGCTTTCCAGTTTGGATGGCTTTTATTTCTTTCTCTTGCCGCATTGCTGTGGCTAGTACTTCTAGTACTATGTTGAATAGAAGTGGCAAGAGTGAATATACTTGTTATTGATCTTAGAGGACTATCTTGCAGCTTTTCACTGTTGAATATGATGTAAGCTATGGACTTGCAGATTGTTTTTATGTTGTTGAGGCTGAATGGTTCTTTATATTTTCTAGATATTAATCCCCACTTTAGTCTGTTTGTGGTGCTATAACAAAATACCACAGATTGGGTAATTATGAGCAATAGAAATTTATTTCTCACAGTTCTAGAGGCTGAGAAGTCTAAGATCAAGATACTAGCAGGTTCAATGTATAGTGAGGACCCAAATGAGTCCTGCCATTTGCCTCCAAATGGCGTCTTGTTAATGTATCTTCCTGAGGGGATGAATGCTGTGTCCTCACATGGTGAAAAGATGGAAAGGGGAGAAAAGGGCCCCTTTCCACTCACTCCCTCCAGCCCTTTCATAGGGGTGCCAATCTCATCCATGAGGCTGAAGCCTTCAGGGCCTAATTACCCTCTAAAGGCCCTATCTCTTAATACTATCACTTTGGTGATTAAGTTTTAATATATGAATTTTGGGGGACACATTCAGACCATAACAATCTCTCTTCCTGATCCAGCATACCATGTTACATTTAGTCCTCAAGTCTCTTTAGTCTACTCTTCCAATCTGAGACCTCTTCTTGGTTTTTCCTTGTTTTTCACCATCTGGACACTTTTGAGAAGTACTGGTCAGGTGATCTATAGAATGTCCATTAATATATACTTGCCTGATGTTTACTCATTATTTGACTGTGGGGCTTTGAATTTGGGGGAAAAGGGAAGTGCCTTTCTCCTCACATCATGTCAGAGAGGTGGGGTACGTGATATGAACATTACTACTAGTGATAACCCTGATCACAGTTAAGAGAGTGTCTGCTAGATTTCTCCACTGTAAAGTTACTCTTTTCCCTTTTTTATAATTGATATGTTACAATCTTTTTTTAAAAAATTAATCCATTGTATTTTTAAGAAATCAATTTTATTGAATATTTTTGAATAATTTTGAATAATTATTAATTGAATAATTCAATTTGTCGAATAATTTTTGCATTCCATAACATTTGCCAATTATAAGTGTATAAGTCAGTGATTTTTGGCACATTTAGAGAGTTGTGTAACCATCATCAAAATCCAGTTTTAGTACATTTCCATCACCCCTCCAAAAATACTGTCTGTTTGCTGTCAGTCTGTTTCCATCCCAGCTCCAAGCAATCACTGATCTGTTCTGTCTCTACCAACTTGCCTTTCCAGGACAGTTCACATAAATGGAATGATGAAATATGCAATCTTTTGCATCTGGTTTCTTTCTTTATTTTTTTTGAGACGGAGTCTTGCTCTGTCGCCCAGGCTGGAGTGCAGTGGTGTGATCTCGGCTCACTGCAAGCTCTGCCTCCCGGGTTCATGTCATTCTCCTGCCACAGCCTCCCGAGTAGCTGGGATTACAGGTGCCCACCACCATGCTTGGCTAATTTTTTGTATTTTTAGTAGAGATGGGGTTTCACCATGTTAGCCAGGATGTCTTGATCTCCTGACCTCATGATCCATCTGCCTTGGCTTCCCAAAGTGCTGAGATTACAGGCCTGAGCCACTGCACCTGGCCGCATCTGGTTTCTTTTTCATTTAGCACAGTGTGTTCTCAGGGTTCATCCAAATTGTAGCATGTGTTAATATTTTGTTCCTTTTTATTGCTGAGTAGTATTCCATTGTATGAATATCACATTTTGTTTATGCATCTATCAGTTGATGGGTTGTTTCCACTTTTAGGCTATTATGAATTACCCTGCTATAAACATTCACAAACATGTCTTTGCATAGGCATTGTTTTCATTTCTTTTGGATAGGTTCCTAAGAGTAGAATTGCTGGGTCATTGGGTAAGCTTATGTTTGACTTCTTAAGTAACTGACAAACTGTTTCACAAAGTGGCTGTACCATAATACATTTCCATCAGCAGTAGATGAGGGTTTCAATTTCTCCACATCCTTGTCAACAGTTGTTATTGTGTTTTTATTATAGCCATTCTAGTAGGCCAAAAAGTGGCATTTCACTGTGGTTGTAACTTGCATTTCCCTAAGGACTTAGGGTGTGAAATATTTTTTAATTGATAAGTAGTCATTTGTGTGTTTTCTTTGAAGAAATGTCTGTTCAGATTTTCTGTCCATTTTTAATAGGGTTGTTTGTTTTCTTATTGAATTTAGAGTTCTTTATGTATTTTGAATCTAAGTCTTTTATCAGAAATGTGATTTGTAAACATTTTCTTGCAGTCTGTGGCTTGTTTTTTCATTTTCTTAGTGATGTCTTTTCTTTTTTTTAAATTTCTATAAGTTATTGGGGAACAGGTGGTGTTTGGTTACATGAGTAAGTTCTTTAGTGGTGATTTGTGAGATTTTGGTGCACCCATCACCTGGGCAGTATACACTGTACCCTATTTGTAGAATTTTATTTCTCACTCCCTTCCCTTCCTTTCCCCCTGAGTCCCCAAAGTCCATTGTGTCATTCTTATGCCTTTGCATCATCATAGCTTAGCTCCCACTTATGAATGAGAACATATGTTTGGTTTTCCATTCCTGAGTTACTTCACCTAGAATAATAGTCTCCAGTCTCATCTGGGTCGCTACGAATGTCATTAGTTCATTTCTTTTATAATGGCTGAGTAGTAGTCCATCATGTGTATGTATGTGTATGTGTGTATATATCTCTCTCTCACAGTTTCTATATTCATTTGTTGATTGATGGGCATTTGGGTTGGTTCCCTGATTTTGTAATTGAGAATTGTGCTGCTATAAACACACATGTGGAAGTATCTTTTTTTTTTTTTTTTTATAATGACTTCTTTTCCTCCGGGTAGATACCCAGTAGTGGGATTCCTGGATCAAATGGTAGTTCTACTTTTAGTTCTTTAAGGAATCTCCACACTGTTTTCCATAGTGGTTGTACTAGTTTACATTGCCACCAGCAGTGTAGAAGTGTTCCCTGTTCACCACAGCCACACCAACATCTACTACTTTTTGATTATGGCCATTCTTGCAGGAGTAAGGTGGTATTACATTGTGGTTTTGATTTGCATTGCCCTGATCATTAGTGATGTTGAGCATTTTTTTCATATATTTGTTGGCCATTTGTATATCTTCTTTTGAGAATTGGCTGTTCATGTCCTTAGCCCACATTTTGACGGGATTGTTTGTTTTTTTCTTGTTGATTTGTTTGAGTTCATTGTAGATTCTGGATATTAATCCTTTGTCAGATGTATAGATTGTGAAGATTTTATCTTACTCTGTGTGTTGTCTGTTTACTCTGCTGACTGTTCCTTTTGCCATGCAAAAGTTCTTTAGTTTAATTAAGTCCCAGCAATTTATCTTTGTTTGTATTGCATTTGCTTTTGGGTTCTTGATCATGAAACCCTTGCCTAAGCCAATATCTAGAGGGGTTTTTCCAATGTTATCTTCTAGAATTTTTATATTTTTATGTCTTAGATTTAAGTTCTTGATCCATCTTGAATTGATTTTTATATAAGGTGAGAGATAAGGATCCAATTTCATTCTCCTACATGTGGCTAGCCAATTATCCCAGCACCATTTGTTGAAAAGAGTGTCCTTTCTCCACTTTATGTTTTTGTTTGCTTTGTCGAAGATCAGTTGGCTATAAGTATTTGGGTTTATTCTGGGTTCTCTATTCTATTCCATTGGTCTTTGTGCCTATTTTTATACCAGTACCATGCTGTTTTGGTGACTGTGGCCTCATAGTGTAGTTTGAAATCAGGTAATGTGATGCCTCCATATTTCTTCTTTTTGCTTAGTCTTGCTTTGGCTATGCAGGATCTTTTTGGTTCCATATGAATTTTTTCTAATTCTGCAAAGAATGATGGTGGTATTTTGATGGGAAATACATTGAATTTGTAGATTGCTTTTGGCAGTATTGTCATTTTCACAATATTGATTCTACCCATCCATGAGCATGGGATGTGTTGCCATTTGTTTGTGTCATCTATGATTTCTTTCAGCAGTGTCTTGTAGTTTTTCTTGTAGAGGTTTTTCACCTTCTTGATTAGGTGTATTCCTAAGTATTTTTTTTTTTTTTTGCAGCTACTATAAAAGGGGTTGAGTTCTTAATTTGATTCTCTGCTTGGTTGCTGTTGGTGTATAGAAGAGCTAGTGATTTGTGTATATTAATTTTGTATCTGGAAGCTTTGCTGAATTCTTCCATCAGTTCTAGGAGCTTTCTAGAGGAGTCTTTAGGGTTTTCTAGGTAAACGAGTATATCATCAGCAAATAGTGACAGTTTGACTTTCTCTTTACTGATGTGGATGCCCTTTATTTCTTTCTCTTGTCTGATTGCTTGGTTAGGACTTCCAGAGTTTGGCTATGTTGAAGAGGAGTGGTGAGAGTGGACATCCTTGTTTTGTTCCAGTTCTCAGAGGGAATGCTTTCAACTTTTCCCCATTCAATATTATGTTGGCTGTGGGTTTGTCATACATGGCTTTAATTATATTGGAGTATGTCCCTTGTGTACCGATTTTGCTGAGAGTTCTAATTATAAAGTGATGCTGGATTTTGTCTAATGCTTTTTCTGCATCTATTGAGATGATCATGTGAATTTTGTTTTTAATTCTGTTTATGTGATGTATCACATTTATTGACTCGTGTATGTTAAACCATCCTACATCCCTGGTATAAAACCCACTTGATCATGGTGGATTATCTTTTTGATATGTTGTTGGATGCGGTTAGCTAGTATTTTGTTAAGGATTTTAGCATCTATGTTCATCAGGGATTCGGTCTGTAGTTTTCTTTTTTGGCTATGTCCTTTCCTGGTTTTGGTGTTAGGGTGATATTGGCTTCATAGAATGATTTAGGGAGTGTTCCCTCTTTCTCTATCTTGTGGAATAGTGTCAGTAGGATTGGTACCAATCCTTCTGTAAATGTCTGGTAGAATTCTGCTGTAAATCCATCTGGTCCTGGACTTTTTTTGTTGGTCATTTTTAAATTGCCATTTCAATCATGCTGTTTGTTATCGGTCTATTCGGGGTATTTCATTCTTCCTGATTTAAGCTAGGAGGGTTGTATCTCTCCAGGAATTTATCCATCTCTTCTAGGTTTTCTAGTTTATGCATGTAAAGGTGTTCATAGTAGCCTTGAATGTTCTTTTGTATTTCTGTGGTGTCAGTTGTAGTATCTCCCATTTAATTTCTTATTGAGCTTATTTGGATTTTCTCTCTTCTTTTCTGGGTTAATCTTGCCAATGGTCTATCAATTTTATTCATCTTTTCAAAGAACCAGCTTTTTGTTTCATTTATCTTTTGTATTTTTTGTTTGTTTGTTTCAATTTCATTTGGTTCTGCTCTGATCTTGGTTATTTCCTTTTTTCTGCTGGGTTTGGGTTTGGTTTGTTTTTGTTTCTCTAGCTCCTTGAGGTGGTGTGACCTTAGACTGTCTGTTTATGCTCTTTCAGACTTTTTGATGTAGGTGTTTAGGGCTATGAACTTTCCTCTTAGCACTGCCTTTGCTGTGTCCTGGAAGTTTTAATAGGCTGTGTCACTATTGCTGTTCAGTTTGAAGAATTTTTAAATTCCCTTTAATTTTATTTTTGACCCAGTGATCATTCAGGAGCAGGTTATTTAATTTCCATGTATATGCATGGTTTTGGAGGTTCCTTTTGGAATTGATTTCCAGTTTTATTCTACTGTGGTCTAAGAGGGTGCTTGATATCATTTCAGTTTTCTTAATTTATTGAAGCTCATTTTATGGTCTATCATGTGGTCTGTCTTGGAGAAAGTTCCATGCACTATTGAATGGAATGTATATTCTGTGGTTGTTGGATGGAATGTTCTGTATATATCTGTTAAGTCCATTTGTTCCAGGGTATAGTTTAAATCCATTGTTTCTTTGTTGACTTTCTGTCTTGATGGCCTGTCTAGTGCTGTCAGTGGAGTATTGAAGTCCCTCACTATTATTGTGTTGCTGTCTATCTCATTTCTTAGGTTTAGTAGTAATTGTTTTATAAATTTGGGAGCTCTAGTGTTAGGTGCATATATGTTTAGGATTGTGATATTTTCCTGTTGGAAATAAAATTATCATTATTATAATGCCCCTCTTTGCCTTTTTTAACTGCTGCTGCTTTAGTTTGTTTTGTCTGATATAAGAATACTCTTGCTCGTTTTTGCCTGTAATGTCTGTTTCTACCCCTTTATCTTTAGTTTGTGTGAGTCCTTATGTATTAAGTAAGTCTCTTGAAGACAGCAGATAGTTGGCTGATGAATTCTTATCCATTCTGCAATTCTGTATCTTTTAAGTGGACGATTTAGGCCATTTACATTCAATGTTAGTACTGAGATATGAGGTACCATTCCATTCGTCATGCTGTTTGTTGCCTGTATACCTTGGTTTTTTGTTTTTGTTTTTTTAAATTGTATTTTTGTTTTATAGGTCCTGTGAGATTTATGCTTTAAAGAGGTTCTGTTTTGATGTGTTTCCAGGATTTGTTTCAAGATTTAGAGGTCCTTTTAGCAGTTATTGTGGTGGTGGCTTGGTAGTGGTGAATTCTCTCAGCATTTGATTGACTGAAAAAGACTGTATCATTCCTTCATACATTAAGGTTAGTTTCACTGGGTACGAATTTCTTGGCTAATTGTTTTGTTTGAGGAGACTGAAGATAGGGCCCTAACCCCTTCTAGCTTGTAGGGTTTCTGCGGAGAAATCTGCTGTTAATCTGATAGGTTTTCTTTTATAGGTTACCTGGTGCTTTTGTCTGACAGCTTTAAAGATTCTTTCCTTTGTCTTAACTTTAGATAACCTGATGACAATGTGCCTAGGTGATGATCTTTTTGTGATGAATTTCCCAGGTGTTCTTTGTGGTTCTTGTATTTGGATGTCTAGGTCTCTAGCAAGACTGGGGAAGTTTTCCTCAATTATTTCCCCAAATATGTTTTCCAAACTTTTAGATTTGTCTCTTCCTCAGGAACACTGAATATTCTTAGGTTTGGTCATTTAACATAATCCCATATTTCTTGGAGGCTTTGTTCATATTTTCTTATTATTTTTTCTTTGTCTTGATGGATTGGGTTAATTTGAAGACCTTGTCTTTGAGCTCTGAATTTCTTTCTTCTCCTTGTTCAATTCTATTGCTGAGACTTTCCAGAGCATTTTGCATTCTATAAGTGTGTCCATTGTTTCCTGGAGTTTTGATATTTTTTATGCTATTTCCTTGAATATCTATTTTCTGCCTTCACTTCTTGTATCGTTTTTTTGGATTTCCTTACAATGGTCTTTGTCTTTCTCTGGTGCCTCCCTGATTAGCTTAATAACTAACCTCCTAAATTCTTTTTCAGGTAAATCAGGAATTTCTTCTCTGTTTGGGTCCATTGCTGGTGAGCTAGTGTGATTTTTTGGAGGTGTTAAAGAACCTTGTTTTGTCACATTACTAGAATTGGTTTTCTGGTTCCTTCTCATTTGGGTAGCCTCTGTCAGAGGGAAGGGCTAGGGCTAAAGGTTTGTTTTGTCCCACAGGGTGTTCCTTTGATGTATTACTTTCCCCCTATTCCTATGGATGTGGCTTCCTGAGAGCTGAGCTATAGTGATTGTTATTTCTTTTCTGGATCTAGTCACCCAGCAAGTCCACCAGGCTCCAGCTGGTATTGGGGGTTGTCTGCAGAGTCCTGTGATGTGAGCCATCTGTGGGTCTCTCAGTCGTGGATACCAGCACAGTATTTAGGGTGTCTCCTGGGTCCTGCAGGAGCAATCTGCTTCCTTCAGGGAGCCTGTGGGTCCTCTCAGGTTTCCTGATTTATTCCTGCAATTGTTCTGGAGCAGAAATTAACAATGCAAACCTCCACACGCTGCTCTGTCTGTCCCAGTCAGAGGTGCAGTCTAGTCCTGCCTCCCGTCTGCCATGTTTCCCAGTGGTGTCTTTTGAAACAAAACATTTAAAACATTGATGAAGTTAGGTTTGTCAATTGATTGTATTTTTGGTGTTGAATCTAAGAACTCTTTGCCTAACCCAAGGTTGGGAAGATTTTTACTTTTTCCAAAAGCTTTATAGTTTTAGCTCTTACATTCATGTCTATGATCCATTTTGAATCATTTTTTGTGTGTGATGTATGGGTCCAACCTCACTTTATAAAATACCTAATACACTTAAAAATATGAATAGGCTTTATTTTTAGAACAGTTTTTAGATTTATAGAAAAATTGAACGGCAAGTACAGAGTTCCTCTGTATCCCCTTCCCCAACAGTTTCCCCTATTATTAACATACTGGGTTAGTGAGGTACATTTGTTCCAATTGACGAGCCAATATTGACATATGCATTAGTTTTCTAGGGCTTCCATAACAAAAGACCACAGACTGGGTGGCTTAAACTAGGGGTCCCCAGTCCTCAGGCCATGGACCGGTACCAGTCTATGGCCTGTTAGGAGCTGGGCTGCACAACAGGAGGTGAGTGGTGGGCGAGTGAGCGAAGTTTCATCTGTATTTACAGTCACTCCCATTGTTCACGTTACCACCTGAGCTCTGCCTCCTGTCAGATCAGTGGCAGCATCAGATTCTCATAAGAGTGCGGACCCTACTGTGAACTTCACATGTGAGGGATCTAGGTTGTGCTCTCCTTATGAGAATCTAATGCCTGATGATCTGTCACTGTCTCCCGTCACCCCCAGATGGGACCATCTAGTTGCAAGAAAACAAGCTCAGGACTCCCACTGATTCTACATTATGGTGAGTTGTATAATTATTTCATTATATATTACACTGTAATAATATAAATAAAGTGCACAATAAATGTAATGCACTTGAATCATCCTGAAACCATCCCCTCCCTTTCCCGGTCCATGGAAAAATTGTCTTCCATGAAACTGGTTCCTGGTGCCAAAAAGGTTGGGGACTGCTGGCTTAAACAACAGAAATTAATTTTCTCACAGTTATGGAGGTTAGAAGTTCTAGGTCAGGGTGTCAGAAGGCTTGTTTTCTTCAGAGGCCTCTCTCTCCTTGGCTTGCAGATGGCTGCCTTCTCACTATGTCCATACTTGGTCTTTTCTCTACTTGAGTATTGCTGGTGTCTTTCTGTGGGTCCAGATTTCTTCTTATAGAGACACTAGTCCCTGTAAGAAGGTTGGATTGGTGCATACCCTAATGGCCTCCTTTTTAGCTTCATGACCTCTTTTAAAGGCCTTATCTCCAAAGATCTCCAAAGAAAATATCTTCTGAGGTACTGTGGGTTTGCAAATGTTGGAGACACAAGGTTCAGCCTATAGAAATAGATTATCATTAACTGAAGTTCATAGTTCACATTAGGGCTTACTCCGTGTTGCACCTTCTATGGGTTGTGACAAATGTTTAATGGCATGTGTCCACTGTTGTAATATCACAGAGTGTAGTTTCACTGCCTAAAAATCCTCTGTACTCTGCCTATTCATCCTTCTTACTCCTAGCCCTGGTAACCACAGATCTTTTTTTTTTTTTTTTTTTTTTTTTTGAGATGGGGTCTCACTCTTATCACCCAGGCTATAATGCAGTGGCATGATGTCAGCTCACTGCAACCTCCACCTCCCTGATTCAAGCAGTTCTCATGTCTCAGCCTCCCAAGTAGCTGGGATTACAGGCGTGAGCCACCTTGCCTGGCTCATTTTTTTGTATTTTTAGTAGAGACAGGGTTTCATCATGTTGACCAAGCTGGTCTCAAACTCCTGACCTCAGGTAATCTGCCCACCTTGGCCTTCCAAAGTGCTGGAATTACAGATGTGAGCCACTGTGCCCAGTCACCATGCCTCCCTAGTTTTGCCTTTTCCAGAATGTAATATACAGTCATTTGTCACTTAACCATAGGGATATGTTTTGAGGAATGCACTGTTAGGCAATTGCATCATTGTGTGAACATGATAGAATGTATTCACATAAGACTCCATGGCAGAGCGTCCTGCACTCTTAGGTTGTCGAGTATGGCCTGTCCTCTCTAGGCTACAAACCTGTGTAGCTTGTTATTGTAATGATTACTGGAGGCGATTGTAACACAATGGTAAATATTTATATATCTAAACATATGTAAATATAGAAAAGGCACAGTAAAGAGATTTAAAAACGGTATGCTTGTGTAGAGTACTTAACTTGAGTGGAGCTTGCAGGACTGGAAGTTGCTTTGGGCGAGTCAGGGAGTAAGTGAGTGGTGAGTGAATGTGAAGGCCTAGGACAGTACTGTGTACTACTGTACACTTTAGAAACATTGTACACTTAGGTTACACTAAATGTCTACAATAATAAATGAACTGTAGCTTACTGTACAGTTTTCTTCAATAATAAATGAACTGTAGCTTACTGTAACCTTTTTACTTTACAAAAACTTTTTAATTTTTTAAAATTTTTGACTCTTGTAATAACACTTGGCTAAAACATAAATACATCATGCAGCTGTACATAAATATTTTCTTATTCTTAAGGGCTTTAATTACAAAAATTTTTTTTAAAGTTTAAAAACTTTTTTTGTTAAAAACACAGAGACAAACACACTCGTTAGCCTAGGCCTACTCAGGGTAAGGATTGTCAATATCACTGTCTTCCACTTCCACATCTTGTCCCACTGGAAGGTCTTCAGGGGCAGTAACACACGTGGAGCTATCATCTCCTAGGATAACAGTGCCTTCTTCTGGAATACCTCCTATAGGACCTGCCTGAGGCTGCTTTACAGTTAATTTTATTGCTTTAATGAGTAGAAGGTGTACACTGTAAAATGACAATAAAAATATAGTATAGTAAATACATAAACCAGTATCAGTCATTTATTATCATTATTGGGTATTATGTACTGTGCATAATTGTATGTGCTAGACTTTTTTTTTTTGAGACAGAGGCTTGCTCTCTTGCCCAGGCTGGGGTGCAGTGGTGCAATCTCGGCTCACTGCAATCTCTGCCGCCTGGGTTCAAGCAATTCTCCTGCCTCAGCCTCCTGAGTAGATGAGATTACAGGTGCACGCCACCACACCTGGCTACTTTTTTATATTTTTGGTAGAGACGGTATTTCACTATGTTGGCCATGTTGGTCTCAAACTCCTGACCTCAAGTGACCCACCTGCTCCGGCCTCCCAAACTACTGGGATTACAGGCATGAGCCACTGTGCCTGGCCTGTGTGTGCTAGACTTTTATGCAACTGGCAGTGTGGTATGTTTTTTTACCCCAGCATCGCAGCAAACACATGAATAATGTGTTGCATTACGACTTTATGATGCCTATGACTATCACTAGGCAACAGGAATTTTTCAGCTGTATTTTATTCTTATGGGACCTCCACTACATATGTGGTCCATTGTTGACCAAAATGACTTTATGAAGCACAATACTGTAGTTGGAATCCAATGGAATGTCATTGTTCAGTTAGCTTCTTTCACTTAGTAATATGTCCTTATGGTTTTTCTATATCTTTGTGTAGTAATAAGTCATTTCTTTTTAGTGCGGAATAATGTTAAATTGACTGGATGAGCCACAGTTTGTTTATCCACTCACCGTCTGAAGTACATCCTGGTTGCTTCTAAGTTTTAGTAATTATGAATAAAGCTGCAATAAATATTTGTGTGCAGGTTTTTGTGTGAACACAGTTTTCAATTCTGTTGAGTAAATACCAAGGAGTGTGATTGCTGAATCATAAGGTAAGAGTATGTTTAGTTCTGTAAGAAACTGCCAAAATGCCTTCCAAAGTGGCTGCACCCTTTTGTATTCTGACAAGCAATGAATGAGAGTTCCTGTTGTTCCACATCCACACCAGCATTTCTTGTTGTCAGTGTTCAAGAATTTGGCTATTCTAGGCCGGGCATGGTGGCTTATGCCTGTAATCCCAGCACTTTGGGAGGCCGAGGCAGGCAGATCACCTGAGGTCAGGAGTTCGAGACCAGCCTGGCCAACATGGCAAAACCCCGTCTCTACTAAAAATACAAAAATTAGCTGGGCGTGGTGGCACATGCCTGTAATATCAGCTACTTGGGAGACTGAGGCAGGAGAATAGCTTGAACCCAGGAGGTAGAGGTTGCAGTGAGCTAAGATCACACCATTGCATTCCAGCCTGGGCAATAAGAGCGAAACTCCATCTTGAAAAAAAAGAATTTGGCTATTCTAATAGGTGTGTAGTGGCATCTCATTTTTTAAATTTGTGATTTCCTAATAACATGAGATGTGGAGCATTCTTTCATATGCTTAGTTGTAGAATTACAAAGAGGATTTTGATAGAGCTAGCATTGAGTTTACAGATCATTTTGAGAAGAATTATCTTAAGAATTGAGTCATCCAATCCAAGAACATGGAATTTCTCTTCATTTATTTAGATCTTCTTTAATTTCTCTCAACAATGTCTTGTAGTTTTCAGTGTTCAATGCAATTCTTTTCTTAAACATACCCTTAATTATTTACTTCTTCTTAATGCTACTGTAAATTAAATTGCATCATTATTTAATATTAAACTTTTTTAGTTTTGGAAGACTTCACAGTTACAAGAACATTGCTCTCATCTTCTATATACTGAAATAATATAATTGCAAGCAAGTTGGTACTGTCATCTCAAGCGCATCAAGGTTGAAATCCCAAATATTTTATAGTTACTGTCTCAAGAGAAATGAACTTCCTTATTGCCCAGAGATTATTTATTTTTAAATTCATTTTTGGTATGAAATAGTAACTGCTTATTTAGCTAACAATTATTTTGGTTGGCATTTTAGGCTGAGCTCAGCTGGGTGGTTTTCTAGTCTAGCTGGGCTGGCTATGTATCCGTGGTGACCTGCCTGTCAGGTGGCTCTGCTGCTTGGAGCTGGCTAGACATTGACTGGGACCACAGCAGTGCCTGGGCCATATGCCTTTCATGGTAGCAGGTTACCCTGGGCTTGCTTTTGTGGTGTGTTGCAAGGATCCGAGAGAGAACACAGGCCACTGGACCTCAGGAGGCCTAGGCTTAGAGTGGTGGTGCTGTCACTCTGCCTCATTCTGTTGACCAAAGCGAGTCACAAGGCCAGATGGAATTAAAGGTGAGGGGAAATTGATCCCATCTCTTGATGGGAGGAGCTTCAAAATCAAACGCAAAGGGGCATGGCCATAGGAGAGAAGTAATCGTGGCCATTTTTGCAAACAGTTCACCATGGGAGTGTGTATCTTTGCAGTTCAGTCTGGCTGACTAGAATCTGAGTCATATTTTTGTTTGTTTGTTTGTTTGGGAAATTATCCACTTCTGAATCTTGGCAGGGACAAATACCACCACTTCCAACAGGAGCTGAAAGTGCTCCTTATTTGTTTTCTTCTTCATTGCATCTAGGGCATGGGCACCTGTGCAGTTTAGAGGTGAGGAAGGTGAGCTAGTAGGCTCAATGTAGAATTGGTGTTCTAGTTAGGGTGATGACAGGGATGCCTGGCTGAAAGGCCACGTTCTCATTGCAGAAATGGCAACTGTGCTGGTGTTGACCTTGGTTGCAATACAGTTAAGTTATGGGTGAAAAGCGGGGAGGGTGCCAATTGTCACCTCTCTTGCTCTGCTGCAGCAGGGCCATCAATATTTCATGAGAAGCAGGGCCTGGTGCTGCGTCTATTTGGGGTAAGTGCATTTTGCTATAATTGGACATGGTGAGCCCTTGCTAGAGTTACTGAAACAAGTGCATACCCTAGAGATGAGCTGAATTGGTCTCTTCAGGTTTCACTTCTGCAGGGAGATGGTTGACATTGCCAGATACTCCTGGTTGGCTCCAAGGGTCTTATTGAACTGTGTGCAGTGAAGGGAGGAATCTGAGGAGGGTGCTGCCTGAGTGGCCTCACTCTGCTTAGTCTCCCAGGTTCACCTTTCATTTCAGTCCAGTGGTCTTGTATCATGTGAGTTTGTAAAGAAAGCTAATCAGTCAACTGGAGAATGATCTGCTATTTTAGCATCACTTGTTTAGCTTGTGAAACTGACCATGCTTCCAGGAGGTACCCATGACTCTGGCTGTGCAGGGGCCCTACAGGGTCCTAGTGGGTGAGCTGTGAGCCCAGGGGACAATATCTATCTGTTTCTTTCTCTACAGGCAGCCTGTGTGGTGATGGCACTGGTGCATGCTACCTGCTGCCCGTCTTTGACACTGTGTTCATCAGGAGGAAACACTGGCGCCAAGGCTTGGGAACAGCCATGCTGTGGGACTTCTGTGAGACATTCCCAGAGGACGAGGCCCTGGGGGTCAGCTGCCTGATGTCTCCTGCCATGTACCAAGGTAAAACCCCTTGTGTCTTGCAGAAGCATTTGGGTAACGGTGATGGATAACACATGTGCATTCTGGAGGATTCTGCAGGGGGAGGCCCTGGGGAGCCCTCGTGGGCAGATGCAGGCCTCCGCTTGGCAGCACGCTCGTGGGGTTTTCCTTCTTTCTGAGAAATCTGTGGTTGCTGCAGCACAAACTGAGACTTCATGTTTGATCACAAGAAGTGAACTTCTCCCAAGCTGGAAAATAATTGGATTCAGAAACAATCACAAACAAATCAACGAGTTCAGAGAGAAGGGAATCCGGAGAGCTACCGCCATGCTGCGGGCTGCGGGGCTTTGGAGTGCCTTTGCTATTTCACTTGATACCTGTAGTTCCTCACTTTGTCCTTTGAACTAGAAGCCACGGGAGAGCCCAGAAGCTGAAGGGAAGGCAGGGACTGGGTAGAAAGGCAAGCTCTGAATGGACTCAGCTTTCCAGCACCTCTGTAGCTCTCTACGCACAAGACGCCTCCCTCCCATATTCTTTATCCACGTTTGCCAGAGGAGGATGAAACAACTCTGATGTGAAACATCACACTCTAAGGTGACAAGGGTGGGAGGCTCTGGAGAGCATGTCTCTGAGTCCCCTTCTCCCCCATGAAGCACACACACCCTACTTTGTGCCCTGCCTCTGTTCTTGGTGTGCGGCGGTTTTTGAACGCTTAGTATGCAGTTTCTGGCGTCTTTCTGGCTCAAGGGATAGGAAAGAACAGTTAGGAAAGGCAAGGAAGCTTCCGTTGCTGTGAAGTCATAAAGAAAAGCAGGTAAAAACATACTTTTCCCCAAGTGGGTCTGGCTGTTTCTTTGTATTTTCAAACTCTTAGCCTGTTGTTAAAACTCTGAAGAGCCTTGAATTTCTGCATGAGTGCTCAAGGCTTCCTGCATCATGTAGCTCACTTTCAGGTGCAGGAGCATTCGGGGGCCCAGGCAGCTGGTCCTCTGTCCATACCCATGTCCTTCCAGGCCCCCTCCTCCTTCTTGCTTCAGGTGCAGGCCACCTCAGGGTTTCAGGAAGCTTTAGCAAGGGAGTGGAAGAGAGCCTTTTACTCAAAGGAACAGTGGGCTCCAAGGCTAAGGGCTGGCTGCTGATCCTGGGCCAGCCTTGCTGAGACCCTGTAGGGCCCTGTGATCCCTCCCATCCTTCCACTGTCTTTGCCTGCAGAGAAAGATCTGAATGTGCTGATTCTGACTCATGCTACTTCTCTCTGGGCTTCAGCCACCCAGGTGTGCCTGTCAGGTTTTTACTGAGTTCAGTGATGCCTTCCAACTGGACAGGAGGGACTCTGGCAGAAGTCCTGGGCCCCATGCTTTGAGCCTTCTTTCAACTGCATCTTCCTCCAAGGGGCGAGGACTTCATGGGCACAAGAGGAGGTGCCCACCTGGCTCATGCTGCTCCTTCTAAACTGGCTCAGGGTGCCAGTACCCCAGGATTCCTGCCAGTGGCCACTGTGGGCCTGAGTGGACCTCATCCCTGGGTCTGTGCTCATGAGGGTGGACCATGCTGCCAGTTTGCACATCCTCAGAGCCCAGGGGCGGCTCCTGGGGGACTGTGGATGGCATGTGGGGAGAACGGCCACATTTGTACTCACAGGCCCCGTGAGGTATTGGGGGCTGGGGTGGGAGGAGAAGGGGGTGGACTGCCGGCTGGGGGCCAGCTCGCTTGGTATTGCCACATTCTGGTGCAACACTCCAAGGAGTCCAAGAATTCTAAATTTGAAACGAGCTTCTCCTGTTGTTAGGAAGTTATATTTGTCAAGATAGGAGGGCAGAACGTGTCATATATAGCGCTTTGCTAACTTGGTTTGTACCTTTGGAAGACAGGCATTCCTCATTTCACTGCTCTTCCCTTGATTGCACTTTGCAGATGCTGCATGTTTTACATTTTGAAGGCTGTGGCAGCCCTGCTTCAAGCAAGTCTATCAGGGATATTTTTCCAACAGTATGGTATCGCTTCATGTCTCTGTGTCATGTTTTGGTAATTTTCACAATATTTCAAACTTCTTCATTATTATTATATCTGTCATGGTGATCTGTGATCAGTGATATTTGATGTTATAATTGTTATAACATCAATTGGAGGCACCACAAACCATGCCCACGTAAGTCAGTGAACTTTTCGATACACGAGCCTGTTCTGACTCCGCTTCCGATCAGCTGTTCCCTCCTTTTCTTCCTATTCCATGAGACACAACAATATTGAAATTAGGCCAATTAATAACCCCACAATGGCCTCTGAATGTTCAAGTGAATGGAAGAGTCATGTGGCTTTCACTTTAAATCAAAAGCTAGAAATGACTAAGCTTAGCAAGGAAGGCGTGTCAAAAGCTGAGGTATGCTGAACGCTAGGCCTCTTGCACCAGGTAGCCAAGCTGTGAATGCAAAGGAAGAATTCTTAAAGGGAATGAAAAGTTCTACTCTGGTGAACACACAAATGATAAGAAAGTAAAGCAGCCTTATTGCCGATAGGGAGAAAGTTTTAGTGGTCTAGATAGAAGATCAAACCAGCCACAACACTGCCTTAAGTCAAAGCCTAACCCAGAGCAAGGCCCTAACTCTCTTCAATTCTGTGAAGGCTGAGAGATTTGAGCAAGCTGCAGAAGAAATGTTTGAAGCTAGCAGAGGTTGGCTTGTGAAGTTTGAGGAAAGAAGCCGTCTCCATAACATAAAAGTGCAAGGTGAAGCAGCAAGTGCTGATACAGAAGCAAAGCAAGTTATCTGCAAGATCTAGCTCAGATCATTGATAAAGGTGGCTACACTACACAACAGATTTTCAATGTAGGTGCAACCGCCTTTTACTGGAAGAACATGCCATCTAGGACTTTCATAGCTAGAGAAGAGAAGTTGGTGCCTGGCCTCAAAGCTTCAAAAGACAGGTTGAGTCTCTTGTTAGGGGTTGATGTAGCTGGTAGCCTTCAGCTGAAGTCAATCCTCATTTACTGGTCTGAAAATCCTAAGGCCCTTAAGAATTATGCCAAATATTTTCTGTCTGTGCTCTAGAAATGGAACAACAGTGTCTGGATGACAGCACGTCTGTTTACAGCACAGTTTATTGAATAATTTATGCCCACAGTTGAGACCTACTGCTCAGAACAAAAGATTCCTCTCAAAATATTATTGCTCATTGACAATGCACCTGGTTATCCAAGAGCTCTGATGAAGATGTACAAAGAGATTAATGTTGTTTCCACGCCTGCTAACATAATATCCATTCTGTGGATCAAGGAATAATTTCAGCTTTCGAGTCTTATTTAAGAAATACACTTCCTAAGACTTCCATAAATAGTGATTTCTCTGATGGTTCTGGGCAAAGTACACTGAAAACCTTCTGGAAAGGATTCACCACTCTAGACGCCATTAAGAACACTCAAGAACACTCATGATTCATGGAAGGTCAAAATATCCACATTCATAGGAGTTTGGAAGAAGTTGATTCCAACTCTCATGGATAACTTTGAGGGAGGAGTCCAAGACTTCGGCAAAGGAAGTCGCTACAGATGTGGTGGAAATAAAGAGAGAGCTAGAATTAGAAGTGGAGCCTGAAGATGGGACTGAATTGCTGCAATCTCATGATTAAACTTGAACGGTTGAGGAGTTGCTTCTTATGCATGAGCAAAGAAAGTGGGTTCTCAAGTTGGAATCTCCTCCTGTTGAAGATGCAGTGGACATTGCTGAAATGACAACAAAGGGTTTAGAATATTCCATAAATTAGTTGAGAAAGCAGCAGCAGCAGGGTTTGAGAGGATGAACTCCAATTTTGAAAGAAGTTCTACTGTGGGTAAAATGCTGTCAAACAGCATCACATGCTGCATAGAAATCTGTTGTGAAAGGAAGAATCAATTAGTGGAAGAAACTTCATTGCTGTGTTATTTTAAGAAATTGCCACAGCAACCCCACTCTGAGAAGCCATCAACCTTGAGGCAAGACCCTCCACCAGCACAAAGATTATGACTCCCTGAAGGCTCAGATGATCACTAGTATTGTTTAGCATTAAAATATATTTTAATTAAGGTATGTACATTATATTTTTTAGACAAAAATGCTATTGCACGCTTACTAGACTACAGTATACTATAAACATAACTTTTACATGAATGCGCTAGGAAATCAAAAAATTTGTGTGACTTGCTTTTCTGTGATATTTGCTTTATTGTGGTGGTCTGGAACCAAACACACAGTATCTCCGAGGTCTGCCTGCACTTAGCATTGCACTGTGTAGGTTTCCATCTGTGTTCTTTCCCAGGGCCCCCCAAATGTTAAGAAGAGGGCCTAATGGAGTCCTCATGGGCACCTGCAGAACCAGGAGCAGTTTCCCATTCACCTGGATTCAGGACATTGCCATGTGAAAATGTTCACCCATGAATGTGAGCATAAAAGTGTGGGAAACTTGAGTGGACCCTGGAATCCAGGAGGGAGCAGAGGATAAGCTTGAAGGTTCTTTGGGAGGGAGGAAGGACGGTGCATGAAGAGTGGCCAGGGTGGATGGTGCTGAGGACTGAATTGTGCCCCCCACTCAAATTCATATGTTGAAGCCCTTGGTGTGACCACATTTGGAGATAGGGCCTTTAAAAAGTTAATTAAGGTTGAATGAAGTCCTGAGGGTGGACCCCTAGTCCTGTATGATTGGTGTCCTTGTAAGAAGAGAGGCACCAGGATGGACCCAAACAGAAACAGCCGTATGAGGATGCAGGGAGAAAATGACCATTTGTAAGCCAAGGAGAGAAGCCTCAGGAGAAAACAACCCTGGGCCACCTTGATTTTGGACGTCCAGCCTCCATAACTATGAGAAATAAATTTCTGTTGTCTAAACCAGTGGTCCCCAACCCTTTTGGCACCAGGGACTGGTTTCGTGGAAGACAGTTTTTCCATGGATGGGGCAGAGACAAGGGATTGGTTTCAGAATGATTCAAGCACATTACATTTATTTATTGTGCACTTTATTTCTATTGTTATTACATTTTAATATATAATGAAATAATTATACAGCTTACCATAATGTAGAATCAGTGGGAGCCCTGAGCTTATTTTCTTGCAACTAGATGGTCCCGTCTTGCACTAGATGGGAGACAGTGACAGATCATCAGGCATTAGATTCTCATACGGAGTGCGCAACCTCGCATGCGAAATTCACGATAGGGTCCATGCTCTTATGAGAATCTAATGCTGCCACTGATCTGACAGGAGGCAGAGCTCAGGCGGTAACATGAGCAATGGGAACAACTGTAAATACAGATGAAGCTTTGTGTACTCCTCCACCACTCATCTCCTGCTGTGCATCCCAGCACTGGTCGGTGGCCCAGGGGTTGGGGACTCCTGGTTTAAGCCAACCGGTCTGCAGTGTTTTGTTAGAGGAGCCCTGGTAAATGAATGCAGATGGGAAGCATGGAGATGAGAGCTCCTCACTGGGAGGAGCCGGGGAGGTGGGCGTGTCCATGGTAGGCAGGTGAAAAAGTGGTTTGAGTGCCGCAGGGATTCCAGCAGAGATCAGGGGATAGAGGGCTGCTAGAGGACTGGAGTTGCCCGTATCTGAGACCCAGAGAGCTGGCGCAGAGTGAACCAGGGTGAGGTGGGGGACTTCCTGACTCACACTGCGTTCCCTTCTCCCAGTCTGTAGGCAGTTCCTGCTGGTCTGTCCGAAGGACCGAGGGCGCCTGTGGGAGGTGGAGCCCCTGGGGGCCTGGGGCCAGCACACCAACGTCTGGCTCAAGGCTCAACTTTACCAGGCAAAGCTTCCAGACTGTGAGTAGGACTGAAACACTGCACCATGTCTAGTTATTTCTGGTCTCAATACTAGTATGGATTTACATGATCTAATGAGACCCATGTGGATGTTATTTCTGTTGTGGCAAGAACAAAGGAGGGGCAGGACCTGGGTGGGGACATCTTATCCTCCAACGTTCCCCTCCTGAGTGAAGCACACCTTCCCGTCCTTCTTGCTCAAAAAGATCACCCCCAATTTAGCAGTTAGGAGCTCCCTGGGACTAAGGGACTCCCCTTTTAAAATTAGATAGATTATTGAAACATATAAGAAGATCAGTTTCCTCTGCCTAGCTGAAGATGAGTTGAAAACACTATTCTGAACAGGTAATGAAAGGTAATGTGTGGCTGGGCGTGGTGGCTCATGCCTGTAATCCCAGCACTTTGGGAGGCAGAGGCGGGTGGATCACAAGGTCAGGAGATCGAGACCATCCTGGCTAACACGGTGAAACCCCATCTCTACTAAAAATACAAAAAAATGAGCCAGGTGTGGTGGCGGGTGCCTGTAGTCCCAGCTACTTGGGAGGCTGAGGCAGGAGAATGGTGTGAACCCGGGAGGCGGAGCTTGCAGTGAGCCGAGATCGCGACTGCACTCCAGCCTGGGCGACAGAGGGAGACTCCGTCTCAAAAAAAAAAAAAAAAAAAAGGTACTGTGTGCACTTGGTTGAAAACTCCAAAGGGTTTACTATGAAACGCGAGTCTCCTATCCTCCTCACCTCTGAGGCGACTGCACACATAATGGCAGCGCCGCAGAGACAACGTGCTGCAAAACTGCTGCCTGATGTTTTTCACAGCAGCATAGTATGATGTCGCGTGGACATGATGTCATTTGTTTCCCTGTTGACAGATGTGCACTCCGTCTTCAATTTCTGGTTGCTTGAGACAGTGCCCCAGTGGCAGTTTGCCAGTGGGGTTTAGTGGAGGAAGCACGAAAACAGAGCCTTTGGTGGTGGGTTTCCGGAGGAGGCAGGGGGTGGGAAATCCTTTAAACAGTCAGATGGGAAAGCAGGCTTGCAGTGTCAGGATTTCCAAGTTGCTTTTTTTTTTTTTGAGACAGAGTCTGGCTCTGTCACCCAGGTTGGAGTGGAGTGGCACAATCTTGGCTCACTGCAACCTCCGACTCCTGGATTCAAGGGATTCTCCTGCCTTAGCCACTTGAGTAGCTGGAACTACAGGCATGTGACACCATGCTAGGCTAATTTTTGTATTTTTAGTAGAGACGGGGTTTCACCATGTTGGCCAGGCTTGAACTCCCGACCTCAGGTGATTTGCACTCCTTGGCCTCCCAAAGTGCTGGGATTACAGGTGTGAGCCACTGCGCCCGACCTCAAGTTGCTTTTTTGACAGTGAACTTTCCACTTCTTGCAAGTGGGTAACGGCTTCCCATGACAGGTGCTTCTCAGTTCAGTGCTTCTCAGCTCAGCACTGAGAGGTGAGGCCAGGCCAGGGGTGGGGCAGCAGACACCTCCAGACTGCAGGTGCTGCCATGGGTGGGAGGTGAGGGGGGACAGTTAATTTAAATTAACTGTCCAAAATGAAAGCCCTGGCTCTCCTTCACTCCTGGAGTGGGTGCTCCCATCAGCGTCGAATGCCATTTCTGCGGCTGCAGGTGGCTCATTAAGGGGTTGACAGGCAGCCGAGGTGCCAGGCTTTCTCTCCACGTGGTGACTGATCCACCTTAGGTGTTGACAGGTGAGCGTGCCTTGGAGTTTATTGATGATAATAGTGATCAGTTTTGCTTTTATGCTGGAAGGCTTAATGGATCTTTACAGATATTAATGGGGTGACCAGGCACCCGGGAAGGAGGCATGGCAGGGCGGGGCTGTGCTGTGATCCTAATGAGGCGGTTAAGTGACTTGCCCTGTGGCACTGAGTTAGGAATGAAGGGAAGCCGGTCAGGTCCCTGGGCACTGAGCTGTCCAGCTGTGCGGGTTTATGGACACGCTTCACAAATGAGGCTGTGGGGCCTCGCACAGCCTCTGTGCTTGGATGTTTCAGTTCCTTGGCTGGGAATGGAAAAAGAAAATGTGTTGCATATTGAAATGTGGAAATCGCACAGGCCAGAGGGGTGAGCAGGGACGAGGATGTTTTCTCCTAATTGGGGAGATGGCTCCTCCTGGAGAATTCCACTGGGGCTGTTTCAAGAGCTAGGAGTCAGTGTGGTCTGGGCAGAGGAAACTGAGCTGGAAGTCAGATGCCAAACCTGTCACTTTAATTCACTCTGAGATTCACCAACTCTCGTTTTAAAACAGCAAATGAGGGGACTTGCACAGAGAATGTTCCAGAAGCATGCCTGAGTCCCTTGAAGGAATAAGGGTTATCATTATAATTAGGATATAATTAGATTACTAAACCTCTTTAATTAAAAAAAAAATTCTAAGTTATGGTCTTTTCACTGCCTGTATAAATCATGGCTAGTTCCCAGTTTCACCCACGTCTTCTTTCCCCTCGAGGGCCCGCAGTCAGGATTTTAATTCACTCAGGAAGGTTTTCAGCCAACCGGCTTCAACTTGCAACCATTATGACAGTTAGTGCTGACATCTCAGGTTTTTTTCAAGTTGGTGAGTTGGGGCTGCAAATGTGATCACAGATTAGCTCAGTGCTCTGCAGTTTCTCATCTGTTTCTCTCTTCATGGAAATCAGCAAGTGTTAGTGGATTAGAACTTCTTACGGGTCACCTAACAATGCAGATTCCGGAACCTTCTCTTCCCTGGGAAACTCAGGCCATTAATTGGATGTTAGTCTTAAATTAGTCAGTGATTCTTAGAGTTACTTTCTTGACTTGTTCTGTTTTTTCAAGTTTTATCTGTTCTCCTTTCTTTTTCCTGACAGTTATTTTGGAGGTATCCTATAATTTTATGTGCCATAGAAATAGAACTGTAAGCAAGAAGCCCAGTGGAATCAATTGCTTCTTGCTCTAAATAAGGCATGAACATTTCACAACATTTCAAAGGGAAATTAACTTGTGCTCATTGCAAATGTTTTTTTAAAGACTATTTTTGAAGCAGCCTGATTGGTGGGCCAGGTCTTTAAAAGTTTGTGCGATCTTGGCTGTTGATAACATCTGCAGCTTATAATGGCCCTGAAAATATTTACAGGTTATGCAGACCTTTTGAGGGAAGGAGTTTGTGGGAAATTTCTTTCTTCCTACATTCAGTTACAGACAAAGCCTTTGAAACTTGACCAATAGGATCATAATTGCTTCTGATGTGATTTCCCGGTCAGCCTAAACATGCCTTAAGTTTCTTTACCAGAGAGAATGAAATTGAATATGTCAACAGTGAAATGTTCTTTTACAAAATTGTTACTGGGGGCAGGAAATAATTGACCACTGCTTTAAAAATTAATTTTTTTTCAATCTATAAGTCATAGTTTTGCTTTCTTTCTCCAGCTGAATTTTTAATCGATTCAGTTGTCATCCACAAATACTTTTATTTGCATTTAATTTTTAAACCAGAAGGATTTTTGCATCAAGAGTTGTGAAAAATATGAGATGGGAAGCAGGGGCTACTTTTCTGAAAGTTTAATGCCCAGCAAACTGCAGTTCTGACCTTTTTTTTTAGTTTGTTCTGGTGACTCATACATTATAGAGTACAATAGCAACAGCAATTTTGTGGTGGTGCTGTGTGCTGGGGAGTGCTGGGGGCAAAACCACCATATTGGGTGTGTTTTTTTCTGGCAAATGCTGCTTTTTGACAGGTTGTGTGGCTCCCCTTAGTGGCCATTGTAATCTACTGCAGCCTTGGATGATAACTTACCTCTGTGATTAGGGCTCTGATACCTCCAGGTGTGCTTCCAAATTAGTGCGCTCATTTTTAAAGATTTAATGAACCTCAATTAGGAATGAAATACAAGTAAACATTTGATAGCTCACAACACATAAAAACATTAGGAAAGGTGGCAAATTGATAATAGGTTTTCTACTTCATTTTCTCATTCATTCATTCGTGTATTGCTTTATTTGTTCATTCGATAACCATTAATGGGGCATCTACGGGTGCGCCAGGCACTTCCTAGACGTTAGGGATGCAGTAGTGAATAGGGCTGACCTGGCTTCTGAACTCGTTTACCAGCTAACTACATGGGCACCTACTACTGTGTGATATAAAAACTCTGTATGGCCAAGAGAGCTAAAGTGTGCTGATATTTTTAAGTGCCCACAATTAAATTTTGCCAAACCAAATTTTGCTAATTTATGCAGTTCTGTAAATACATTTAAAAATTTACTTATATAGATAACAACTAAATAATTCATTTGTTCTTTAGTAAACAAAATGTGTTACATAGGTATTTTCAGCTGAAATGTAAAACTGCGTATTTTTTTAGGGATCTGAACACCACACACACATATGGATTTGGGGGCGTGGGGTGGAGAGGTGCAAAGGAGGACAAGAAAGTCATCCCTTTCCAAGTCGGTACTGATTTGGTAGGAGAGGAGGGAGACTCACTGAACGTGGGTGATTATGACCTCTCTTGTGAGCAAAATCACCAGTGAGCAAAAAAAAAAAAAAAAAAAAGAAAAAAAAAAAGGATCCAGGACTAGAACTGGGAAAATGTGAGTCCCTTGAATTCCAGAATCGATGGAAGAACAGATCACAATTCCAGCTCAGAAATGCTTGAGTGGAACCATTACTTTGCATCTCCTGACACCTGTCTTCTGGAAAGCATTGCAGCAAATGGCAAAGTGAAGGTCAAGAAGATAGAATTGACCTAACACTTTGGGAGGCTGAGGCAGGAGGATCACTTGAGGTCAGGAGTTCAAAACCAGCCTGACCAACATAGTGAAACCCTATCTCTACTAAAAGTACAAAAATTAGCCAGGCATGGTGACAGGCATCTGTAATCCCAGTTGCTTGGGAGGCTGAGGCAGGAGAATCGCTTGAACCTGGGAGGTGGAGGTTGCAGTGAGACCAGATGGCGCCACTGCTCTCCAACCTGGGCCACAGAGGGAGACTCCATCTCAAAAAACAAACAAACAAACAAAAAAAGGATATAGAATTGGGTCATGGCTATCAACACGTTTACAAGGTCCCCAGTGTACCATTTCCTCTTTTGATTGTCCAGCCCCTTGGGAGCCACCCTCATTTGCTTATCCTCTTTCTCTTGCTTGGGGAGGGCAGCACACCCAGGAAATTCTGAGGAAAACGTGAGCCGTCATGCGAGGACTTCTCAGAATGACAGACCCAGACAGTCTGCCCCTGGAGACAGCAGCAAGGTATGGTGATACTATATCACCCCCATGAACCTCTCACTTTCTTAGTAATCAGATTGTCCTTGCTCAGTGAAGCCGTGGTCTGAACCTGCCAGGCAGCTTCCTAGATGACTCGGCTGTGGGCTTCTTGTGGCAGCGGGGCCTTGGTCTAGGCTCAGAATCTCCGGGCTATCATGGGAGGGGGGTGTTTCAAGGAGAGGCCTTTGTAATTAGATTTTTTATGGTTCTCTTCTCTAAACTAGACAAGCTCTAACGAAACCAAAATGGAACAGAACACATGGGAATTGGCCGTAACCTTGCATCGTTAAGGAAATATTGAAAAATCTGAATTTCAAATTTTGCCATGGACCAGTGTCTGTCAAGCAGAACAAAAAACAAGACAAATTTGTCTTTCTTTCCTCCTCCACTGCGAAAGCTCAGATTGCTGGGATGGAGTGGAATTAGGTATTAGGTTTTTGTATAATCCAGAGTGACTGTAGAACAGAATCTTGAGGGAATATTAAGAATATTTCTTAGAGGCTTGTTGTCATTCAGTATTTCATAAGATTATAGGTTTTCCTGGTTTTCCTGTGGCTAAACCAGACTCTTGCCCACACAGGGTATTGTGAAAATGTCCATTCTCTGGTGCCAAAGGGTCTTTGCTCTCAAATCCCTAAAGAGTCCAAAATTACTTTAAACTCACACTTGTACATCATGGACAAATACTGCTTATTTTGGAAACTATATTGCTCTGAAATAGAAGATTCAACAATGAAAGCATAAAATATCCCAGTAAGTGCTGGATTGTTTTAGAAAGCTGCTTCCTGTCTGACATTAGCTCTAGCCATCTGGCAGATGAGGGCTTTCATTTTCTTTGGTTCACCATAGAAAGATGGGCTAACCTAAGACCCAACAGGCACTGAACAGAGAGCGTAGTACTTGGCCATTTCTGTTGATCCTTGACTTTTCTTTTAAACCTCTGTTAGAAGAAGCAGAAGTGTCCAGGGTACTGTAACGCCCATGGGTGTGGACCTGGGGGAATTCTGCACATTTGAGCACGGAGTGCCAGCTTTGAAAGCAATGCTTCCTTCCCTGCCCTTTCTCTGGTCTCCCCAGGCTGGGCTGTCCTTCAGTTCCTTTCAGTAAATATGTGCTCTTATGCACAAAACCTGATTTCCCCGTGGCTGGCTGGGGCGTCTGAACCTGGCCTATTCTGAATCTCAGCAGGAAGTGAAGGCACAAGCCAGACCAGGACACCTGCATGTCCTGAACGTCCAGCCCCAGACTGTGTGGGACAACCCCTTTGCCATGTTTAATTGGCATGCCTGTGGATTCTTTTCTGACTTCAGGAGAGGATGCGTGGAGAAGAATTGGAAGACACAAAGAATGATCCAGAGTGTGGAGTGGAAGAGGAGGATGCCGGGCTGGCGGGGTAGACACCGGGCAAGCTTACAAGGTCCAGTCCCTGACGTCTCCAGACGCCCATCTGGGCTGGGTCCGGAGGCCTGCCTGGGCTCCCAGGTTTCGGGTCTGAGACTTGTGTGGCCGGGAGTGCACCTTCCCCAGGGATCTTTGAGGGGCCAGTGACCCCGCAGGCCCCACATACCTCTGAGGTGGGCTCAGGCTCTAGAATGCCTAAGAACATGCTGCGCTTAGCATGCGACACCATGCAACAGTGAGGAAATATTTCCCTAAGTTAATTGTTGATAGTTCCTAAACATTTCAGAAGCTTACTTGTTAAAACTTATGTGGCTTCTGCTTCTCAGGATAACTTGGTGGGACTTCACCGGAACCACAGGGATGTTTTACTGAATGTACCTCTTTCCTTATAGAAGTTTAAAGATGCTCAGGAAGGGGCCACACCCATTCCATCTGGGCTGTAGAAACCCATTGCAGGTTTGCACATGCCAGCCTTGCTATTGCTGTGAGACCACGGACACCAAAGAGGTTTCCAGGGGGACACATGTCCTTTCCGGGGAGGCTTCAGCCACATCAGAAGTGCCTTGAGGGCCGGGGCAGGGGCTGGATGGTGCCTACTGCAGATCTGGAGCTCTTTTCTGGCCTGGTATACAGGAGGTGCTCAGAGAGGGCTCTGCACAGGCTTCAGCCATCAGCTTAGATGGGAAGCACCAGGTAGGAATTGGGCAGATGGTGCTTCTAGCACATGGTGGCCTTGAGTGGAAAAGCTTGTGGTAGTAAAAGTAACTAAAAATGACAACCTGGCTTGAATGTGACGTTGACCTCCCCATTCTCAAATACTGATGGAGCCCTGTTTGGTGGCTTGTGTATGGCCGCACTTGGGATGCAGAGACAGGGACCTGCTCTCAGGCCTCAGGTCCGATGGGCTAGGCAGAGCTGTCCCAGAGCCGTCTGCCCTCCTCAAGGGTGGAGCGCAAATCCAGGCTGCTTTAGGGAGCCCAAAGCCTGCTCCCTGAGAGCTGGGGCGGTGCTTTCTCTACAACTGGGCCCAGCCTTGCTGATTTCAGTAGGATTTTTCCCAGAGAAAGCTGGTCAGGCCCTCTTGAGGCAGATAACCCAAGTTCTTGACCCTGCTTTTGGGGAAATGCAAATCCGATCCCATTGCCGAGGACACCCCAAACCCCTCTGTGCTCATCACTGACTTTGGAGAAGCCAGGGGCCTGCTACCGTGGTGGGCCTTGCCGCCTCTGCTCTTTGCCGTTGGAGTTCAGCTGCAGGGTTAGCCCTGGGCTGCCTGGTTACCTTGTTGACAGAGAAATAGGGTTTTACCTTTTTTTTTTTTTTTTTTTTTTTTTTTGAGACGGAGTCTTGCTCTGTCACCCAGGCTGGAGTGCAGTGGCGCGATCTTGGCTCACTGCAAGCTCCGCCTCCCGGGTTCACGCCATTCTCCTGCCTCAGCCTCCCGAGTAGCTGGGACTACAGGCACCCGCCACCACGCCCGGCTACTTTTTTGTATTTTTAGTAGAGACGGGGTTTCACCGTGTTAGCCAGGATGATCTCGATCTCCTGACCTTGTGATCCGCCCGCCTCGGCCTCCCAAAGTCCTGGGATTACAGGCGTGAGCCACCGCGCCCTGCTGGGTTTTACCTTTTTAGGATGTAATAAAGCCCCTCCTGTGGCCTGGTAAGGAGACCACCAACAGTCCCAAGCTCTGGGAATACATCATCTGTTCTTTGAGCAGTCAAAGGACACACACAGTGGGAGCTGTTATTTATTCATCCATGCATCCAGCTGTCCATCTGTCCGACCGTCCATCTATCTATCCATTCATCCATCCATCCGTCCATCCATCCATCATCCATCCATCCTCCATCCATCCATCCTCCACCCATCCATCCTTCCTTCCATCTATCCATACATCCATCCTCCATCCATCCATCCATCCATCCATCCATCCTCCATCCATCCATCATCCCATCCATCATCCATCCATCCACCCATCCATCATCCATCCATCCTCCATCCATCCATCATCCCATCCATCATCCATCCATCCACCCATCCATCATCCATCCATCCATCCATCCATCTTCCATCCATCCATCCATCCATCCATCCATCCACCCTTCCATCATCCATCCATCCATCCATCCATCTTCCATCCATCCATCCATCCATCCATCCATCCATCCATCCATCCTCCATCCATTCATCATCCATCCATCTATCCATCCATCCATCATCCATCCATCCATCCATCCATTCATCCATCCATCCATCCTGTTGTACAACAGATATTCAGCATGCTTTCTCAGGGACATGCTGTGTGCCGGGCACAGGGGATATAAGTGAAGTGTGGTTACTGGCCTCAGGAAACTATCTTCTCTTTAAAGGAATATCTTCTGGAGTATTCCACTGGAGTTTTCATCTCTCTTGCACCCATTACAAAGATGGAAGGGTCCAATTGACTAGAAATATAGTTTAGAGCTTCATATGGAGACATCATGAAGCCTGCCTCCCCCCTGCCCCTTACACATGGGCTCTTTGTGCTGGTGGCACAGACCATAAAAGTAGAGTTAAGTCTTCAGCCTAGAGGGTGCCCTGTGTGTGGTGTCAGATGTAACCTTTCACATGGGATGTGTGTGCTGTGAACATTGTGCTATTTGAGATGAATGGTTAGTATTTTGTGTTTACATGAAAATAAATGTTTAAAAATGTCTCAGGGGTTTGATGAAGTTACTGTTCAATAAAATAAACCTCTCAGGGAAGAACAGCTGATGTACTGATGGCTTTGTTTAAGGGCATATGAATCGACCACACAAGTTAGAGGGCAATGCCGTGGAACTGAGAGCAACCTCCTGCCCAGTCCGTGCCAGCTGTGAGGCCGTGTGCAGGGGTCCCTTCCAGCACTGTGTGCAGGACTGCCCATAATGCACATGTTTGTGTGTGTTGTCTTGTTTTTATTAAATCAATTTTATTTTTCGGTTTTCTGTGTTCCTGTCTCTTATTTTTTTAACAGTTCTATTGAGATATTATTTACAAACCTTAAAGTTCCCTCATTTAAACTAATAATTCAGGCCTGGCGAGGTGGCTCATGCCTGTAATCCCAGCAATTTGGGAGAAGATGCATGTGGATCACTTGAGCTCAGGAGTTCAAGACCAGCCTGACCAACATGGTGAAACTCTGTCTCTACAAAAATACAGAAATTAACCAGAGGTGTGGCCACTAATCTATATATAAATTTGCCTCTTCCGGATATGTCATTTAAGCGGAATCACACAATATGGGGTCTTTCACAGCTGACATCTTTCACTTAGCATAATTTTTCCAAGGTTCATCCATGTTGTGGTGGATGTCATCAGTTCTTATTCCTTTTGATTGCCAAATAACATCCCATGGTATGGATGTAGAACACTGTATTTTGGCATTCACTAGGTGATGTAGTCTGGATTGATTTGAGGTTTTGGTAGTTCTCAATGATGCTGCTATGAATATACACATACACAAATACAAGTTTGTGTGTGTACATATGTTTTCAGTTCTCTTGGGTACACATCCGAGAGTGGAATTTCTGGATCATATGGTAACTCTTGAGGAACTGCCAATTTTTTTCCAAGTCCCTGCACCATTTTACATTCTTACCAGCCAGGTGTGAGGGTTTATGCTTCCCTCATCCCAGCCAACACTTATTCTATCTTTTTTTTCTTTTAGACAAAGTCTTGCTCTTGTCCCCCAGGTTGGAGTGCAATGGCGTGATCTCAGCTCACTGCAACCTCTGCCTCCTGGGTTCAAGTGATTCTCCTGCCTCAGCCTCCCGAGTAGCTGGGATTACAGGGACCCGCCACCATGCCCGGATAATTTTTTGTATTTTTAGTAGAGACGGGGTTTCACTATGTTGGCCAGGCTGGTCTCAAACTCCCAACCTCGTGATCTGCCCACCTCGGCCTCCCAAAGTGCTAGGATTACAGGCGTGAACCACTGCACCCGGGGCCTATTCCATCTTTTTGATACAGCCACCATCTTAGTGGGTGGGAAGTGGTATCTCGTTGTGGTGCTGACTTGCATTGCCCCAGTGACTACTGATGTCAAACAGCTTTTTATGTGCTTTTCAATTATTTGTATTATCTTCTTTGGAGAAATGTCTATTCAAATCCTCACTTATTTTTGAATTGGGTTGTTTTTATGTTGTTGATTTGTAAGAATTCTTTATAAATTCTGGATTTTAATCCCTTTTTGGATATATGATTTGCAGGTGTTTTCCCCATTCTTTGGTTTCTCTTTTCATTTTCTTGATGTCATTTGAAGCACATTTTAAATTTTGTTTTTGAGTCAGGGTCTTGCTCTATTGCCCAGGCTGGAGTGCAGTGGGGTGATCTCAGCTCACTGCAACAACTTCTGCCTCCCAGGCTCAAGTCATCCCCCAACTTCAGCCTCCCCAGTAACTGGGACTACAGGCATGTGCCACCAAGCCTGGCTAATTTTTGTATTTTTGTAGAGATGGGGGTTTCGTCATGTTAGCTAGGCTGGTCTCAAACTCCTGAGCTCAAGTGATCCTCCCTCCTCACCCTCCCAAAGTGCTAGGGTTACAAGTGTGAGCCACCAATGCTGGCCCAGTTTTAATTTTCACAATGTCCAATTATTTTCTCTTTGTTTGCTTTAACAAAACAACAAAGTTGCAGTAGTAAATATTGTGTGTGTGTGTGTGTGTGTTTTGACATGGAGTTTCGCTCTTGTTGCCTAAGATGGAGTACAATGACGCGATCTCGGCTTACCACAAATTCCTCCTCCCGGATTCAAGCGATTCTCCTGCTTCAGCCCCCTGAGTAGCTGGGATTACAGGCATGCAACACCACGCCTGGCTTTTTATTATTTATTTATTTTTTTTTTTTTTTGTAGAGACAGGGTTTCTTCATGTTGGTTAGGCTGGTCTCAAACTCCTGACCTCAAGTGATCTGCCCACCTCGGCCTCCCAAAGTGCTGGGATTACAGGTGTGAGCCACCGCGCCCTGCCGTGTGTGTGTGTGTGTGTGTGTGTGTGTGTGTGTGTGTGTTTTTAAATGAATGCTCTTTCATTCCCATCTAAAAGGAGTTATCGGGGAGAAAGTGATCTGACTCCAAAATGAATGTGGGAAATCCACACAGAAGTCATTACTTAGAACAAGGCTGTTTCTGGATCCCACGTTCTTCAAGGGCAGTGGCCAGACGCATGTGCGCACATGCCCTGTAACAGTCACACTGTCCTGAGGGCCGCTCTGCCCCACACTCACGAATGGGCTCAGACAGGGAGTCCATAGTCACTTGGAAGCTTGCATTCCAGACCAGGGTCTGGCAGCAGTGACGGACGCTCACTGCTATGCATGGAGCCTTCAAACAGGTTATATTTCAGGAAGCAGGGTTTTGAGACTCTCCCAGCATTAGGTATTTTGTTCCAGGAAGTCTTTGAGAACAAGCCCTTCAGGATGAGGAAGAAATAAACTCAACTTGTTGGCTACTTCCAGAAACCTCAGGGGGCCAATGGATTATGAGATAATTTTTAAAATCCCCATTTTCTGCAAGAAGCAATCTTTGCATTTGATTTAGTTCTCTTTCTAGGGAAAGCATGCTTAGCAGCTGGAAGTTTTAAAGTTAGGTATCTAAGTTTCCCTCTTGAGAAGCCATGAAATTCCTTGGCCACCTTCCTCTTTTCCCCTGGCTCCTCCATTTCACACAGGGCATAAAACATTACCATGGCAAAGCAAGAGGGATTGGAGCTGGGTATTCTTCCGAGCTCAAACCACAGCAATGCAGTCACGGGAGGTCCCTAAGCCTGGTATCTACGCAGCTGTGATTTCTGGCTCTAGGAAGGTCCTGTGTTATTTTCAGCATCAGATGAGACACAATTGGAAGGAATAATTTCTTTCCTGGCAGGAAAATCCTAATGTGACCACAGCCACTGAGGTGCTTCCGGAAGGGTGCTTTAGTGCCAACTAACTCTGTTTAATGGAGTTGCCTCATCTTTCTGAACTTTCCTTCCCACCAAACAAAAGTCACCTTCAGGGCTGGGTGTGGTGGCTCACCCCTGTAATCCCAACTCTTTGGGAGGCCGAGATGGGTGGATCATGAGGTCAGGAGATCAAGACCATCCTGGCTAACACAGTGAAACCCCATCTCTACTAAAAATACAAAAAATTAGCTGGGCATTGTGGTGGGTGCCTGTAGTCCCAGCTACTGGGGAGGCTGAAGCAGGAGAATGGCATGAACTCGGAGGCAGAGCTTGCAGTTAGCTGAGATTATGCCACTGCACTCCAGCCTAGGCAACAGAGTGAGACTCCGTCTCAAAAAAAAAAAAAAAGTCACCTTCTGATTTTCTAGGCAGCAAACCCTTCTAACAGGGATTCTTGACAATGTGCAGACAGGCAGGCCGCAGGACTTGTGAACCTGGGTGATCTTGACTGCTTGAGACTCGAGGCACCCATTCTTCGTGGGCGGCTGATGGATGCTGTACAGGATGGGCTCCCAGCAGACGGCTCTGGGTCCTTGGGCACCCAGGTTCTGTTCCAATCCTGTGGGATTGGGAGGACATCTCCTGGGGGCAGATTGTGGTATAATCTTCCTAGGTAATGCCAGTCACAGGACTAGGTAGGCTCTTTTTATGATCATTCCCTCACGGCTCTCAACTTGCAATAGGGGTGCTTTGATTTAGGAAATGTTTGCTGGGTCTCCATGTGTATTAGTCTGTTTCCATGCTGCTGATAAAGACATGCCTGAGACTGGATAATTTATAAAGAAAGAGAGGTTTAATAGACTCACAGCTCCACACGGCTGGGGAGGCCTCATAATCACCGCAGAAGGTGAAAGGCAAATCTTACATGGGGGCAGACAAAAGAGAAGGAGACCCTAGCAAAAGGGGAAACCCCTTATAAAACCATCAGATCTCGTGAGACTTATTCATTACCACAAGAACAGTATGGGGAACCGTCCCTGTGATTCAATTATCTCCAACCAGGGCCTTCTCACAACGGGTGGGAATTACGGGAGCTATAATTCAAGATGGGATTTGGGTGGGACACAGCCACACCGTATCACCACGTGAACAACAGAAGCAGATAAAATTCGTCCCATCTAATGTAGATATTACAACCAACTATATGTATTGTATTTGTAAAGTAGCTTCATGAAAATCAGTCTAAATTAAATTCACATAAGCTACATAAAGAAATACTACAAGGGACTGGGTGTGGTGGCTCACACCTGTAATCCCAGCACTTTGGGAAGCTGAGGCAGGCAGATCACTTGAGGTCAGGAGTTCGAGACCAGCCTGGCCAATATGGCAAAACCCCATCTCTGCTTAAAAATACAAAAATTAGCTGGGTGTGGTGGCATGTGTCTGTAATCTCTGCTACTTGGGAAGCTGAGGTGTGCGAATCACTTGAACCTAGAAGGTGGAGGTTGCAGTGAGTTGAGATTGTGCCACTGTGCACTCTAGCCTGGGCAACAGAGAGAGACTCCATCTCATAAAAAAAAAGAAGGAGAGAGAGAGAAAGAGAAAGAGAGAAAGAAAAAGAAGAAAGAGAAAGAAAAAGAGAAAGAAAGAAAGAAAAAAAAGAAGGGAGGGAGGGAGGAAGGAAGGAGAGAGAAAGAGAAAAGAGAAAGAGAAGAAAAAGAAAGAAAGAAAACAGAAAGAGAGAAAAAGAAAGAAAGGAAAGAGAAGGAAAGCGAAAGAAAAAAGGAAAGAAAGAAAAGAAGAAAAAGGAAAGAAAGAAGGGAAGGAAGGAAGGGAAGAAAGAAAAAGAAAGAAAGAAGAAAGAAAGAGAAAGAAAGAGAGAGAAAGACTATAAGCAACACACTGCAGTGTCCCGCTGCTGGCCACGCGTGTGCCTTTCTGGTTGAGCTGTGCCGTCAGCACAGCTTCCCATCCGCTTCTTTGCGTTTCTAGTGGCTGCTCCTACCCCAAACCCCTGCCACATGAGTGGTACTTGAGGATGTTTTGGGGTGCGGGATGGGAGTCGGTGGATGTGGGTTAGAAAAAGACATCTAATACCACAGTGCTATATTTTGAAAATGAAAAAAAGTTACTAATTTAGTATTAGAAAATAAAGTTCTATGAAATCATAGCCGATGGTTTGAAAAGTTTGAGAACCATTTCCTCATACTTTCTGGAAGCTTTTATTTCCTCCCCGAGATGCTTCCGGGAGCAGAAAAGTTGCCAGAGGAGGCCTCCTGGGAAGGTTCCTTTAGTCCCTGCTGGCCCCTCTCCACCCCCAACCTTCCTGGGCTGTAGGTGACTGACGCTGTGGCAGCAAGTGTGGCGATGGGCCCTGGTTTGATGTCAGACACTGAACTCGGGGGATCTGCTTTCCTCTTTTGATCTCTCCTCATCAGTAATTTTTGGTAATTTCCTAACAAAACCCTCCCCTGCTCCCTTCCTGAATGCTGCAGACATAAGTTGAGCAGAAGAAATCGAATTTCACAATACATGCTCTGACTTTTATCCCACCCACTTTTGCTGTGGACCAGAGCCTGGGCTGCAGAGGTGGCTTCTGGAGGCCCAGCAGCTTTGGCCTTGGTGCCTGTGCTGTGGGAAGGCCAAGCTGACTGGAGGCCTTTGTTCCCTCCCCTGCAAAGCCTGGATTCTGTGTGTGTCTAGCCCTGCTGGCTTCCCACCCCTGTGTTTCAGATGGTCCTGGGTGCGTGGGGACCCTTGGTGATGGATCGGGAAGTGGACGCTGGGAGAGAGCTCCATTCCACCATCTCTCTGATGAAGCCAGCTTGGGAGGGGACACACAGCGTTTTGAAGACTTGGCCTGCACATTTGGACAGGTCTTGTTGAGTGATCCCTGCACAGCTCTGAGCCCCACAGGTCCTGGCTATCCATGGGCATGAAACACCAGCCCCAGCACGTCCCTGTGAGGGGACCACAGATGTCACCCAGGACAGCACTCTTCCATCTGTAAAAGGCTCCATTATTACATGCACCTGCTATTGTCATACTTAATTTTGACTTTACACAGTTCACACTCAGGTGTGCAAAATTAGGACTTGATTTTCCTAGAACTGAGTTTTATCTATATCTGGAGCACCCATTCTGGCTGATGGCAGAAAAAGTAGTCGAGTGGATTTAGATACCTTCCAACTAACCTCACTCCAAGTAGGATTTTCTTTGGTACCTCTTTCTTCCTGCGGTCAGCTTCAAGGGCAGGGGCTTTGGTGAGATGCCATCTGCTCTTGGCCCACCCTGGCGCCAGCTAATATGCACGATTGTCCTGTCATGGTCTCTGGTCTCAGGCTCCCTGGACACCTGGTGTGTGGTCCTGCTGGCTTCTGTTGACGCTTCTCCCCCAAACCCCTGTCCAGGAAGTGGCGTTTGTGGCTGGCAAGTTCTCGCTCTCAACCTGCGTTGCCTCTGTCCCTGGTCACATGGGAAAGCATCATTTGTCTGTCCCCACTGGGGACTCCTGGCTTTGTTGTGGGGCTGACCCTGCACCCTCGTGCAGTCCTCTTCTAAGCCCTGGGGTTGGGGCCACTCACTCTCTGAGAACTCCAAGCTGGATTTGGAACACACCTCTCTTCTACTCTGGAACCCCTAAATCTATTTGAGAGCTTCTACGATGCCCTTCCCACCGCTGCCCAAGTGAGCCTGGCTTTTTAGACTTCCAAGCCAATAACTGGGCATTTCTTTTCTGTTTCCCTCCCTGGCACTCCGTATCCTCACACTCAATGCAGAGCCAAACACAGGTCTCACCCTCCAAGTGAGGGAGAGACCCCTGAGCCCATCCCGTCAGTCCCCAGAGAGCCATGGTGCCCACGTTGCTCTCACATCCAGCCCCTCAGGCAGGGCCCTGGGCTGATTCTCACAGCCAGTCTCCAACCTTTGGTGGGGGGTGTGGAGTGTAGATGGTGTGGGGACCACCACTTCCTCCCTAGCCTCATGCACAGCTTGAAACCCCATGGCAGAAATGTTTCCCTTTGAGAATGGGTAACATAGACTTGTGTCCCAGAACTGGGAAGAGCTTGGGGTCTGGCTTCAGCCTGGCTCCTTCCTCCAGAGGGGGCTGGGATGATCACTTTCCTTCTGGGTCCCTCAGGTTCTTGATGGTGAAAGGAAGAGGATGAATCAGGGTCTGTAAACTGGCAGCTTGAGGGTTCAAATTAGTCAGCAGGTGAGATGTTTTAGGGCCTGGAAGCTGCTGTCCCTTTCCTGGAGGGCATATCCCCACCACTCACTGGCCTGTGTCACTCATCTGCACTGTCTCTCTAGCCTGGTCAAGGCTTACACTTGTATCTTCTTGTGGCAGCCCCCAAAGATGCTCACATGGGAATCCTGGGAACCTGTGAGTGTGTTACTGTATTAGTCCGTTTTCATGCTGCTGATAAAGACATATCTGGGACTGGGTAATTTATAAAGAAAAAGAGGTTTAATGGACTCACAGTTCCAAGTGGCTGGGGAATCCTCATAATTATGGTGGAAGGTGAAATGCACATCTTACACGGCAGCAGACAAGAGAGAAATGAGAAGCAAGTGAAAGGAGTTTCCCCTTATAAAACTACCAGATCTCTTGAGACCTATTAACTATCACAAGAACAGTATGGGGGAAAGTGCCCCATGATTCAATTATCTCCCACTGGGACCCTCTCACCACACAAGGGAATTATGGGAGCTACAATTTAAGATGAGATGTAGGTGGGGACACATCCAAACCATATCAGTTACCTTACCTGGTAAAAGCGACTCTCAGATGTGACTAAGCTAAAGATTGTGAGAGGGAGACGGGATGCGGTGGCTCAAGCCTGTAATCCCAGCACTTTGGTAGGCGGATCATGAGGTCAGGAGATCGAGACCATCCTGGCTAAAACGATGAAACCCCGTCTCTACTAAAAAATACAAAAAACTAGCCAGGCGAGGTGGTGGGCACCTGAAGTTCCAGCTACTCGGGAGGCTGAGGCAGGAGAATGGTGTAAACCCGGGAGGCGGAACTTGCAGTGAGCTGAGATGCGGCCACTGCACTCCAGCCTGGGGGACAGAGTGAGACTTTGTCCCAAAAAAAAGAAAAAAAAATTGTGAGAGGGAGGGATTATCCTGGATCCTCTGGGTGGCCCAGTGTGATTACAAGGGTCGTTTAAATGAGGGACACACAGAGAGATGTGACTGCAGGAGAACCGTCAGAGCATTGCAGCATGAGAAAGACACACTCAGCCATTGATGGTTTTGAAGATGAAGGAAGGGGCCATGAGCCAAAGAATGCAGGCCGCCTGTGTGGAAAAGACCAGGAAACAGATGCTCCCCTGGAGCCTCCAGAAGGAACCAGCTTGACCTTAGCCCAGCAAGACCTGTTTTAGACTTCTGACTTCCAGAACTGTGTGGTAAGAAATCCTGGTAGTTTTAGGCCACTAAATTTGTGATAATTTCTTACAGTTGCAATGGGAAATGAGTACACCCCCTCCTAGGTTCTCAGGTGGGTAGCTTTGCCTCCTAACCCTGGACATTTGGCCATGTCTGGAGATATTTTGGGTTGTCACAGTTGGGTGAGAGGTGGTACTGGCATCTAGTGGGTGGAGGCAGGAAAGCTCCCATAAAAGAGTTATTCAGCCTGAAATGCTATGCTAAGATTGATACCAAGCCTGAGCTCTGGTATGCGTCACATTTTGAACTGTGGACTGCCCTGACAGGCAAGTTCTTCCTTTAGAGGAGAAACCACCACCTACTGCAGTCAAGGCTCGGGGCACGGCCTAGGAGGTGCCCTGGAGAAGACTGAGACCCGGGTTGCAGCAGTGAGCCCCATTCTGGCTGTTGGGAGAAAATGGCGATC
The DNA here is from genome assembly GCF_043159975.1 of Macaca nemestrina. Taxonomy (NCBI): domain Eukaryota; kingdom Metazoa; phylum Chordata; class Mammalia; order Primates; family Cercopithecidae; genus Macaca; species Macaca nemestrina. The sequence goes on from NC_092131.1 coordinate 92,902,039, forward strand.
TCAGGACAGACTTGCGGAGAGCGTGGACCCCTGTAAAACCAAGACGCGCGGGCGCCTGCTCGCTGACCGCTCGCTGCCCGGCCGCTTTCCGAGGGAAATACCCATGGCGGCCACACGATGGCAGCCTTGCCCAAACCAAAGCCCGCCGGGCGCGCTCTAAGGTCCGCAGCTCCAAGTCGGTGTCCCCAGGCGTTGGACACGGGGCCGCCCTCCCACAGAATCCAAGGGCACTCGGCGTGGGTGGGTCTTTAGTTGCAGCTAGAAACTCTGCGCTTAACAGGTGAAAGAAACAGAGAGCCGCACAGACTGCACACTCCTGCCTGCTCGTCTGCTTCGATGTAAACAGCTCAATGTGGAACTATGTTCTCCTCATCCCCACACTTCAGTGATGTGACAAGACAGATAACACAGCTGAGATTTATTCTTAAAAAGATTTATTCTTAAAAGGGGCTCGCGTGTCTCTCTTCCTCTTCCTTCCTCTTCCTCTTTCCTCCTCCTCTCTTTCTTTTCCTTCCTTCCTTCCTTCCTTCCTTCCTTCCTTCCTTCCTTCCTTCCTTCCTTCCTTCTTTCTTTCTTTCTTTCTTTCTTTCTTTCTTTCTTTCTTTCTTTCTTTCTTTCTTTCTTTCTTTCTCTTTCTTTCTTTCCTTCTTTCTTTCTTTCTTTCCTTCTTTCTTTCTTTGTTTTCTTTCTTTCTCTTTCTCTCTCTCTTTCTCTTTCTTTCTTCCCTCCCTCCCTCCTTTCTTTCTCTCTCTCTCTCTCCTTCCTGCCTCCCTTCCTTCCTTCTTTCCTTCTTTCCTTCTTTCCTTCTCTCTTTCTCTCTTTCTGTCTTTCTCTCTTTCTCTCTTTCTTCTTGTCTAGCTCTGTCTCCCAGGCTGGAGTGCAGTTGTGATCTCAGCTCACTGCAACCTCTGCCTCCCCGGTTCAAGGGATTCTCCTGCTTTAGCCTCCTGAGTAGCTGGGACTACAGGCGTCCACCACCACGCCCAGCTAATTTCTGTATTTTTAGTAGAGACGGGATTTCACCATGTTGGCCAGGCTGGTCTTGAACTCCCGACCTCATGTGATCCGACCACCTCGGCCTCCCAAAGTGCTGGGATTAGGAAAAAAAATGTTTAGCTTTCATTGTGAGTCCAGGAGTGCAGACCCCAGATTTCCCGAATTACTTCATTAATCCCATAGACTTGCAAATAAATAAATACATACATAAAAAATTCAACTAAACCCACTACAATGCACCCTGCCTCCCTTCACCACAGGTTGAAAGTGGGGGGCCTTGAGACTCACCTATTCCTTGGGATTCCCCACCCAGGCATGAAAGCTGGGGGGTGCAGTGGGGGCTGTCCCCTTCCTCCCTCTTAGCCTCTCTGGCCCTTGGGCATCCTATAGAAAACACTGGGGCCATGGGCCTAGAGGCACTCCCCGATCCAGCTGTGATCTGGACTCCCTTCTGTTCTGTGTCATCAATTTGGCCCCATTTTCATCTGTAGTTTTTTGATGTGTTATTTGGCTTCTTTCAGCAGCAGCAGCCGCCAAAATACTTTGGGGCCAGTGTGCTTTGCTTATAAAATGGGGACAGTGTCTCCCTGGCAGGATTCCCTGGGAAGATGAAGGTAAATTTGCAGCGTCCTGGACCATGGTGACCCTGGCTTGCAACAATGAGGAGAATGGAACTAAGGGTGAGAAGAGGGAAGAGAGGGAACAAGGAAGTGGAACAGCCAACAGAGCATGCTGGGGCCGGGTGCCCCCACCTGCCCCCAGGGAGGTTGAACTGAGATAGCGGGGAGCTGGGGAGCCACACCTGGTACTTGAATTGGAGTGGGAGGGATAGAAGATGCCCTTCTGGTCCAAGGAGCCCTCCCCCTAGTTAAACCAAGCTGGACTGGTAACAGAGGTGCCCAAGATCCTTCTGGCCACCGGGTGCCCCGTGCCTCTGGGGACTACCGATTTAAGGATAGCATGCTCTCAGCTTACAGAAGTTCTAATTACTGTTTTAAAACTGGTTCATGCACTTTGGGAGGCTGAGGTGGGAGGACTGCTTGAGCTCAGGAGTTCAATACCAGCCTGGGCAACATAGTGAGACACCATCTCTACAAAAAATGAAAACATTAGCTGACTGTGGTCACACACACCTGTAACCCCAGCTACTCGGGGGGCTAAGGTAGGAAGATTGCTTGAGGCCACCAGTTTGAGGCTGCAGTCAGCTGTGATTCCACCTTAGTACTCCAGCCTGGGCAACAGAGCGAGACCCTGTCTCAACAAACAAACAAAAACAAAAAAAAAAACACTGGTTCATGCAGTCATCCTTCCCATGCACACTGGTGGCTTCCATGGGCCAGGTGCTATGCTGAGAACTGGTACAGACTCGTGGGTATGGCAGAAAATTGTCCTTCTATAGCCCTTGGCTCCCAAGGATGAGATGCAGGTGCAGCCAGTGAGATGAATAGAGGAGGGGACTTCTGAGGAGGGGCAGGTGGGGTTCACTTGTGGATATTTATGCTAGATTGATTGTAAGCTCCCTGAAGTCAGGGTCAGGGCTCACAGTGACCTCAGCATTGATGCAACAAGCACTGTGTGAGTGTCAGCTGAAAGTCTGAAGAGATAGAAAGAATCCCCAGGAGAACTTGGACTCTGCCACATCCGGTGGCATTCCTGCTGTTGTGGTGTCCTTCATGAAGAAACCCTGAGGTGCATGGGCTCAGCACACACCTGGGTTAGCATCCTAGCCTGAGGTCCAGGTGACAGTTTGTAGGGCATGCAGTGGCAGAGCTGGGTGTCCCAGGCAGCTGGGATGCCCTGAGTGGGAACAGGGACTCTTGCATTTAATTAGTCATATCTTGCCATATTTCCACACACTGCCCAAGGAGTACACCACTAACAATGCTATTGTTGGTGTATATACAGCTAGAATTTGCTTTAAAAGTGCAGCATTTTATTCTATACTAGAAATCATACCGCACATGCAGTTTAATTTCTGCTTTTTAAAAATGTGAGAACTACCTGAGTTATTTTACCCCAATGTTTTAACCATCATACTTTTTTTTTTTTTAAATAAAGACAGTCTTGAACTCCTGGGTTCAAGTGATCTTCCCACCTTAGCATCCGTAAGTGCTGGGATTAGAGGCGTGAGTCACCCCACCTGGCCCGTCATACTTTAATTCTGCATAAGATCTCGTCACATAGCTGCACCATGGTGGACACCACTGCTTTCCTCCTCTTGAATGTTTAGGGTCCTTCCTGTTTCATGCTGTTATAAAGAACAATCCAGGCTGGATACAGTGGCTCACGCCTGTAATCCTAGCACTTTGGGAGGCCGGGACAGGTGGATTGCCTGAGCTGAGGAGTTTGAGACCACCCTGGGCAACATGGTGAAACCCTGTCTCTACTAAAATACAAAAAAAATTTAGCCAGGTGTGGTGACACGCACCTGTAGTCCCAGCTACTCGGGAGACTGAGGCACCAGAATTGCTTGAACCTGGAGGGGGAAGGTTGCAGTGAGCCAAGATCGCATCACTGCACTCTAGCATGGGCAACAGAGCAAGATTCTGTCTCAAAAAAAAATAAAATAAAATAAAATCTCCAAAATGAAGAGATCTTACCCAAAGGAATAAAGCCAAGGAGGGTAGGGGAAATATTTTTGGTTAGGGGAGGATTTCTGGTACCCTAGTTTGATAGTGGAACTCTTTTGATAATGGAAGAACTAGTGGCATTGTGGTGGGGGAATGCGGACAGGGCTGTAATCCAGCAGTATGCTGGCCACATTTGGAGTGGGTCGCCCATGCCTCCTGATCTTAGGGACCTCTGCCTTCCTTCCCCTGCATATCAGAGCACAAGGGAGGTGCAGGGCATGCCTGGCAGAATGCACGTGTCAGAATAAAGAGCACAGTGATTGCTGGTGTTCCAGTGTGACCAGGTAGCTCTGATTCCCCAGAGTTAGTCTGAGGACCCTGCTTTGGATGTGAGATGATTTTGAGGGATGTGTGGATGGCTGTTATTAAGTTTATTAGTTCTCTGTTGATCCTGAAGTTAATTTTTATTTGAGGCAAGTGGCACTCCTTTTGATTGACAGTTGCCCTATGAAGTTGATATTTACATACATGTTTGCAAGTATAATAATGAGTTGACTTAAGAAAATAAGTAAACAAAAATACAAGTGGCAAAATCGTGAAGATGACATGGAAATCAATATGTTTGGTAAACAACTAAAAAGGCTGGGAAGAAGGCTCCTAAATGGAGAGCAATGAACCCAACAGCACGTGGGACGGGGTGGCGCGGAGGCACCTTGGTAAAACTTCGTCAGGGATTTTTCATCCTTTCTGTGTTTTCTCCTCCTCTTCCTCTCTCAGGTTTGTGATAATCCTCTCTCCTCACTTCCTGTACAACAAAGAGAAAACACAGAACCGGGAGACTGGTTAAGTGGCAGAACACATTTGGAATCTTGATATGGCTTTGTGTTCACGGCAGGTGATCTTGGGTGGGAAGTTTAATTTTCTGAGCCTCAGTCTCCTCATCTGTGAAGAGGGGATGATAATATCCTGGTCCCGGTGTTGCTGGGTGGTGCGATAAGCTGATGTAGGTGGAGGTATCTCAGCTGTAAGGTGGAGCAGCTGTTCCACGGTGCAGATCAGAAGGGCAGTCCATCCAGCAGGTGTCATCTGCCTTCTGCATTCTTTTTCTCTGCTTCCAGAATAGCCCGAGTTTTGCCCTAAATCGCTCTCTCTGCCTCTTACCTGGTGCTTAGAATAAGGCAGGTGACCCAGGCCTAAGCCAGTCAGAGCATAGGATTCTCCTGAGTCACTCAGGGTGGCAAGTTGGCTTGAGCTGGTCCAGACAGAATGAGCCTCAGATGGCTGAAAATTGTAGAAGTGAGTGTGAAAAAGCTGCTGCCATCTTGTGGCTACAGGGCAGGGCCAGAAAGTGGAATGGGAGCTGAGAGACGGGGAGACCTGGGAACCTGGGGTTTACTGAGTCTCTGAACCCAGCTCTGCCTGAAGCCAGAACTACTCCTAGAGTTTTCAGTGACAAGAGTTAAAAGTCTTCCTCTTTGGCCTAAGTTAATTTGCCTAAGTTGGTTTTCTGCCCCTGAAACCAACAGTCCAGACTGACACGTTCCTTCTCCCCAGTCGACTATGTTTTGTGATAATGGAGGGAAAAGAGAATGGTTATATGGAACCGAAGATAGTTAGAGCTGTACAGGCCTTCAGAATGATCCAATTCTTCCTATTTGCTTGAAGCATGACTTTCCTGGGCCTTACGAACTTTTGCCTTCATAGGCCCCTTCCTCCATAAAAATATTAAAAAACATATTTTGGTACTGTGTTGGTATAAAGACAAATATACTCCAAGACAGATTGTATTTACTTACTTTTCTAAAAAATAAATTAAAATATTTCCTTGGGCCTTCGGCAAGATGCCTATGTACATAATGGATAAATCAACTCTGGGGGTGTTAACTTTCTTTTCTTGCTTGTATACTTTTTTTCTTTCTTTCTTTCTTTTTTTTTTTTTTTAAGGTGGAATCTCACTGTGTTTCCCAAGCTGGAGTGCATGGGTGCAATCGCAGCTCATTGCAACCTCTGCCTCCTGGGTTCAAGCGATTCTCCTGCCTCAGCCTCCTGAGTAGCTGGAATTATAGGCACTCACCACCATGCCTGGCTAAATTTTTGAATTTTTAGTAGAGATGGGGTTTCACCATGTTGGCCAGGTTGGTCTTGAACTCCTGACCTCAGGTGATCCTCCAGTCTTGGCCTCCCAAAATGTTGAGGTTACAGGTGTGAGCCACTGTGCCCAGCCTGCTTGTATACGTTTTTGTCATGGGCATACATTTGTGATAAACAGTGAGTTCCTAGTGCAGACACATCACTTTTCAGCTGATCTACAGTGCATATTAACGGCCACATCAATGGAGGCCATTTATGAATTAATAGAACAGTTACGACAATATTGTGGATCCCGGTGGGTGAGGGCTCACAGTAGTGATCACTTCCGATTGGCTGAATGCATTTGTGGTCTGTTTAGGCTGAATGTGATGGGGATGGAGCTCAGAGCAATGCTTACTTCTGATTGGCTGAACATGCTTGCTGTCTGACTGGCTGGAATGTAACAGGACTGCACTAAAGAGCACTGCTCACCTCCGATTGACTGAATGCACACGTGGTCTTGTTGGCCTAAGTGTCAGCCAGAGATCCATAGACTGCAGGCTGAAGAAAGGACCGTCTCATGAAATCATGGTGGTTGTATCAGAACGGAATCTTTTCATTTGTGTTGATAAATCTCTAGCATAAAATGTCCCCAGTACAAATCTTTCTGTAAAGGTGGTGCAAATCCATGAGCATTTATGTTGCACAGATGACCCCAGACCTGTCCTCCACAGAATGTTAAGCCTCCAGAGTGTAAGCATTCTGCCCTCACTGACTGTCTGGATGCTGCATTTGGGACCAACAGCCTTTGCAGGCCTGGGGCTGGGTATGACTTTAACTCCTGGTGGATCTGCGCTGCCAGAGCGTAGCGGGTGGGAGAGAGCCCCATGTTCAGCTCCATTGTATCCCCTTTCCCATGACCCCCTACCCCCACCCAGCGCCTCTCTGGCTTTTCCTGAAAAGTCCCAGACTCAGGCTCTGGAACTCTGCCAGCGTGGGTGGAGCAAGATAAGTGTAGATCACGGGAAATTTTTCAAATGTTCAGGAAGAAGCAGCCCAGCTTAAATAGCTATGAGGCTTAAGAGTGGGTCTCAAGGTGCTCCCCAGACCAGCAACATCACCATCAACGGAGGACTTGCTAGAAATGCAGATCCTCAGCTCTCACCTCAGACCTGCGAATCACAACCTCAAGCCCTCTGGGGGACGCCTTTGCATACTCAGGGGTGGGTACCTGCGTTCTGTAGGGCACCTTCCCTGAGAACACAGGTTTTCCCTTCCTTTGGAGGATTTTCTGTGACAGTTTTGCTGACCCGCACTCCCAGCAAACAGGCTCCTGGGCCGGCTCTAGCCCAGGCAGACAGGTCCTAAGACCCCATTGGCGGCGCACGGGGGTCCCACTAGTCCAGGAGAGCTGAGAATCCCGCTACAGCGTCCCCTTTTAGGGCTCTCCACAACACCCAAGCCGAATAGGTCAAAATCCTTTAAGCGTTTTGGCCCTTACTTCTCTTACTGAGGTGGCACTGATGTTATTTAAGAAGCTCCAAAGGCCGTGCTGCTGCGCTGTGACCACGCATGGCAGGGATCACGTTTTCCTGCGGACGGTGGATCCTGGGTCGCGGCGCGCGCTCTCCGCAGCCTCCCAGCGCGGCCACTAGATGGCGCTGTTGCACTTTCCTATCGGCTTCGCGTGGCGCGCCGGCGCCTGTCTCCTGGCTTCCCAGGGTCCCACCCGAGTCCCCGAAGTGTAATAACGACGTGCCACTGTGAGCTGAGGCCGGCCTCACTAAGATGTCCAGGAAATGATATGCAACCAGGAGGCTTGGCCTAGAGGGAACGCTGACTGTGGGATTGTCGCTGGAGAGCCTTTAGGACTTTACAGGTCTCCCTCTCCACGCCCCGCATGCTGCCCCCACCCAAGACCAAGCCCCTTGGGGTGGCAGAGTTCCCGTCACGGACCCTAATATCAAGGCCCTCCCTTGCCGAGCGCTCATAAAAGTGGCGACAGGCGATTTTCTTCTCACGGGAAGTCTCTAATCTGATTGCATCCCGCATTCTTTTGTGTTTGAGCATCAATTCAGCCATGACAGGGAGGAAAAGGAAAAACGCCACAGATTGGCAAGGGGCCCGCAGAAGGCCCCGAGAGAGAAGGAGCGATCTGCTGGGCTTGAGGACTGCAGGGCTGGGCACGCGATTGAGTGGTCCGTGGGCGCTGTGGGAGCAGACGAGGGACGGCAGGGTCGGGCCAGGACTGAGGAGACACTCGCTGCAGGGAGCTGCGGGGACACACGCAGCAACCTTGGCCTTTCCAGCAGCAGTTTCCTTGGAGGATGAGGCCGTAATGGTGATAGTAATAAACACAGGGCAGCATTGAGAACGAACGCACTGAACTCTCATTGCACCTCTACGAGGGAGGGACTGTGGCGTCCCAGTACACAGGTGGGGAAGTGGAGGCACAGGGAGGCGGAGGCAGGATTCCAAACCAGGCCTTTGATTCCAGGCCTCGTTGCCTCCAAGCCAGAGGCCCTCAGGTCTGCAGTAGAGGTCCTAGGAGCTGTGGTGTCCCGACTGAGGGGTCTGCCCCAGCCTGGGGCCTTCTTGGGGTGTGTCTCTCCTCATTGGCTCCAGGGGCAAGGAGGGGACCCAGGGTTCGCGACAGTTCCACCCGAGGCCCCACCTCCTCCCTCAGCGCAGCTTTGCAGACAATGGGGACTCCCAAAGGACAGAGCTTTGAATCCACCTGGAAGGTTTAAGAGAAAGTGCGCAGTCGCCTATGCCCTACCCCTGAGACTGCTGACAGGCATCGCTGAGGGCTGCAGCTTTGGAATCAGGCATCTTCTGAGGAAAAGAAAGGCACCACAGCCACAGCACAGAAGACTAGGTGAGGGCAGTGGGAAACCTCTGGACCAGGAGAAGCGGCCAGCCAGAGCCGACCTGTCCATAGGGACCAGATGGAGAGAGGGAGGTGGATGAACATGAAATACAAGTGCAGGAAATTGCTGTGTAGACAGCACCCCTGGAGCTGAGTGAGGCTCCCGGCAGGGTCTCCTCTCAGTGACTGGCACTCCACTCACCTAATTGCTCAATCCGGGATGCCTGGGAGCTGCCCTCGCCCCTTTCTTGCTAGGTGTTTTCAGGCAAATGCTTCAACGAGCCCCTCAAGACCACCCCTCAAATGCCCCGCTCCTCAAGCCTCCCTCAGCTTTTGCTTTAGTGTTCCAGAAACACTAATTCAGGTTTCTGGTTTTACTTTCTCATAGGACCCTGTGTTAGGGTGTTCGTGTATTGTTATAAAGAAATACCTGCAGCTGGATAATTTACAAGCAACATAAGTTTAATTGGCTCACAGTTCTGTAGGCGGTAGCGCATGGTACCAGCGCCTGCCTCTGGCGGGGGCTTCAGGAAGCTTCCAATCATGGCGGAAGGCAGGGGGTGGGGTGGGAAGTCAGCATCACATGCAAAGAGCAGGAGCAAGAGAGAGGGGGAGTGCCACACCCTGTTAAATAACCAGGTCTCAAAGACTCACCCACTGTAGTGGGGACAGCACCAAGCAAGCCATTCCCAAGGGATCCGCCCCCATGGCCCAAACACCCCCCACAGGCCCCACCTGCGACATTGGGGTTTACACTTAAACATGAGATTTGGAGAGACAAGCAGCTAAATTATATCAGCCTCCCCCAATTTACTGTCTTAGATTTTTTTTTTTTTAATTTAAGAGATGGGGTCTCACTCTGCTGCCCACGCTGGAGTACAGTGGTGCAATCAAAGTCCGCTGTGACCTTGAATTCCTGGGCTCAAGCGAGCCTCCTGCCTCAGTCTCTCTAGTAGCTGAGACCGCACATGGGTAACACCACATTCAGCTAATTAATTACTTTTTTTTTTTTTTTTAAAGAGATGGGATATCACCATGTTGCTAAGGCCAGTGTTTTAGATTTTTTTTGAACTTCTCCCTTATAGCTTTTAACAGTTTGCTATGACCCATCTACTGGTGTGATTTTTGGCCCGTCTCTCTGCTTCCCCCTCCTCCTCCCCGTTCCCCTCCTCCTCTTCCCCATTCTCCTCCCCTCTCCTCCTCATCCTCTTTCCTTTCCTCCTCCTCCTCCTCCTCCTCCTTCAGGCTGTAAGCCTCCTGAGACTGTCAGTTTTGCTCCCCACTGTGATAGGGCCTGGGGCAGCCCCTGGAATCCAGTGGGACTTGAGAAAATTGGCATCAGCCTTCTCCTGGGCCCCAAGCTCGTCCCCACCCCTGCTGGTCACACTTTGCTGTCAGCTTATCCTCTAGTGGTGGAACATTCTCTCCCTCTGCCTGCAGTTACTCAAAGATAAGATTTACAAGCAGACTACTTGACCGGGCACAGTGGCTTATGGATGTAATCCCAACACTTGGGAGGCTGAGGTGGGCAGATCGCTTGAGGCCAGGTGTTCGAGACCAGCCTGGGCACCATGCAGAAACCCAGTCTCTACTAAAAATACAAAAATTAGGTGAGTGTTGTGGCACACACCTGTAGTTCCAGCTACTCGGGGGGCTGAGGCAGGAGAATCACTTGCACCCAGGAGGCGGAGGTTGCAGTGAGGCGAGATCCGAGATCACACCACTGCACTCCAGCCTGGGTGACAGAGTGAGACTGTCTCAAAAAAAAAAAAAAAAAAAAAAAAAAAAGTGCAGAGCCTTTTTTTTGGAATTAATTTTAAATTGACAAGAGATGCAAAAATGTAGATAGTACAAGGCACTCCTGTGTACTTTTTATTTCAACTCGCTTGTGGGTCATTTTTTTTTCTGAGCCATTGGAGGGTGAATTTTATGGAACATGGCCCTTTGCGCTTCAGCACTCCAGTGGGTATTTCCTAACAATGGAGATAACCTCTTATGTCATCACAGTGCAGTCACTGACACCAATTTGCATTGATGCAATACTTTCATCTTATCTGCTGTCTGTATTCTAATTTTGCCTCTTGGTTTAATAATGACCTTTATAGCATCCCCCCTCCTCCATAGTACAGGATCCGGTTTAGGGGCAGATACTACATTTAGCTGTCATGTCTCTTTAGATACCTTGATCTGGACCATTTCCACAGAATTTCTTTTGTCTTTTATGAGATTGGCATTTTCGAAGCATATAGTACTTCTGCCTTTAAAAAAAGAACCTTCTTTATTTTGTGTGTGTCCGATGAGTCTCTGTAATTATGCAGGAACAAGAACAGACGATTTTATTTCTTCTCAAGGTATCCCATGTGAAAGCAGATTTAAAATCAGAACCTTCTTCAAGTGCCTTCTCATAGCACAAGCTATTAATATTTTCATTTCTCTTTGCTACCATGGGATCTGTGCAAATGCTGGAACGTCAGGAGATGGCTCTCTTTCAATGTGGGCTCTGAAAAAAACTCATTTATTCTCAGCTGTGGTTGAAAGACCTTAATAAGCCTCCTGGCTTCGAGCAGGAAGGCCGGCTTTAGGCATGAGTGATGCTGGCAGTTCCCACGCTTCCCAAATGCCATTTTCCCTGTCGGTACTGCCCGAGCGGTGCTATAAAGTCGTCCCCACAGAGCAGCTGTGGCTGGGAACAATCGACCTTTTACCTCCGTGGTGGTTTCACTGCATCGTTTTCGAAAACACTCCAGTGTGCCGTACCACAGCGGGGATGCCGGGGAAACAGTTGGCACGCTCCCTTGCCCTCTGGGCCACCTCTCTGCACTTGGAGTGCTGCTAAAATGCTGATGTCCCAAGAAGAGGGGACACCAGAAGCTATTACTGGCCATTGGCTACTGAAGATGACCTAATAACTGGGTGTCCCTGGGGAGGATGGTGGAGAACTGGACCACAGGGGTGCATGGTCCCTGGGACTGATAGCAGCAGTGACACCCTCATAGACATCCTTTTCTACATGACTCTCACTGGTTCCAGAAAAGAAAAAAGGCATATCCTTGTTGATGCTTTAAAGTCTCCATTGAGAGAGCAGCCAGAGGAGGTGGAAAGAGAACCACTGTTCACTGTTCAAGTCTTGGGTTCAAATCTTGACTCTGCCTCTGATGAACGAGGGGTTTTAACTGCTTCTGTGCCTCTTCGGTGTTCACAGTTTGTGGTGACGATAGAGGGGGTGATATAGGGAACGGGCATCGGGTCTGCTTAGAGTCAGAGCTTCCACAGTGCAGTGCGCTGCCTCCTCCTGCCTCCTGACTGCCTCTGTGCTCCCCCAGCATTGAGATGGGGAGGCTGTGTCACCATGCCCCAGGCCACGTGGACACAAGTATCTGTGTGTTCTAGATTTGTTTTGATGACGTATGCTAAGAAGCTCAGATATGGGAATAATTGTCACCAAGAAACACCTTATCCTAATTACAGTTTCCTGCAAACAGGAGGCACGTTCACAAGAGGAAGCGCCGGGTTGGTCAGGGTGATTGGGTTGGGGAACATGGGTCAGAGGCCTTTATTGTGCTTTCCCTGGGGTGGAGCAGAGAGGCAGGGCAAGTAGTCTCAGGACTGGTGAATTTGAAGAATTTCCAGGTTCTGGGGCATCCAGGCTGTCCCTAGTTGTCTGGCACCTGGGCCTGGGGTGATTAGGGTGGATGAATGGTGGCCCAGGAGGGTGGGAACCCAATAAAGAAGGATGCTGGAGGGAGTTGTGAGATCGAGATATGTTTGTTTGCATTTGAAAAGCATACCTGGGGATAGGGGGCAATTTGTTGGCTGTCTTAGAGATTAGCTATCCCTGGAGGGGCAGTCCCTTGAGGGTCAGCAAAGCCACAAATGTGATAGCATCAGCATACAGAAATAAAAGGAATGAGGAGACATGGTTGATATGGGTACTTCCATCTCCTGCAAGGAGTACGCTCTGACTTTGGACAGCCCCCCAGGAGGCTGCTCCCTGGGTCTCTAAGGCTGTGGCTTTGTGTATGGTCTTCTAGAATGCATGCTTCACTGACACAAATATAAACTTCCTGGGTGAGCACAGAATGGCTGGATTCTTCATTCAAATGGGGATGCTTCCAGCATTCCATGAAGCTTGGCAGGCAGAGCAGTGCCTGCAGAGGCCTTGTCAAAAGCCTCTCTTCAATCTGTTTCTTGCTCAACAGGTCAGCCAGGGCAGTCACCAGGAGATGCCTGCCTGGGGTGGGTTGGGGAGGCCCAAGAAGAGGACTGATCCCTTTGGGAAGAGGGTGGTGAACTGGCTTTGCATGACAGCTTGTCTCAGTGGAGTTTACCTTCTCTCCGATGGCAAGTCCGAAGGGGAAGGAAAACATCGTACAGACCACTCTGGAATGTAAGGGCTCTGAGCTCACCAGGTTTTGTTTGCAACTGAGAATGAGGCCATCTCAGGTGACCAGCTCCAGCAGGGAACAGTAGAGTCAAGTGGCCCTGCACATTACTTCCTGTGTGTGTGTTTGTGTGTGTGCACTTGTGTAGGCTACGGGGCGGTCAAAACTGTTGTGAGCTCCAAGGGTGATGGTGAAGGTCAGTGTTGTGCAAGGCCACTCATGGGCCACAGTGGGTACACACTTGGGGTGGAGAAGGGAGGAAGACCACCTTTTTTGTGGCTCTCTGAAACTGAAGAGTTGAGGGCTACTGATGAGGATTGATGTTGTCTGAGTTCTGCGAGGAGCATCTGACTTGATATCAACAACTGGACTTGAACTGGAAAAATCTGGAAGGTTGGTGAAACACTTTGACAGAGAGACTACAGCGCATTGGTCAAGCCAAAATTACAGTGCCCCTTCATGCAGCCTTTTGTTTTTCCTTTTTTTTTTTTTTGAAATGGAGTCTCGCTCTGTCACCCAGGCTGGAGTGCAGGGGCACGATCTCTGCTCACTACAAGCTCCGCCTCCCGGGTTCACGTCATTCTCTTGCCTCAGCCTCCCGAGTAGCTGGGACTACAGGCGCCCGCCACCACGCCTGGCTACATTTTTGCATTTAATAGGTGCATTTTCACCGTGTTAGCCAAGATGGTCTCGATCTCTTGACCTTGTGATCCGCCTGCCTCGCCCTCCCAAAGTGCGGGGATTACAGGCATGAGCCACCGTGCCCGGCCCATCCAGGCTTTAAGTTTCTCTGAGAATGTGCTATGTGACTTCCTCCCTCCTCCTCTTGGTTCCTTCTTTCCCTTTTCCCTTCTATTTCATGCATACTGTGAATCAGTCACTGTGTCTTAGGCACTGGGGACAAAAGCCCCAATGCTGGCCTGCGTGGAGTTTATAATCTAGACCAAGGTTCTTCAGCCTCAGCATTATTTAGTGCTCTGGGCTGGGGAATTCCGCTGCCAGTGGCTGTCCTGGGCATTATGTGGTGTGCAGTTGCATCTCTGGATGCTACCTAGTGGATGCCAAAAGCTCCTCCCTCTGCTCCAGTATTTGGCAATGAACAAATGTCTCCAGGCATTCCCCAGTATCCCACGGGGTGTCACAGTCTCCCTGGCTGAGAACCACAGGTCCAGGGGGGAAAACAGCTAACCCATCAGCCTGGTCAACACAGCTTGCATAGCATGGCCAGAGTGCCCAGATGGGGCTACTCAGGAGTCTTCTCCTGATCAGAGTCTGGGGCAGTGGAATTTGCAGTAGGTGGTTAGTACTTACCTGTTGAGAAGGTAATTAACCACAGGTCCCCAAATAAAACCCCAGCCAGAAGAAGAACTTTTTTTTTTTTTTTTTTTTTAAGACGGAGTCTCACTCTGTCATCCAGGCTGGAGTACCAGTGGTACAATCATAGCTCAGTGCAACCTCCAACTCTTGGGCTCAAGTGATCTTCCTGCTTCAGCCTCTGAGTAGCTGGGACTACAGTCACGTTCTACTGCACTTGGCTAATTTTTTAGTTAATAGTTGTTGTAGAGACAGGTTCTTGCTGTGTTGCTCAGGCTGGTCTCAGGCTGTTGGCCTAAAGGTGTCCTTCTACCTTGGCCTCCCAAAGTGCTAGGATTACCGATGTGAGCCACCACACCCAACTCTCTTAGTATCATGGGGCGCTTGTCCTGGATTCTCTGCATTGGTTCCATCAATCAGGTATCTGTAAATAAGATAAAGAATAAAATGACTTCCCTTGCTAATCTCTTTCTGCTTTTCCTTTACCTTTACATAAATGCATTGTAGGAGAATGAGTTCATTTGGTGGCAGGCCTGCAACCAGAGGTTTTCTACTTTGGAGTAAACTTCGAATTCCCTTAATGTTTCTGTGGCCTTTTAAAGAGGAGGCAAAGAAGAGGGTCCTAATGGTTTTCTTTGTGTCTGATCCAGGGGAGCCAGCTTCAGCTTTTGCCAAGTGTTTGGTTGCATCTGACACTTGGAGAAGGCACATGCATCTGCTGCCCTGACATCCAGCAGAAGGAACCATCTGGCTCAAGAATCCATTACAGAAGAGGCCATCAGCACCCGCCACTTGTGTCTTCCCATGTCCAGCTGAGTTTCCTTCTCTCTGCTCAACTCTGAAGTGTTGATGGGTCAATCGATGCGGCCCTTGCCGTTGCATCTCACTGGGAATTCCGATGAGGCGGCTGTCTGCCTGCGTGCATGCCAGCTAGCTCCTTGGTCAACACACAGTTATTTAAAGTGCTACAAGATACTGCTGGAAAGGATTTTCTCTGGCTCATTTGACTGTTGAAAAAGGCCACGCCTGCTTCAAGTTCCTCAAATACTCAGGGGGTAATTACAAGCATTTTTAGAAAACAAAACAGCCAAATGGAAAATTTTTGTTACAAAACATGCTTTGGCCACTTCAATAGTTGAAATGACAAGAGATTGGAAACCCCCTTAAGTGAGATCATGCTATTTTTGAGAACATATTCTTTAAGAGGAAAACTGTTCTAAATACTAACAATGGTGACAGTGATGCTGTATATGATAACAATGACAGATCCACATAATTTCCATTCCCGAAGGTCCCTTTTGGTCACTCAGGCTCCCAACCTTGGAATAATCTTTCTTTCCTGCATATCATCTCATGGTCAACTAGTTGCCAAGATCCCTAGAGTTTCCATCTTTCATCCCACATTGCTGTTTTTCTCCTTTCCATCCCCATCACTTTTGTTCGGTTCCTCATGTGTCTTTCCTAAACTTTGGCAAGGGCTGCTTAACCTGTATCCTTCCTCCCTTCTATTTTATCATTCACCTTTCAACCATTTCCCAGGAATTCCATTGTATTAGTTACTTATTGCCGAGTAAAAACTAGCCCAACATGTGTTGGCTAAAAACAACAAATATTTACTACGTCACATAGTTGCTGAGGGTCAGAAATTTGGAAACATCTTAGCCAGATGGTTCTGGTTCATGGTGTCTCATGAGGTTTTAGCCAAGATGTCAGCTCGGGCTGCAGTCATCGAAGGCTTGACTGGGACTTAAGGATTCACTACCAAGATGGCGTACTCATATGGCTATTGGTAAGAGGCCTCAGGTCCTCCCTAGTTTTTGATAGGAGGTGTCAGTCTTTCATCACATGAGTTTCTCCACAGTGCTGCTTCAGTGTCCTTATGACATGGCAGCTGGCTTCCCCCAGAGCAGGTGATCCATGAGAGGAAGCGAGGAGGACAATGCCATGCCTTTTAAAATCTAGTCTTGGATGCCAGACACCATGTCTCCCTCATATTCTGTTGGAAGCTGGCCCACATTTTAGTTTAGAGGAGGGGAATTAGGTTCCACCTTTAGAACGGAGTGGTGTTGAAGAATTTGTGGACATACTTTAAAATGATCTCATCCCTTATGAAAACACTGCTGTCTGTATTTTCAGGGAATTTAGTCCACAAGCTCTTCCATGGTTGGTTTACCCGGTCTAGACAGACAGGCTGCCGGAAAAGTAACCCAGTCCTGCTGTATCTTTCCTTAAAAACCCTCACAGACTGTCCCATGTTTAAAGAACTTAGCACAAAGTGCTCCTCCCACCCTCTGCGACCCTTAACTTTCCCTCCCTCCCTCCCTTCTTTCCTTTCCCTCCCTCCCTCCCTCCTTTCCTTTCCCTCCCTCCCTCCCTCCTTTCCCTTCCCTCCCTCCCTCCCTCCCTCCCTCCCTCCCTTCCTTCCTTCCTTCCTTCCTTCCTTCCTTCCTTCCTTCCTTCCTTCCTTCCTTCCTTCCTTCCTTCCTCTCTTTCTCCCCCCCCCCTCTCTTTCTCTCTCTCTCTTCTCTCTTTCTTTCTTTTGATGGAATTTCACTCTGCCTCCCAGGCTGGAATGCACTGGCATGATCTCAGCTCGTGGCATCTTCCACCTCCCGGGGTCAAGCGATTCTCCTGCCTGTCTCCTGAGTAGGTGGGAATACAGGCGCCCACCACCACGCCTGGCTAGTGTTTTTTTTTTGTTTTGTTTTGTTTTGTTTGAGACAGAGTCTCACTCTGTTGCCTAGGCTGGAGTGCAGTGGTGCAATCTCGGCTCACTGCAATCTCTGCCTTCTGGGTTCAAGCGATTTGCCTGCCTCAACCTCCTGAGCAGCTGGGACTACAGGTGCATGCCACCATGCCTGGCTAATTTTTTTGTATTTTTAGTAGAGACGGGGTTTCACTATGTTAGCCAGGTTGGTCCTGATCTCCTGACCTTGTGATCCGCCTGCCTCAGCTTCCCAAAGTGCTGGGATCACAGGCATGAGCCACCGTGCCTGGGCAATTTTTTGTGTTTTTAATAGAGAAGGGGTTTCACCATGTTAACTAGGCTCATCTCCAACTCCTGAGCTCAGGTGACCCACCCTTCTCGGCCTCCCAAAGTGCTGGAATTACAGGCTTGTAGCCACTACTCTCCACTGCCACCCCTAACTTTTAATGTGATTGACATTTCTGGTCATATCTTCTCCTACTCCCCAAAGGGCAGCCTACCTTCTAGTTTACCTGGAAGCTCACTGTCTTCTGAACACATCCTGTGCTCCACATCCTGTGGCTCCATCAATTCCCACTGCCCTCTGAACTCCTGCCTCTCCCTTACACTCATTTTTAATCACCAAGCCCTGCTGGCT
This sequence comes from Macaca nemestrina, assembly GCF_043159975.1. Classification (NCBI taxonomy): domain Eukaryota; kingdom Metazoa; phylum Chordata; class Mammalia; order Primates; family Cercopithecidae; genus Macaca; species Macaca nemestrina. The sequence continues at coordinate 92,919,584 of NC_092131.1, forward strand.
TTACTTTCTTAATTAGTTCACAAATAATTCCCCACCTCTCTCTCTGTCTTTCCAACTCAGGGTCAGACCCTTGGCTTCTCACCAGGAGTCCTGCAAAAGTTTCCCCTCTGGGTTCTCTCTCCACCTTTGCCTGCTTCCTCACCAATTTCTGGAGTTGCCCTGTGACCCATCTAAAGTGTGAATCTGACCACATTCACTCTTTGCTTAAAATCCTTTCCTGGCCTTGCACCAATGACTGGATAAAGTCCAGCTTCCTCCTGTGGAACCCAAGACCCTCTGACAGGTGCCCCAGCTGACAGTCCTCTCAAGACTCCCACATCTTGTTCTTGCAGCACTGCACCCCAGGCTGTTACAGACACACCGGGTGGTGTCCACTTTTTCCCTTTGCTCATTTCCCTTTGGCAGGTGAGATGAAGAGCCAGTGGGAAAGAAAGCTGCACAAGAGGAGCCCACATGAATGTAAGCCTCAAGAGCCTGAAGACATCTAGGGGAGCACTCAGCCTTCCACCTGGCGAAGAATGGGGCTCCTCAGTTAATTCTACATAGGCCTCAGAGGACGGGGTACATATGGATTCTGCAACCAAGGTGCTACTTAAACTCCCTAATGATCTTGACCTGGAAAATGAGGCTCTTTGCCGAGTCCCCTATAAGCCTGTCAGAGCTGCTACTAATAACTCACCGCATATCTGGCAGAGTAATATGCCCAGAGGAATTTCTGCTTTTCTGTGCATTTTTAAACTCACTTCCAAATTAGGGAAAGAAGCACTTCCTCACTTCTGTGCAAGAATCCACATTTCTGAATGGTTCCACCCTGTTCTTGCCTAACACAGGCAGTATTGTGATACGATGTGGATGCCCAGTTAATATGAATACAGTTGACTTTTAAAGAGATCAGTAAGGGAATTCTGAGAGCTCCCTCACACTTTGCTAAATGAGAAACAAAGCTGTCTTCTGCAATGACCTTCCCCTTCTACTCAGAGCTGTTGCGTCTTGGGAAGGGTTTGATTCCTTTGCCTGGGAGTCATTCTTGTGGGCATCACTGTCCAGCGCTGGCATGAATGGAGCTTACTGGATGTTTCCTTTTCTTGTGGTGTGTGGTGCCCTTTAGTGTTATTTGCGAAATATTTTCCTTTGTTCCCACTCTGGCCACATGCTGGGGTTGCCCATCCTGGTCCTGTCTTGATTGGATGGTGTCAGTTGATTAGCTCACACCAATGATTGTGCATAGATCATGTCATCCAGAGACTGGACATTTAATTGTAATTATGAGACCCTCCAGATCTCTGTTTCCTCCTGGCACTGCTGATCAGCACCATTTGAGATGGTAAATGTTCAGTAAGCCTGGATCTCTGAGCAGAGTCCCCTTGCTGACCTGTATCATGATTTTTAGCCCACTGAGATTTTGGAGTTGTTTGTTACTGCAGCACAGCCTATCCTGACTGATCTATAGCATTTGGCATTTTTGGCAACTTAATATTTACCATAACTTGGCTTGCACAAAGGCAGTGTGCCTTTGTTGCTTTGTCAATTCACAATTCTTGAGGAAATTTTCACTAATGACCCATTAGAATTTATTATTCTTTTCAAGGTTGGGAAGAGGATGTTGTGGACTAATATCTTTGGCAACTCAACCTAGTGCCAAGTGGTCTAATATCTGAGAATGACCTTGGCATACTTTGTGAGGTTAACCCTTCCTGGCTTAAAAACAGATGCCCCAGCTTTGGCCAGGCCACTCCATGGTTAATATTGATAATAACAATTGATGGGGTGCCGACTATGTGCCAGTCACTGAGTATCTCTAATTATTGCTGTAACTCTAAGCGAGGCTGTATCTTATTCCCATGTCTCAGATGATAACACTGAGGGACAAACAGGGAAAATCTATTTAAATAGATTGCCTAACCTCTCTTCGGTAGTGGAGCCCGGATTTGGTCCTAACTCTGGATGTAAAAGTCTATGTTCTTTTTTATTGCACTTAGCCAACTCTCCTTTGTAAATTTCTAGGAGAGGGATGAAAGGTGCCTCTGTCCTTAGGGATGTTATAGATGTTATCCTTGACGGTATTATCCCATTGATATTCTGTGTTTGGTTGGATGCCACATTTTTATTCATTCATTCATAAATTCATTCATGCATTCATCCACACACTAATTCATGCATTCACTCTTTCATAAATTCATTCACTCATTTGCTCATTCATTAACTCATTCATGCATTCATTAGGCTTTGATGAGAGTCTATCAGGTGCTGGGTTTTGTTTGGGATTAGGATTTAGACAAGGACTGGTTAGGATTTCTGTCTTCAACCTCAGTGGACTCACAGCCTTGCAACAATAGCTCTGTGTGTGCGCGAGTGTGTGTACGTATGTATATATATGTACACTATACATATGTGTACACCCAGAACTGTTCCTCCAGGGCTGTAAGTACATACATGTATTCACATATACATACATATATATACACATACATATACATATGTGTACACACACACACAATGTTATAGATATGTCCAGGGAAGTATGAGCCCACTGAGGAGGTGGTTTCTGGTCTAGATAGGATATAAAGCTGTGTCAGGGCTGGCTTCCTGAAGGAGATGATAGTTTTAGAGTTTTTTGTCTTCTATTTTTCTTTGAGAGTTTTTCACGCTCCCCCTGACCCTCATTCCACTAAATTCACAGCCTGAGGGTCAATGTCATTATCCCCAGCCATGATCCTTCTGTTTATGAGGGTCACAGTGTCCATGGCTTCTATCTTCCACCCTCTTCCCCTTCCTCTTCTCCTGCCCCCACTGTGGTGTCATTACTTCCCACATCTAGAAGGTTAATGGCCCCTTCCAAGGAATGGTGATATGGAATCCTAGCTCTTTGGGGGCATATATAGATTTTTTTCCCTCAAAGTTTGGCCTGTCACTTGCTCTTAATGGCTTGAAGTTGGTTGCAGAACTATCCGGCAGGAACAAATGAAAAGAACCCTCTGATTATGTGCTCCTAAGATGGCTGGGGTAATTTGAGCAGAAACGACTTTGCAGCTCTGGGGAAAAAAAATGTAATTCTCGTGTATGAAAAGCGTGAACCAGAGTTGCCATGTTCACTTCTTGTTTTTAAAGCCCCCACAGGCCAAGTCACATATCTGGGTCAGAGGGTCTATTGATTACCTGTCAGGCCTTGAGGTGTGAGTGATCAATAATACTAACCTACAGGAAAGGTGGCCTTGAATGCAGAAATCCCATCGTGTTGACCATCCGTTTTTTTCTGGTCTGTAAGTGCTTTGCAGAGAAGAAAAACTGTCAAACCTAGGGCCACAAATGACCCGAATCCTAAAACTGTTCCTACAAACCAAGGCTTTGGAAATGCCCCGTTCCAAAGGAAGCAGAGGCAGGTTGTTGGCGCTGTCTCTCAGCGTTTGGACAGTGGGGCAGACGGGGAGGCAGGGAAGTGAGGAGGCAATGGCATTGAGCAGGAGAATTCTTGAGGAATAGAGACAGAGGTCTCTCGCACCACAACCTTGACCTTTCATTAATGTTTAATCAGGTGCTTGGAGCAAAGCACTTTCAAAAAATCCTGAAAATCCATATGACTAATGAATCATTTTGTGATGGGAAGGCTGGCTTTGCCTGGATCTGCTTGTGAAGCTCTAGATGAACCCCTTTCTTTCTGCGGGGGGATCCCCTGCTCAAGGCATGCACCAGTTTTTTTTGTTTTGTTTTGTTTTTTTGAGACTGAGTCTCACTCTGTCACCCAGGTTGGAGTGCAATGGCACCATCTTGGCTCACTGCAACCTCCTGAGTTCAAGCAATTATCCTGCCTCAGCCTCCCGAGTAGTTGGGATTACAGGTGCCCACCACCACGCCCAGCTAATTTTTGTATTTTTGGTAGAGACAGGGTTTCACCATGTTGGTCAAGCTGGTCTTGAACTCCTGACCTCAGGTGATCCACCCGCCTTGGCCTCCCAAAGTGCTGGGATTACAGGCGTGAGCCACCGTGCCCAGTCCATGTGCCAGCTTGTTATTGTGTGTCTGCCAAGGGGGCCGAGTCTGAGGCCTGTGTTGATGAGTCCATGTCATATGAAATGCTGTGGCTCTTGCAGCTACCTACCCAGTAACCAGTTTCCCTTCCTTCTTTCTAAGGGACTCAGATTTTGTTAATTCCCCTGCTCCTCCCTGGTACAGCCATGGGAAGCAGGAAGTGTGGTCGACCCCAGGTGACAGCTGAGTCGAGGGGTGAACACTGGACCTTCCTTGGCCCGATCAGAAAAGTGCTGGAGGCCACTCAGGTGGGAGGGGTTCTCACTCCTGCAGGATATGAGTGGTCTACTTTCCAGCCCACCTGGATGACACAGTCCACCTGCTTGATGGAAGGCTGCTGATGGAGCCATTGGTGGATCTCCAGGGGACCAGGGTGAAGATGACGTTAAGACCACGGAGGGCAGAGTATAATCCCTGAAGGCTCTGTTGAGTTAGTAGATCTACATCCTACCTGGGTGTCCTGTTTATAACAGGAAATAATCAACGTCCATATTTTAAAACAAGTCTGAATCGAGGTCGTCTGTTGCTTGTAGTTGAAAACATCCCAACTAGGCAGTGGTGGATACCATGGGCATAAGCTGCCATCCTGAAGTGTGGCCAGGCCGAGCTGGTGGACATTATAAAATCCACAAGTTGGGCCATCGGGTGTGGGAAGGGAGTCAGAATCACAGAATGTCTGAAAAGAAACGGCTTGTGTTGCCCACAGTAAAGCCAGTAGGGTTCATCACATATTTTGCTGGGGGTTCTTGGTGGGCAGTGTTTGGTAGGGAAAGAGTGTGGATGTTGGATGCCATAAACCTGGGTGGGCAGACTGGTAGATAGTCAAAATTGATCGACAATAACGGTTCCACTTGGGTGACATGCTTTAATGATTTGTCATGAACACACAACTGATGGATGTTACTCTCAATGGTGCTTTAAAATGGTTTCTTCTGTAGAAGCCAGCAAAATGTAGATGGTGAGAGAGCAACCTCTGGCACCTTCAGGTGTCTGGAATAGCTCCACACCTGGAAGCACAGGGCAGGAGAAAATGCACCTGGGGTAGGAGGAGAAGGAAGGAGTGACCCAGTTGTGCCTCTTCACCCACCTCAAAGTCATCAGTCAAAACCTTAGACTTCCAGCCCCAGGTCCACCAAAAGTAAAATCTCTTGGGATAGGGCGAGTGTTCTCAGTAATTTTTTTTAAAGCTAAAGTCTTTGGGCTCCTGCATGGAGGACTCAGCAGTAGTGGGAGCAGCAGGAAGATGACAGGATTCTGTCCATGTAATCCAGTTAGGGAGTAACTGTATGGGAGCGCACGTGTAGGTGTGTGTACGTGCACATACTTGCGTGCATGTTTGTGTGTGCACGCATGTGTGCAGTGTTCTTGTGTGCATGCGTGCTGTACGTGTGAGTGCGCATGTGTCTGGTGACTGGAGACAAGAAGGGCTGAAGGGGAAACAACAGAAGCCTGGAGATTTGGAGAAGCAACAAGGGCATCCCCATCTGCTCAGAAATGAAGAGCACAGGTGGCTGGGAGTGTTGGGGGTGGGAGAAAGCAGTAGAAGGTCCCCTTGTAGGGAAGGGGCCTCATAACCCCACACACAGCTTCCGGGACTCCTAGCAATTCCCCTTGCAGGAGAGAGATTATCTGCCTCCCTCTATGGATGAAGACATGGAAGGCAGGACTTTAGTGAGCAAGTCCCTCAGCTCACGAGTGAGACTCAGGAGGGGAGGGGAGAGTCTGGCAGGGGAGATGGTGTTTCTCACTGGCCTGTCTCTGAATGAGCTGTTGCTGCTTCCCGGGCCACTCCCTCCTCTGTGCCTACCTCAATTTCCCTGTCTTTCGAGACTCCAGGCGGTGGCTACCTTATCAATCTTCCTGCCCCTCCCCAAGGCCCAGGTTGGAGCCCCTCTCTGTGCTCATGAGGACTGGGGGCTTCCCCTACCCTTGCCCATGTCTTTGTATTGCTATCTCAACTTTAATGCTGGGCTTTTCTGGAGATGTTGGGATCCTTGAGGACAGAGCTGTGTCTTACCCACTGTTTTGCTGGGTCCCTTACTAAACAGGTACTTAGTGCTGGGGGTGGGTGGGCAACAGATACCCCTCGGCCTCAACGTTGTAGGTGTGGGCTCTTGGGAACTGTGTAGTATTTTTTTGTGTGTGAGTGTGAATGTGTATGTGTGTATATATATATGAGAGAGTAAGAGAGATAGCCTGCATCATTCTGTACCACGTTCTACATATGTGTAGTCACAGTACCATTTACAGCACCTAGAATGTGGCTCTAGCATGTCGCAGTTTTCATCAGACTTGCGGGTGCCTAGGAAAAGAAGGAGAAAAGTTAGTGAGCAGCAGCAACAGCAGCCTGGGGCAGGGGAGGAGGTGCCTGGCCAGAAGCCCGAGAGGCACCAGTAGCCGATGGTGAACTGACCTTGTACAGGATAAGCTGTCCCGGTAAAGCCTGAGTCAAGGGCTCAGTCTCCATTCAGGACAAACTTCTTTAGGGTGAGGAAGGGGCTCAGACAGGCTGGCCTTGGGATCTGCAGCCTCACCTTTCTTGTTCCAGAAACAGGGATTCTATTCAGGGTGGCTGGCCTTGAGGGGGTGTCCAGGAGCTCTGGGAACAGTGCAACTCTGACGTACACAATGCCTTTTTTTTAGCCCAAGGTTATGTGTGGTAAACTATGTATAACATACAATCTACCATCTTACCATTTTAAGTGTACAGTTCAGGATATTAAGTGCATTCACATGGTTGAGCAGCCACCACCAGCACCATCCATCTCCAGAACTCTTATTGCTTTGCAAAACTGAAACTGAAAACTGAGAACATGTGGGGTTTGGTTTTCTGTTCCTGTGTTAGTTTGCTGAGAATGATGGCTTTCAGCTTCATCCATGTCCCTGCAGAGGATACGATTTCATTCTTTTTTATGGCTGCATAGTATAATCTCCTTTATTTTTAAGGCTGAATAATAATCCCCTTGTATGTATGTATGATCCATCCAGTCATCCGTCGACAGGCATTTGGGTTGCATGATGCATCTTTAGTATTTCCATCATCAAATAATTAAATAAGAAGTTGGAGTCTACACATAGCATTTTTCTATACCATTGTCTCATTGATTAATTTCCCTGGAATTATATTCGTGTGGTTACCTTGATCCTTCTGTGGGAAAGGGCTTGGGAGGCAAAGAAAAGTATGAGTGTGTCTCTGATGTAACCCTTAGACTTCCCTGAGGTGGACAGTGGGTGGACATCTTAGGTTAATAGTGTCGCAGGTGTCTGTGCAGTGATGGGGTGTTTCTGCCGGAACCTACCCAGGTTCCCCATCTTGCCTTTTTTATCTGCCCTGGCCAGCGTGGGATGGTGCACTGCTGCTGAGGCTGGAGTTGGATGGCCTGGAACTGAGTGTGTGGCCTCAGGCAGGTGACTTTGCTTCTGTGAGCCTCTCTTTATTTGTGGTCCCCAAAGGTGGCTGTGGGAAAGAAATGGGAGAGCACAGTGTCTGAACAATAGGCCTTTTGTGATAAATGGTAGTTTTCTTCCTACTGCTCTCCCACTTTGTGATTATTAATTTAAGAGAAAAGATTACCTGATTTTTGGGGAACCACACACATGGTGATCACCCTGGTCAGTCTGGCTCCCCCCATCCCCGGACAGTTGGGATCTTTCTGAGAAGTCCATCTTACAACGCGTTTGTAGGACCTCCCGTAAGTGATTCCCAATTCCATTATTCAGGGATGCAATGAGGCCCCAAGGGCTAAATGTTGTGGCATTGGAAGCAAAACCTACAGCCCAGAGTTTGCTTGGGTGAGAGGCTCATGGGGCCCTCATGGCACCAACCTCAAAGACCTACAGGGATTGAAGGCTGGCAAACAGAAATCCTTCATCATTGCCCAGAAGTTCAAAGCTACTGGTCCATTAGGTCAACAGCCCTGCAGATCTCATGGCTGGATCCAAAGCAGCGTTCGTAGAGTTCACAATGAGCCTGGTCACCTTGGACATTTTATTGTGCCACCTCCTTGCAACGAGCCTCCATCTCAACACAGATGAGACATACCCCCAAGTAAGGAATTCGAAAAAGCAGGAAGCACCAGCAGATGGAGTGCGAGCCCGGGATCCCAGCTCACGCTGGTGCAGTTTGGGACCCAGCACACTTGTGCATTTCTGTGTGTTCATCCACACAGCACATCCTCCACTGTGGCCCTACCTGCTTCCCACCACTGCTGCCTGGGCCCTTCCCTGCTCGATTCAGCCCTTTTCTTTAGAGCTCAGGTCCACCCTTGTAGAAACAATAACACTATGACTAATTATAAAATCATTATATGATTAAACTCAATTAACTTCAAATAACCCTTGAAATTTGCTTAATGTCGGCCTTTGGCCCTGCTTGAACTGCTAAATATTGCTCTCCTTTGAAACTCCAGTGAGACCAGCTGATTACAGTGTGCTACCTGGTGTGATACCTGGGCTCTGTGGGGCCATGTGTCTTGGAGTGCAGGGCAGGAAATGATGGCCCATTGTTGAGGGTCTGGAGCACAGGTTAGGGAAGAGGTTGGGGGAGGTAGTGGTGATGGAATTTGGGAACCTTTGGCTTTGCTGGCTATTAGTTGATGAATGGCTGGGAGGAGCTCTGAGGTGGCCTTTCACTTGGGCTCTGACAAGTTTGTTCAAGTCTCTGAGTTTGAACTTGGTGCCTTTTTTGGGCTGAATGGTGTGCTCCTAAAACTCGTATGTTGAAATGCTAATCTCCAGTATCTCAGAATGTGACTGTATTTGGAGACATGACCCTTAAAAATGTGATTAGGGTTAAATGAAGTCATGTGATGTGTCTGGTATGCTAATAAGAAGAGGAAATTTGGACACACACACATGTGCAGAGGGAGATCATATGGAGACATGGGGAGATGGTGGCCATCTGCAAGACAAAGAGAGGGGTCTCTGGGAGAACCAACCCTGCTGATGCCTTGGTTTTGGACTTCCACCCTCCAAAAGTATGAGGAAATAAACTTCTGTCGTTTAAGCCACCCAGTCTATGGTACTTTGTTGAGGCTGCCTGTGATGGTTAATATTGGGTGTCAACCTGATCGGATTGAAAGATGCAAGGTGTTGTTCCTGGGTGTGCCTGTGAGAGTGTTGCCCAAGGAGGTTAACATTTGAGTCAGTGGACTGAGAGAGGCAGACCCACCCTCAATCTGGGTGGGACTATCTAATCAGCTGCCAGCGCAGCTAGGATAAAGCAGGCAGAAGGAAGTTGAATGAGAGTGGACTTGTTGAGTCTTCTGGCCTTCATCTTTCTCTAGCGCTGGATGCTTCATGCCTTTGAACATTGGACTCCAAGTTCTTCACCTTTTGGACTCTTGGACTTACACCAGTGGTTTGCCAGGGACTCTCAGGCCTTTGGCCACAGACTGAAGGCTGAACTGTCAATCCTCCTTAATAAACTCCCTCTCATATATGCATCTATCCTATTAGTTCTGTGCCTCTAGAGAACCCTGACTAATATACTGCCCTAGCAAACTAATACAGCACCCTTCATTCCCTGCCTCTCCAATAGCCTAGAAGGTCAGCCTGTAGTCCTGATAGCAGGGTTGGGATGCGGGCACCCCTCAGACTAGTTACAGATACAAAGATGAAGGTTGGGAAAGCAAACCAGTGCCCTGTGGGGAGGCCGGCAGACTCCCAGAATTTCAGGTTAGAAAAAGTATTAATATATAAGAACTGGCTTAGTCTCTGGTGCCCTGTATTCCTCATTGGTAAAATTGGGATGATAAGTGTGTGCACCTCATAGTGTTGTGAGGATTAACTGAATTAACTAAACTTATAGCTGCCTGGCAAAGAGGGAGCACTGAGTAAGTATGTGCAACTGTGCTCATTTTCTATTGCTGTGTGAGAAATGACCACGTACTTAGGTGCTTCGGGCGACCCACTTACTAGCTCATGGTTCTGTAAGTCAGAAGTCTGGATACAACATGACTGAATTCTGTGCTTGGGGAAGTGGCCAGGCCACTGCACCTGGGAAAAAATCCACCTCCATGCTCAGTCTCTGTGTACTTTGCTGGTTTTCAGCTAGGGGTGCTCTCAGCTCCTAGAGGTCACCCACATTCCTTGACCTGTGATGATGGTCCCTCCATCATCAAAGCCAGTCACTGAGAAACTCCCTTGCATGGAACCCTTCTCATGCTTTGAGTCTCTTTTGCTAGGAAGAGCCCTGTCCCTTCTAAGGATTCAGCTGATTAGGTCAGACTCACTCAGGATAACCACCTGTTCTTAAGATCAACTGATTTGGGACCTTCATTACATCTGTAGAAATCCCTTTATGGCAGCATCTGGATTAGTGCTGGATTGAATACCTGGGGGAAAGTGTGTGTATACCAGGGAGAGGGAAGCTTGGGGGTCTTCTCAGCATTCTGTTTATCACGGCAAGTCTTATTAGTACATGTGTATCCTCCCAGCTCTATCTGGGGAGCTCACCTTGGTCAAAACACTCTGGTCTGCTTCCTCTAGACATTTCTCCTGCAAAGCAGGGCTGCAGTGACATGAGGAATGAGGCATTTGCTTTAGTCATTTTGTGTGCTTTCTGCTGACCTGCTGGGAAGAGGTTCAGAATGTCCTTCACTTCAAAATCCCAGCCCCTTTTCCCTTGATTGATTGCATCACCCCTTTCTGGTTGATTTCTCTCTTGGGGGTTGCTGTACGGTGATGAGCAGCAGTCCTTACTGTGGTGGCCTTGGGCATCTCATAGTTCGAGCACTCAGCAGCTTCAGGAGAGGTTCTGCTGTCTGGAAAGGATGCCAGACCTGGAGCCAGAGGCTGCAGGCTAAAGTCCTCGCTCACTCTTATTGATTAACCATCTAATCTCATTTTCTAATTTCTAAATTAGGACTTTGAGAAAGGGTTTTAAGGATTTCATAAGAGGAGGCACGTGAACACATTTTGCCCCTTGTAAAACATCAAGCAGACATAAGACAGGTGTTATCGTCCACTTAGATCACCCAATGAGTGAACTTGGCAGACTGGCTGGAGGAATTCAGATAACTGAGAGTCCTGAAATAAATTTCATATTTGCTAGTTAAGTCATTGTTCCTTCCTCAGGAAGGGCCCTATCATCTGCACGTCTCAGCGATCTTCCACATTCTCCCTCCTGAGCCATGTTGACTGTGTGAGTGAGTGCCAGAATCTTCCCTCTTAAGCTGATAATGAAGCCCATGGTTGGCTCCTGGATGCGGCCGGAAAGTTTCTGAAGTCTCCACCTAAAGGATGTGATTTTGTGCTACAGGTTGGCCCTCAGAGGTTCTAGATGCTGCTTCTGGTGGGATCTGCACAAGTTCCTCACATGGTTCTTCCAGGAAATGTGTGCCCAGTCGTGGGTGGCTGAGACCTTTGATGCTTCTGCACTGAGGGAAGCTGTCCACTCTCACTGTGCCCATGGGCAGCGGAGCCAGATGGGTGTTGTGATGATCTTTGTGGTGGTGAATTTTATCTGTCAACTGGATGGTGTTTTTGGGTAGATGAACATTTAGATTGGTGAGCTCTGGGTAAAACAGATGGTCCACCACAATGTGGGTGGGCCTCATCCAATCAGTTGAAGGCCTGACTAGACCAAAACCACCAGCCTCCCTGAGCAAGAGGGAATTCCTCAGCAGGCTGCACCACTGGCTGCTGGGCCTCTGTCTGCCAGCCCACAGCTCACTCTGCAGTTGTGGACCGGCCAGCCTCCAGAGTCAGGAGAGCCAGTTCCTCATGAGAAATCTCTTTCCACACACACGCATCCAGTTGGTTCTGTTTCTCTGGAGAACCCTGACTGTCAACTCTTTCCCCCACATCTTCCCACTCTCCAGCTCAATAGGGTCTCAGTCTCTGTATCTTGAAGTTTGGAAAGCTCGTGGCTGATCCTCTGTCACCTGCTGCAGGTAGGCGACCCATCACCGGGTGAGGCTGAGTCCATCTTTGCATGCTTCAGCTGCGGCCACTCCCTTCCTTTGTATTTCTGTTCCTTGGGCCTTAATCATTTCTTTGCTAAAGAATTTGTAAAGCTGCTTACTTCCAATTTGACCCTGTCATTCTTTTCAGAGAGATCCTTGAACATGGCTCACTTTGTGCCATTTCCCTGCTTAAACCATTTCCCATTTGGTCACAAATTACTATGCTAGTTCCCTTCTCTGGCTCCCTCCCTTCCGCTACCCTGGCTCTGTTCACCTCCAGGACCTCCATCAAGGGCCACCTCCCATGGCGACTTTCCCAGTTTCTTCACATTGGTTTTGTGCACAAGCATGACTTGGGAATGTGATCAAAATGCGACTTGATTTTCTCCTCACTGTTCCTTATGAGTGTGGACTTTCCCATGGTGGCTGGGCTCCATGACCTGAAGGTCCTTCTGAGGTTATAGGAGGTCCTACAGCTTCTGCAGCAAACACAGTCTTCAGCAGGCACGGAGATGCCCGCTCCAGTGTAGTACTGAGCACTCCGACTCTGATGAAAGTCAGAGCATCTCTCCTCCCCAACTAGAGCCAGCCATGTGGCCCAGGCGAGGGCATGGGCTCAGCTTATTTGCTTGCTTCTCTTCCCACAGGTTTCAAGTTCTGGCTTCTGCCTCCCTCAAGGTTAGAGCTTGGGGGAGAGAAACAGGGAAAGTAGGTAAGAATAGCTTCACTTAATGTCTTAGGTGGCTCAGGTTGCCTTAAAGAACACCACAGCCTGGGTGGCTAAAATCACAGACATTGATTTCTTGCAGCTCTGGAGGCTGGGCAGTCCCAGATGGAGCTGCCAGGATGGCTAGGTTCTGGCTCGTGGGGAGGGCTCTCTCTCTGGGTTACAGATGGCCACCTTCTCACTGTGTGCTCACATGGAGGAATGAGACAGAGCCAGCTCCCTAGTGTTTCTTCTTATAGGGGCATTAGCCCTATCATAAGGGCTCCACCCTGAGGATGTCTTCTAAACCTAATTATCTACCAAAGGCCATCTCCAAATACCATTACATTGGGGGTTAAGGTCTCAACATATGAATTCTGGAGGGCACAGTGCAGTCCCCAGCCTTGACTCACACTACCATGAGGTACTGTTAGCTCCCTGCATCTGGCCAATCTCCAGAGCTGCCTCTTCATCACACGAATGTGCCTGTGGGTCCTTCAGAGGCAAAGGCCCTCAGGAAGAGGGTGATACTCACTTCACACAGACCTCTTTTAAAATATCCGCAAGACAAACTGTAGCCTGTGGATTCCTCTCTGGGTCCCTGACCTTCTGCCTCAGCTCCAGGAGATTCTTTCTTTAGATCCTCAGGCATGGGCCAGACACAGCCCACTGCACCCCAACTCAAGGGCCCTTGCTGGCTCCTCTAAGTGTCCCTTCAGAGCCCCACTCTGAGGGAGAACTGTGCAAACTGAAACCTCGAGGGAAGGACCCAAGGTCCTCCCTATTTCTCAGGAGCCCTGAGGTCATCAGTAGCCCTGTCCACACACAGGGCTTAGGACCTTACTCATCTCTGCTTGCATCTCCTCCTGTTGTCTGGCCTCTTTTGCAAGCTGAGTCCACATGGTGTTAGAGCTGCTGTGTTGACCACATCTACCTGCTCTGTGTCTTGTGGCCCAGCTTTTCAAGAGAGACCACCACTAGTTTCTGCCAGACCTTAGAACGGTTAATGGGATACCTAGGATGTATGTTTTGCTCTATTGAGTTCAGCTGTGGCCACAGCTGTGGCCAGGGCCACAAGACCACCCAGACCAAACAGCCACCAAAGCCACAGGCTGGATGGGAGTGGGACAGGCACTCTAGAACATGCCTCCTGTAGCCTAGGGCGAGACTTTATTTTTCCTTATGGCCTCTGGTGTCCAGCTCATTACTTTGCATAAAACAGATACTGGGCTCACCAGTGACAAGAATACAGATCATTTTTAGGAAAGGCATTGTGTTTGCCTTTTTCTCTATATGCCGGCAGCACCATGCAGCATGCTTTATATGACAGAGGTGCTTAATAAATATTGTTGACTGATTCACTGGGAAAAAGTTGTTCTAGACATGCCTTCTGGAAACGTCCAGTAAGCCCCATTATTCCTTTTTGCAGTCAATTGTTGTGGAATGGGCCTTTTGGCATTAATCCCGAAAGGGCAGTAAACAAAGATGGCTGTATAATTTTATTGTCTCTGATCTTCCATCAAAGCCAGCTTCCTCGCCTCCACCCTCATCTCTGCCTCATTGCTTCTGGGTTCACCCCCAGTACAGCTGTTGGATCACGCTAATAGCCCTTGGATCTTCATTGTGAACAATAATGTTTGTTTCCAGAATAATTGAATCCAGCAGGGGAAACAAAGGGTATAGAACACTTTATAACACTTACTGTGAAAAAGGGAAAATGAAGAATTTCCTTGATGGCATTTAGTTCAGGGAACACAATTCATCGGAGTTGTCTTTATCTACTTATGTTTTAGTGATTAAATGCTGGGAGAAAATAGCCTCAGACATAAAATACGAAGAGCACTTCTGGCAAAGCCTGTCGGTTTAATTCAGATGTTAAATATTTTCAGCAGGGTCAAGTGCTGAAGGCCTGTATGCTTTGTCCTTCGAGTGAAGTGAGCTCAAATAAAAAGGAGATAATCAGTAGCCCCAACCTGGGATATGCGGCAACGGGGAAGGGGTTAGAGGTCCCCATTTTACAGGAAACGAATGTTCCAGCTCTGGGGCTCTGAGAAAAGAATTTGAAATGTGGGTAATTTCATTATGTAAAAGGCAGCTTAGAAAAATCCTTGTTCCAGGAAAATAGATGGCTTATTTAAGGTTGATTAAATTGGAACTCTCTCACAACACTTTTGTCTGCCTGCCATTTCCCCAGCTTGGACAAGGGGACATTCCAGTGGAGGAAGTCCTGCCCTGTTTCCATGTGTCCTGAGCTAATCACCAGGAGTGGGTGGGCATCGGTTGGCTTCCTCTTCTCAGGAAGCAAACCCATACGTCCCTGGGGAGAATTCTAGTCTTTGGGGCCTCCAGCTGTTTGCATTATGAGGTTCACACCCAAAAGGTTCTTTATTGTCTCCTGGGTACCTCAAAGCAAGAGATGGGCACTGTGACCCATTGGCCAGCGGTCCCATAGGGGTGGTCCTGCAGGAGCTAACCAGCAGGGCTTCCCACAAAAGTATACTCTTAAACATGGAGAGAAATCTTCATCACACTGATAAGTCAATATGGCTTAATTATTACTAATCCAAATACCACATTTAAATAGGTAAGATTTAGGGAATTACTATTATGGTCACTTTTATGTTCAACTTTCCTTATCAACTAGCTATAGTATACAGAGGTAACTGGAAATAACTCTATAAAATGGAATTTTTTATTAAGTCAATTAAATATACACATGAATCGATTTTAGTGTCAACATAGTTAAAATGAACTATGCAATTAGGATAAGATTTAAATAATTGTCTCCTTTATTTAGTAGCTGTACTCATGGACTGAATTAGAAAGAAATAGGTAAACTGAAGTCAGAACATAACTTAAAAATGAAACAAAACAGAATGATACACACAAACTCTTACTTTAAAATAGGAAGTGACAAGGATTTAGAATAGAATTTTGGAATGATTCTCCTCTTCCCAGGACCCCTGGATTTGTAGGAGTGGTTTTGAATACTATATGCTGGATATTTGAACTAATAGAGAAATGCCCCAATTTATAATTCAGGGGAGGCTTAAGGACTTGGCACCCAGGAATATTAAAGCATGAGATAAAATCTGCCAAGAGTTTTTTTGCAGAGAAACAGCAGTCAATTTCCACAAGGGTTGTTTCTGGGAATTCCTTTTCAAAAACTCAGCTTAATGTCTATATATTCTTGCAAAAGTTTTAAGCCTGGGATGACCATGTAGTTTATGGTCCCAGCCTGCCTGCATCTGAGAGTAAAAGGCAAAGCTATAATGTTAATAATTAACTTGGGACAACAGGATCAACTGGGAATCAGGAGAGTGGTCTTCCTGGAAATGAGATACCAACATAATCATAGCCTTTTCTTTCTTTGGTTCTACCTTCATTGTCCTGTTGATGGCTTCAAGTGCTCTGTGAATTATTTCAATGGGTTTAAAATATGTACAGTTGCAGTATCTGGTAGGGATTGTTCCAGAGAAGCCCTTGAAAGGCAGGAGAGCTCAGTCGCTCCGGCATGTGAAGTGAGGCAACACAGTGCTTGATTGGAATCTTAGCATTGCCCCTTATTATAATAGTTTTGCATCCTACAGCAAGTTATTTCACCTCATATACCATGATTTTTCTCATCTACAAAACAGGGATTGTTATGAGGATTAAAGAACATAAAGCATTCAGTGCTTTGCAGCATTACAGTGAGCACTCCATAACTGTAGCTATTATTATTACTGTATATTTTAAAATGATGAATTTGATCAGGCTTAGGAACAACAAAATGGAGTCTGACTTCTTCAAAGACTGAGCTTCGCAGGAGCCCGGTTGGGTTGGAAGGTGGTACTGAAGCTGAAAATGTCTTGTCACATTTTATTAAAGGTGAAACCACTTTTCCTTCAGAAGAAGCACTTAGAAGCGGGAGTCTAAGAAATATACAGAGAAGCATTTGCCTTCCCGTGTGTCTCAGTCCATTTTCTATCACTTATAATAGAATCCCTGAACTGGGTGATTTATAACGAGAAGGAATTGATTTTTTACATCTGTGGAGGCTGAGAAGTCCAAGGTGGAGGGACCTCATGGTGAAAACCTTCTCGCTGGTGGGGACCCTCTGCAGAGTCCTGAGGTGGCACAGGGCGTCACGTGGTGAGGAGGTTGGTGTGCTAGTTCAGGTTTCTCTTCCTTTCCTTATGATAGCTCCCACTCCCATGATAATTCATCAATCTATTACTTTACTGACCCATTAATGGATTAATTCATTCAATAGGGCAGAGCTCTCATGACCCAATCGCTGCTTAAAGGCCCCACCGCTCAATCCTGCCACATTGGGGATTACATTTCAACACGACTTTTGGAGGGGACAAACATTCAAACCATTCCTCCAAGCTTTCTGAAGTCCGGCCAGGCCCGGGTCTGCCCTATTCTTGGTGATAGCCATATACTCTGTAACAGCCGCTATAAGGATGGATACCTTGGTTTGCATGCCTCTGCTTGGTTGATGAAGCTCTCTCACCTACACTCCTTAAATCTCTAATTGAGCCACTCAAGGAGATGGGGATAGAGGAGATAGAAAGAAACTATTTAGGTAGATAGTGAGGCTGAAAGAGTCATCAGCATCCCTTTTAACAAAAAGCAGACTCCAAAGCATTTCTTTTCTAACAAAGAGCAGCCTAAAAATTGGAGCTGCCAACATAGACCAGAAAAGCTGGAAGCTTGCGTGGGTGAATGCGGGCAGCTGTGCCAATAGAAAAGGGCTCCCTGGGGTCCAGGTATGTTCAACATTGGAGACTCTTATCTTTCCTTTTCCTTGTCACCACGTGTACAGTAAAGAAGCAGGCAACAAGATGCCAGCTAGGTAGAGAAACCACCTGCATAATAAAATATTAGGGTGGGGCGACCAGCTTTATCATGCAGTGTGCAAATGGCACACCTAGTCCTAACCAGTTTTTCACACCTTATGCAAATGACATACCTGGTCCAACCAATCTTTCGTGCCCTATGTAAATCAGACACCGCCTCCTCAAGCTCATCTATAAAACTCGTCGCATTTCACCTTGGAACCGGCAGCCCGCTTCTCCGGGCCTTCTTCAGTCTCTTTCTTTTACCTATGAAACTTCCGCTCTTAACCTCACTCTGGTGTGTCCGCGTCCTAGTTTTCCATGACCATGAGACAATGAATCTCGGCTATTTACCCCAGACAACGACTCTGCTTCAGTGGCATGGACCCATTTTCCAGATGAAGATGTTGAGGCTCACTCAGGACACAGGGAGGCAGGGACAGAGCTAGCTAGAACTGGTGTCCGATTTTAAAACAGGAAACCGGCTTTCTTTCTGCTGCATTGCCCACCTGCCTTCTTTGAGGTTTAGCATGCGGCAAAATCAGAACAGCCACAAGGACAGGAATCATCACAAAGGCTAAACTTGGAAAGGTGGAGTGAGTATGGGGGCAGGGACACACGTATCCCCACCAATGCTGCTCCAGGCAGCCAACAAGGCACAGGTCTTGCAGAAGGTCAGCTAATACTTTTGATTGAAACCATTCTTGGTTGTTTAAATGTAACAGATTAAAATGTTACAAAATCGTAGTGATTTGGAAAGTGTACTGGGCTATTTCTTTTTAAAGGAGGAAGAAGAGCAGCTTTGTTTCACAGGGTGTTCCCACAGCATTCTTTGCTTGATGCAGATGTCTAAAACACGTGGATGGAACCACGCCTGAACGCAAAAGACACACCGTGCTTCAGTTGGTGTTTCTAGTAACTGATGTAATGTGTGTGAATGTATGTGTGCGTGTGTGTGTGTGTGCATGTGTGCACGTATGTGTGTGTGTGTGCTTCTGTGCGTTCACACTTACTAGGGGGTAGGGGCTCAGAATCACCGAAGGCTGTCCAGCTGCTTATTTGGATGTGAATAGTTGCACTTGCCCACACGTATGTCAATTTCACAACATGATGCTGTGCACACGTGCATTTTCCCACCCAACATCTTTATTTCTCAGCCACTTGGTTTCAAACTTGGAAAAGCTGCATCTGATGTTGAAAGCTAAGTTCACACCAGGCAGGGTATTTTAAAACCGAGCATCTGATGCCTGAAGTGTGAGAAAAACATCTTTCTTATCCTTTTTGTGGGTATCGAATGCCGGCAAAGTTTTTCTTAACTAACGTAGGAACATACGGCATGCCGGTGTCTCTCAGTCATTGCAGGAAGCACTTTGAAATGATCCTGGATATTTCAGCCGAAAGACAGCTTCATTAAAATGTTGGTTTGGTAGAAAAGTTGTCTAAGTGTTCAATGACAAGGTTGATCTTCTGAGAAAGAATTATTCAAATTCAATTAATAAAAATGGGTTTATATGAATTAAAAAAACAAGTATTTATACAAATAAGTTTTGAGGCTTATAAAGCAAAAGAATAGAAGGGACAGTTGATGGAATCACGACTAAAGGAAGAAAGGGCCGCACAGTGGTGAAGATGGGCAGGTCCCCTCACTGAAATGATTCCAGCATACTCAAATTTGTTTGAACCTTTGCTGGGTCGATGGTGACTTTCTTAGAGCTGTACCCCAATGCGAGGTTCTTCCTTTCCAATTATCCTTCCTTCCCCTCTCTTTCCTGCATCTCAGATCTGCATCCTGAGCTGAAGGCTCCCTTCCTGCTCCTGTTCCCTCTCCCCTTTACAAACCTCCTGCACTTCTGGCTCCAGCTGTCCACCTGCTCCCAGAGGAAGCACCTGATATACCTGCTCATCGGTCTCCTGGGCTTCTTGTTAAAATGAAGATTCTCATTTAGCAGGTCTGTGTGAGCCTGTGATCCTCCACTTCTAGCCAGCCCCCAGGTCCCCTTGATGCTGCTGGTCCCTGGACCCCACATTGAGTAGTGAGACTCATTTGATGCCCGTGTGGTATTTTGTCCCGCAAGTTTATTTTATGTGTGTATTTCCAACTAGAGTGTAGGCATGAAGGAGAAAAGGGCTCATGTCTGGTTCATGTTTGTTGCCCCCTAAGTGTCCTAATAGCACAGCACCTTTCCCTTTGTGCTAAAAGGTAGCAGTTTATATAGAGGGGAGTTGGAGAAAGGCCCCCGGCCTCAACATATCTTATAGAAAATACATTCTGTACTTGCAGAAGTCAAATCTAGTCCCACAATGGGCTTCCACTCGGAAGATAATTTTTAGGAGTTAGGATAGCTCAGAAAATAAATGATTGAAACAAAGAATTGTATATACTCGTGTCCCCAGATGAGTGGGAGGCATTATCCACAGTATCAGTTGAAGCCCTGTTTTGAGGCTGAGGTACAGCAGAGATGGCAGAGACTCACAGGCATCCTCCTTAGTCCTCAAATCTTCTAGGACTCAACCACCACCAAAGCTAGACCACAGGAGTAAAGAAGGAGTACCATGGTACCAAGACCCATGGCTTCCCTATTTCCCTTCCTTCCTGTAGAACAGAAGTTGGCAAATTTTACCTATATAGGGCCAAGTTTTACATTTTTGAGGGCCATTATGTCTCTGTCACAACTTCTCAAATTTGCCCTTGTAGTCTGAGAGCAGCTGGAGACAATAAATGAATGATCATGGCTGTGTTCCAATAAAACTTTGTTTAAAAAACTAGGCAGTGGGCTCATTTGGCCTGAGGGTCGTTATTTGCTGGCTGCTGCTTTAGAGCAGGGTGTGACAATAGGAGAGGCAAACAGGGAACAGGTTCCTGAAAATCTCTTCTGAGAAGAGCTCTTTTCTGCTGATCTCTTATTTAACACTCAATGGAGGGAGGTGACCTTGCCCCATTTGGCAGATGAGAGCACTGAGACTCCATGTATCAGCCAAGTTGCCCACATTAGTACAGCTGACAAGAGATGCAGGTGGGTTTGAATCCAGATCTACTGAGTCAGAATCCCATGTCCTTTCTATACTTTCATTTCCTTGCTCTTGCCTTGGAGTATAGGCTACTAAGGCTACTAGCTCACAACACCCGCTGTGCCAAGGTAGGGCAACTCCACCCAGCTCTCTTGGAATTGTAACCTATCCTATACTAACATCACAGGAAACTGTCTCTTACCCAAGTCTTCTGCTAATGAATAGGCAAAGTATAAAGGACAATGTGTTACTTTGAAACATGGAGACACTGGGCTGGATTTCCTACAATAGCCCTTTGTGCACAAGGCAGTGAAACACCAATAGAAAAAAAAAATAACCTTATCACAAATTAAAAGAACAATCTTTAGAAAATAGCTGAAATGTAAGGTTAATTGGAGCCAGAAATGTCAAATTAATGCAGCAATGCACCGGGGAGCCTGCCCTGGCCTTTGTGCACAGAATCAGAGCGCACGATGGAGGGAAGCAGGGAACGGTATAATAGGATTTTAGGGAATCCCCTGTCATATTAAACAGGCTGTGCAATTAATTTCTTGCTGCAATGTTATTTTCATTGGCCTATATTTTCTTTGACCTCTCACATTTTTAAAGCTACCAATGCAGGGCAAGTGGGACTTAGGACTGAAACAAAAAAGCCCCACAATACTGTTTTGACTTAAAATCAGTAGAAATAGGATAAAACTTCAGTGGGGTGGGTGAGTAGTTGGAGCACCCTTGGGGTGAGTTGGGGTTCACAGGTCATCCAGTGGGAAGAGGTTGACCTGGGAACCTTATCTCAATCCCTTTCAGAACCCCCACCCTACCCCTGCAGGTCCGATCTGGCAAGGAAGTCTCGGGATACCCAGGAAGAGGGCAGTGGCCTTTATAGCCAAGGTCTTTCATTCACTGAGTAGAAAACACCAGACAACCACCTTTTAAAAGCATCACCTTATTTAATCTTCATAAAAGCCCTAGGAGGTATGTTCTATAATTATTTCCATTTTCAGAGGGGGAAGTGGAGGCACAGAATGGTTAAGTGCCTGGTTGAAGCCACACAGGTAGTAAACATTCCAGGTTGGGATTTGAACCCAGGTCTTCCTGATTCCAGGGGCTGTGTGTTTAACCACATGCCCTACTTTCTCCTCTTCATTACGGCACCAAAGTTCACCAGAAGAGCCTGCAGGCCATATGATCACAATAGAATTATCTCTTATTTTTAGTTGTGGTAAAATAACACAAAATTTACTATTTCAATCATTTGTAAATATACAGTTCAGTGGCATTAAGTATATTCACATTGTTGTGCAACCATCACCAACAACAGCTATCTCCCACATCTTTTAATCTTGCAAAATTGAAACTCTATATCCATTAAGAACTCCTCATTTTCTACCCCGTCAGCCCCTGGCAACTACCATTCTACTTTCTCTTTCTATGAATGTAACTACTCAAGGTACCTCCATGTTATAGCAGCTGTTCGAATTTCCTTCCTTTTTAAGGATTAATATTTCACTGTATGCACACACCACATTTTGCTTATCCATTCATCTGCCAATGGACATTTGGTTTGCTTTTGCCTTTGTCTATTGTGAATAATGCTGCTATGAGCCACAATCAATTTTAAAACTTGGTATTGGGGTGTGACTATCAAGAGTTGCATTAGGGAATTCCTGTGTAGTAATGGAATGTTTTGTGTCCTAATGGTGGTGGTGGTCATAGGAATTTATTCATGGAGTCAAATTGCTTAGACATGCACACACACATACACACACATGCAAACACAAACACTGAAAGTGTGTAAAAACTGGTGAAAATGGAATAAGGTCTATCATCTAATTATTAGTATTGTACCAAAGTCAGTTCCCTGGTTTTGATATTGTGCTACTTTTCTAGATGAGACCACTGTTAAGAATCGTTCTGTTCTATAGGTGAGTGCACAGACTCAGTATTTTTGTAATTTTCCGTGAGTACATAATTATTTCACAATAAAAAGTTAAAGAGAAGTTGCACACATTAAAGAGAAATTGCATACATTAAAGAGAAGTTAGTAATCGGTTTGCTGCATCAGCTCAGCTACCGAAAGTGTTGTCATATTCTGAGGTACCAGGTGAGGATATCACCAGAAGGTCTTTCATGGTTTCCTGAATTATCAAGGACCACTCATTACTACATTAGGAGAAAATTCCAAAGAAAATTTTTGTTCACCAGAAAAACGATCCAAAGTCTGTAATGGCAGCAAGGGAGGAGGCTGGAATGTTGTGTTTGGCATTTTATTTGTTCAGAGGGAAGGGCTTAGCGCTTTGTTCTTGTGAGTCACTGGACATCTGGGGAACCCAGCACACAATGGGGAGCGATGATCCTGAGTCATAGGAATTATCCGCCCACCTTGGCCTCCCAGAGTGCTGGGATTACAGGCGTGAGCCACCACACCCTGCCCAGCATTTAAATAAAAGACAAAATGCAGAAGTTTGCTATGTTGGGCTTCGTGAGAAAGAATATATATATATGGAAATTCTTTGGATGGACTTGGCATAGGGAATTTGGGGGGATGGATGTATTTAAAAGCAAGAAGTATAAAATCCGGGTATCATTGCTAAAATATGCTCTACCTTTCTTGAAAAATGTTGGTTCCTGGAATTTCTGGAATGCCTGCAATTTAACACTACAGTAGTTCATGTTACTGTGTCCAGTCTGCCTGTATATCATGTGGGGTCAAAGCATTCATCCATTGTCAGTCTAATTTGGAATAAAACGTTATATTAATTCAGAAATGTCTCAGGAGACATGAATGACTTTTAAAGACCACTCCAACAGTGTGCCCTAGGAAAATAGGAGAAAGCTCCCTGCACTGTAAACAAAGCCTCTCAGCAAACCAGAAGGCTTGCCAAGGGCAGATTGGAGAGCTGGCTTTCTCTCTTTTACAAACAAAGAAAGTGGGCATTTGGCTCTTCTACTTCAATTCTCACTACAACCTTGTAAGGCAGATATTGTTTTCTCTACTTTGCCACTGAGGAAACTGAAGCTCAGGGGAGTTAACTTGTTGAGGGTGACAAACTAGTAACAAAATAGGCTTGATCCTACTTTTGGATTCCAAGTCCAGCTCTAACCCCTGTATGCTATGATGAATTTCCTGTCATTTGATTCTTCCAGACAAATGACAAAGTCAAAGATGAGAAAATTCTGGCTTCTTTACAGATTTCCATAGATATATTTTCAGTGTATGCATCTACATGTATGTGTGTATTTATGCATACATTAGCACTTACCACTTAGCATATACGATGAAACTTGATCTTTGATGTGATAATTTTTTAAAAAAAGTTCATGTCTTATATGAAATGTGCAATTGTTAAAAATCCACCCAAACTGAAAAATGAGTTTGAGTGTGTTTAGCCAACTTATCAATTCATGATCTCTTAGGAGACATCAAATGTGATATATAGATAAGTGCATACAGCTGGCGTATTTCCAGTATTTCAGGCTCCATTGAGAATTTAGAATTCACAATTATCTTTCATCCCTTCTTGCCCTCCCCCTAAAATTTCCCCAATTGTTTGTATTTCCAAAATGCTGAAAGGTGGGGAGGATTTATTCGTAATATGGGCAAATCCTTAATTGGCTCTGCCAACCAGGTGGCTAGTAGATGAACCTCTGTATTTCAGTGGTATAGGCATTAACTTATAATTAAATATTTGCACGTGTATCTAATTGTCTATGCAAAATTGTTCCTGCCAAATAGAAATCTGGTTGAGCCTTCAAAATAACTTGGCATCCAACATGCATTAATATTTTAAACCATCGCTAACACTTGGTGCAGTGGATCCAATTTTACTAATGTGTTTTTTTAAAACACCTCCCACTGCAGTGTGTAATTTTTGAATATTTGTGGCATGCTTAGAATGCTACTGTAAGGTTCCAAGAAACAAGAATTCTGATGATGTACTCACAGTGCTCAGATAATCAGTAGAAAAATCCCCAAATCGGGTTTCATCAACGAGTTTGTTTTCTTTTCCCAAATGATGTCAAACAAAACTGTTTTGGTAAGTATAGCTCCTGAGTTAACTTTGTGTTACTGCCCAAGTGTGGAGGGAGTTGACCACTTAGCACAACATGGGATGGATGAAGGCACAGCGATAATGCTTCAGGTTTTGACCCATGAATTAAGTCCTTCTTAAACACCCATGGAGTGCCTGTTGGGTTCCTGGCTCAGTGTTGGGGCAGAGCAATGTCCTCCCTCCTGGCATTTGCAGGGATGGGGCAGATGGGGTTTGAGGGAGAGAATTATTCATTCTGCTTGAGGAGGATGGTGAATTCGGAGCCCAGAGTGGAACCCTCAGATAATGTCCTGCAGGGAGGCAAGGAAGGGGCCAAGGCTGTCCAGGCAGAAGGAGCAGCCATGAGCCAGAAGAGGAGAGGGCAGAAGAGAAAGGATACAGCATGCCTGGGGCATGCTGTGACCTTGGAGTTGAGATCATGAAAAAACTTGGAAGTTGAGCTAGGCACTGTAGACTGACCTGAGGGATTTCCAGCAGGGTTGTGAGGCACTTTGATGACTACTGAACCCGTCTGTGATAAGCAGCTCATAGCCAGTCATAGCATTGACACTGGGGAAATTTCACTAACTTTGCCCAAGAGCTTGTTTAATACACTGCGATCCTGCCCAGAAGAGGTAGATCACCCTCCCCATCATTGTACCCCTCAACCCTGAGGTCTCACTTCTATAAAGATTGTGAGGTTAAACAGGTCTGAGAAAGAATACTGGAAGGTAGAATTCAAAAGCAACATCAGTGCAGCTAAATGCTTGGACAGGGCAATGGCCATCTGTGTATTTCATTTAGCAAACATTTATTTTGTTCGGTGGCTTTCCAACCAGACAAAATGTCGGGAGATAGCTTTGGTTGTCACGACGAGATTGGAGGTGCTACTGGCATCTGTTGGGTTGAGGCCAGCGATGCTACTGAACGTACTACAGTGACCCAGACAGCCCCTATGGGACAGAATTATCTGGCCCCAGATGTCAACAGTGTGAGGTTTAGAAACCCTGATTCAGTACCTATTAGCTTCTGGTAGTCACTACGACTATCGAGGTCATGAGACCTGATTCATGCCCTTGAGAAGCTTGTGATCTACAGCAAGGAACGGGGTGGAGACGTATAGGTAGGGGTCACTGAAGGTCTCAGAGCTGTTGGTTTCTAGAAGCAGGAGCGCCCCACCACCAAGTCTGTGCATAGACTGATTGGGCACAGGGTTGCCCCACCCGGGACTAGGATGTTTGCTTTGCCTTTTCTTATGTGAGAAACAAGCCATGTCCTTCCTTCATTGCTGGGGCTGGCTCTTCTTTTAGCCTACATAAAAAAGTGAGACTGGCAAGGGGAAGTTGAAATGAGAAAAAAAGATGAGGGGCAAAGGGCCAAGTAAAGAGAGGCTGAGTTTAGAATGTTATAGCTGTACTTTTAATTTCTAGATCATATTTTATTTGCAGAGACATTTCACAGGGATTGAGAAAGGCAAAGGACCTTGGCTTAGTTTTTTTATTTTTATTTTTATTTCTATTTTGAGACAGAGTCTCATTCTGTTGCCCAGGCTGGAGTGCGGTGGCCTGATCTCGGCTCACTGCAACCTCTGCTTCCTGGGTTCAAGCGATTCTCCTGCCTCAGCCTCCCAAGTAGCTGGTATTACAGGTGCTCACCACCATGCCTGGCTAATTTTTGTATTTTCAGTAGAGAGGGGATTTTGCCGTGTTGGCCACACTGGTCTTGAACTCCTGACCTCAGGTGATCTGCCTGGCTCAGCCTCCCAAAGTGCTGGGGTTACAGGCATGAGCCACCATGCCTGGCCCTTGGCTTAGATTTTTGCAGCCCATGAGTTCTGGGTCAGAGTTGACACATAAGAGGTCGTTTCTTTTTCTTTTTCTCTCTCTTTCTTTTTCTCTCCTCCCTCCCTCCCTCCCTCCCTCCCTTCTTTCCTTCCTTCCTTCCGTCCTTTCCTTCCTTCCTTCTTTCCTTCCTTCCTTCTCTCTTCCTTCCCTCCCCCACTTCTTCCCTTCCTTCCTTCCTTCTTTCCTTCTTTCTCTTTCTTCCCTCCCTCCCTCCCATCCTTCCTTCTTTCCTTCCTTCCTTCCTCCCTTCCATCTTTCTCTCTTTCCCTTCTTTCTTTATTATTTTAAAAAATGAATTGTATTGCATAATTAAATGTTTACAACATGATGTCTTTATATATATAAATGATTAAACACATTAACATATTCACCATCTCACATGACAGGTGCCTAATAAACATTTGTCGAGTTGCTTCGGCCTTTGACCTTGCGTGAAGTCTCTTACACTCTGGTGCCCTTTCAGGAGGAATGTTTTTATGGTGTCAAGGTTTCCAAATGATGGTGTAGCTTGTCCTGGAGGGAGTAGCCCCATCAAGAAGCATCCTCTGCCTCTCAGCAGGCTCATTATCTAAGACGGCCACAATTCCTCTGCCTGCTTTTGCAATCAGGCTAGTTACCAAAGTCCCTCCTTCCTGCTGACCTTCTCGCCCTGTGGAGGGCAAGCTGCAGCTGTACTACCCGCCAAGACACTCACAGCCTCCCAGATGTTTGTCTCTACTTGGCCCGAATGCCCCATTGCAAGGCTTCTGCAAACCTGAGCCAGCAGTAACCCTTTATGAGACCATGTTGATTTCACAAAGTCATTCACTGGAACCCTGGGTCACAAGAGTCACTAGAGTCTTAGTGGCAAGAAATTGACAGGATAGGGGCTGCAGATGGACCCCACGCCCACACTGAAGCAGAAGAGTGACATGAATGGAGAAGAAAACATAAAAATTCCTGTGTGCTGGAGAAAAATTATGCTGGCTTACCCACTGGGCTCCCGCTGAGCCCAGTTGTAATTGGAATGTACTCTTTGCAAAGTTTATTGGGTCCTGGAGCGACTTGTTACTGAACTGGTCAATTAATCTATTATTATTATTTTTTAATGAGTTAGGGGATTTCCTTTAGCAGAATATCACCAGGAAGCATGACCAAATGCCCAGAGCTCAGGGAGAGACTGGCCTTTCCTTCTAGAAAAACCTATTCAACAATTAAAGGAGGAAATGGACGCCTCCTGCTACAGGTGGCAAATTGGGCTGATCTGGGAAGCGAAGAGGAAGGATTTATTCTGCTTGGAGGTGAGCACGGGGAGATCACCATGAAACCCGATTACTCAAGTGCAGCAGTTTGAATGTTCGGAAATAAAGCCGTTGAGTCTCCCTGCTGAGAGACAAATGATTTCTATTTAAAAACCTGCTTGTTCTGTGCAGTAACTCCCAATGTAGGAATAATTAATGATATCAGAAGGTTAAGAAAGACCTTCTGCTGGAATCCCTCTGCTCCAGGCATGAAATTGGATTAAAGTGAAGATAAACTTAGACATTGAATCTGTTGAGGAAATCAGTAATTATGTGGAAATGCACACATTTTGAGTTATTTGAGTGATTCAAGTTGATGCTCTGTCTCTGGTCTTGTTCCAGGCATTTGGGTGCATGGTGGAAATGAACTGTCAAAAGGGGTCACTTAAACAGTGCATTGTAGCCACTTTAGTCCCAACTCTAGGTTTAAATTTTTTCTCCCAAGTGAAGCTTTGTTGGCTTTTTGGGCAATACTGCTGACTGACTACCTAATGGCTATTCCTCACTTTTCTTTATTGACAAATACTTTTTTCAGCGGGACAACATAGAGATAAAAAAATGTTATTTCCCATGCTATCTGGCTGGTGACCATGGTGCGTGACATGGTTTCAGCCAAAGACATTTAAGTGAAAGTCTGCTGGGTGAGTCTTCATGGAAAGTTGTTGATTTTTTCTGACGAAAATGGACAGGGTCAGCCAGCACGTGGTTTTTTCCATTTTCCTTTTGCCCTCCTCTCTCCTTCTTTTCTCTGCCTGGAACAGCAATGCAGAGCCTGGGGTTGGGCTGCCATTTTGTGACCATGGGGATAAAGTTTCTGTCCTAAGGATGGTGCAGTCAGCAACTGGAGGGAACCTGGCTCTTTCATGATTTCCTTGGGCAGATGCGAAGGAGAAGGGTTGGCTGTCAAGTATCTTAACTGATCAAGCTTCAAACTATAAAGTTTAGATTTAGAATCAAATCCTTTCTCTGATTTCAGGCAGCAAACCAAAAGAAGTGGGATGCCTCATGGGCGGGCTTCATGTGAGGCTTCCCTGGTCTCCCAGGAGGAAGAAGCCATTTGTTTTTCTCCTGGCCCCTGAGAGAATGGGCTGGGCCATCTGTGGCACATGCCCTGGCGTGGGAAGGATGGAGGGGTTGACCCCTTCCATGATGTGTGGCTGAGGGAGGTGGATTTTGGTCCCCTCTGGGACTCCTCAGTCACTCTCAGCTTATCACATGTCTGCCTCCAGCGCCCCAGTCCATTCTGTGTGCTCCGGATTGATTCTGAGTTGAACACGCGGTGTCCTGGTATCAATGCCTTTAAGATTAATAGAAAAAAAAAATATGTGCAGTCCCTCTTCCTGCAAATATCCAAATGTCTAGACAGCGAGGACTGGAGTTCCACCTCATTAGGTATCCTTGTCCTTAGGATGTCACCATTTGGATCCAGGCAAAACTGGATCAGAGGCTATTTTCCTCCTTTGTGGTGTGCTTGCTCTGCTCAGCACTCTAGGCTACGGAGCTGGGGCAGGAGGACAGTGTGTTGAGCAGGCCCTTCTGGATTTGAGCAGGGAATAGACTTGAGGCTGGGTACCTCTTGAAAACACCTCCCCTACCAGCAGAGGTCCTCGGCTCCCTCACACTTGCTGGGTCATATCGCCAAAGTCCCTCCTTGGAGGAAGGGTCCAGCATCCCGTCTGGTCTTGAATCTTTTAAAGCCCACACCTCCATGCATTGCTTCCATCAGTCCTAATAACAACCCTGGACTAGTTATTTTTAACTTCATGTCACATATAAGAAACTGAGTCTTTAAGACTCATATCTAGGCCATGAGATATGACTCATATCTAGGCCAAGACTCATATCTAGGCCAAGACCACAAAATCATTCCATGTCAGAGCTGGGCTGAATTTAGTGGAGTCTTTTTCCTCTTTCCTTACTACTTCCACACTGGCTCCTCCTCCTTTCCAAGCTTTCCTTCCTTTGGTGGAGCCCCAGGAATCACAGAGACTGTTCATCGAATTGCTTGCATGCATATATCTGGGGTTCCACTCCTTCCTGGGTACACAGCTAAACTACTTTTCCCAAGGCCTCACTTGAATTGGTTGGTACAATGAGTCTGAACCAATGATGTGGGAAGAAGTGATTTTTGCTACTTTCCATCCTGGCCCCTAAAATGTCTTGTGTGATGCAGACTCTTCGAATGTGAAGGATCCAGGAGACATTAAGAGGACTCAGTGGCTGAGCCACAAGATACAAGGGGTCTAACACATGCTTGGAAGAGAGCTGCCCAGCTTCCGTTGGTCTATTATGCCAGTGAGAAATGTGGTTTTTTCTTTCTTTTTTTTGATACAGCAGCTAGTGCGAGTAATCCTAACAAACACAGGCTTCTTGGGTTGCTGACACACAAATGTTTGTCTTGGATCTCGTAAAGGTTATACTGCTTAGTGGGGAGAAACCATGTTCTGGATATTCTGAGATCGGTGTAAGGTTTTGGTAAAGATGATCTGTTCCAACTTGAAATTTCTATAATGATATCTCTTTGAAGATTGTTGACATGGTTATGCTTTTCAGGATACAGTCACAAAGGCATGCAAATAGCTACTGCCCCCCAGTTGTTGGTGCTCTCTGTCTTTAGTCTCTTAGAGTTTTTCCCCAGTGGTGTCTAAATTCCTCCATGGGGTTTTCTCTGAACACAAAACTGAATCTCTTGCAGCCACTTCCTAAATCTAACTTGTAAGGAATTATTCTCATGTTATCGAGACAGCTCTAGACACTCATCACCTTCTATCTTACTTCCCAACACACACACACACAAACACACACACACACACACTCAGAGGTTAGTTTCATATTGTTTTGTTTTGATCTCCAATGGTAGTGAGTTTAAGACTGTATGTATTGGAGAGCAAGTTACTTCATTTCTGAAATTCAGTTTCTTCATGTTCCATGTGGAGGTAAAAATACTTCTCTCTCTCTCTGGGTTGTAGTGGGAACATATGTCATAACCTGTGTAAAAGTGCTGAGTTCTGTGCTGGGACCTCAGTGAGCTCTCTCAACAGGGGATATGATATTTATTAACTGAACAGACTTGTGTTCACAATTTCAGCAGAGGGTGGGGCAAGTCCAGAGTCTATGTTGCATGATAGTGGTTTGATAAGTATGTGTGCTCTGAGAAAACACATAATCTGAAAGGAAATGTAGCCAATGATTTGCAAGAAAATCTACCTTTTAAATAAATTAATTTGATTCATTTTTAGAGAAGTTTTAGATTAAAAGCAACATTAGGTGGAAGGTACAGAGACTTCCCACATAACCCCTACTTCACCCTCCCCAACCACTCCCACTACTAACATCTCACACCAGAGTGGTACATTACGACTGATTGCAACTGATGAAGCTACATTGACACATCATTACCCCCGAACGTTCATGATGTACATTAGGGTTCTATCTTGATGTTGTACAATCTATGCTTCTGGACAAATGTACTATGATGTGCATCCACCATTATAGTACCTTACAGAATAGTCTCAGTGCCTACAATTGTCTGCATTCTGCCTATTTATCCATTCCTCCCTACTGCCCAAACCGTATTTTCTCCTATGTTATCTTCTAGGAGTTTTATAGTTTTGAATTTGAGTTAATTTTTGTGAAGGGTGGAAAGTCTGTGTAAATTTTTTGTGTGTGTGCCTATGGGAGTCTAGTTGTTCCAGTACCATTTGTTGAAAACACAATCTTTGCTCCATGTAATTGCTTTTGCTCAATTTTCAAGCAAACATGAGTTGGCTATTTTATGTGATCTATTTCTGGGCTTTATATTCTATTCCACTGGTGTATTTTTTCAACAGTAGCACATGGTCTTAATTATTGTTGCTTTGTATTAAGTCTTGAAGTCATGTAGTAACAGTCCTCTGACTTTGTTTTTCTTCAGTGTTGAGTTGGCTGTTCTGTTGCCTCTACAAAGAGACTTTAAAATCGGTTTGTCAATATGCACAAAATAAATTTCTGGGACTATTATTGGGTTTGTATTAAGTTTATAAAGCTGGGAAAAACTGATGTATTGACAATATCAGATCTTCCTATCCATGAATATGGAATATCTCTCTGTTTGTTTACTTCTTTGATGACTTTCGTCAGAGATTTGTAAGTTTTGTAATTTTCCTCATGTAGATCTTGTACATATTATGCCATGTTTATACTTAAGTATTTCATTTTTGTATGCTAATGTAAATGGTAATGTGTTTTTAATTTCACATTCCACTTGGTCATTGTTGGTATGTAGCAAAGCAATTGATTTTATGCATTAGCCTTGTATCCTGCAACCTTGCTAAAATTGCTTACTAGTTGCAAAGGATTTTTTTGTCAGTTCTTTCAGATTTCCTACATAGATGATCATGTCATCTGCAAATAAAGACAGCTTTAAGTTTTATTTATTTCTTCCCAATCTGTATAGCTTTCCCCCAGCCCGTTTTCTTGTCTTATTGTATTGTCTAAGACTTCCAGTATTTTTTTTTTTTTTTTTTTGAGACTGAGTCTGGCTCTGTCGCCCAGGCTGGAGTGCAGTGGCCGGATCTCAGCTCACTGCCAGCTCCGCCTCCCAGGTTTACGCCATTCTCCTGCCTCAGCCTCCGGAGTAGCTGGGACCACAGGCGCCCGCCACCTCGCCCGGCTAGTTTTTTGTATTTTTTAGTAGAGACGGGGTTTCACCGTGTTAGCCAGGATGGTCTCGATCTCCTGACCTTGTGATCCGCCCGTCTCAGCCTCCCAAAGTGCTGGGATTACAGGCTTGAGCCACTGTGCCCGGCTGACTTCCAGTATATTGTTAAAAAGCAGTGGTGAAGGAGCACATCATACCTCATTCATAACCTCTGGGAAAACTTCAAGTTTCTCACCTTAAGAATTACGTTAGCTGTAGTTTGTTTCTTCTTTTTTTTGGTAGAAGTTGTTCATCAAGTTGAAGAAGCTCCCCTTTATTTCTAGTTTGCTGAGAGATTTTTTAAAAATCATAGGTGGATGTTGGATTTTGTCAAATGCTTTTTTTTGCATCTGTTTACACAATTATTTGATTTTCCTTCTTTATTCTGTTGATGTAATTGTATTACATTAATTGATTTTTGAATGGTAACCTACCCTTGCATACTTGGGATAAATCCCACTTGGTTGTGGTACATAGTTCTCTATATACTTTGTTGGATTTGATTTGAAAATATTTTGTTGAGAATTCTTGCATGTTTTCTTGTAATGTCTTTGTCTTGTTGGTATTGGGGTAATGGCAGCCTCATAATGATTTAGAAAGTATTCCCTCTCTTGTTATCTTCTAGAAGAGATTATTGAGAATTGGTGTAATTTCTTCCCTAAATGTTTGGTAGAATTCACCAGTGAACCCATCTGGACCTGGTGCTTTCTATTTTGGAAGGTTATTAATTACTGATTCAGTGATAGTAATAGATATAGGCCTATCCAGATTGTTTCTTCTTGTTTGAGTTTTGGCAGATTGTGTTTTCTGCTTTGTGTGGTTTAATTGAGCATTTTATATGATTTTCTCCTTTCTTAGATATCAGTTATACTTTCTTCGCCTCTTTTAGTGGTTTCCATAGAATTTTCAATATATTTTACAACTAATTCAAGTCCACTTTCAAACAACACTGTACTACTTCATAGGTAATGCAAGTGCCCTGTAACCTTGTAATAACAAAATAGTTTGAATTCCTCTCTTCCATCCCTTGTATCATTACTATCACTTATTTGAATTATACATAAGCATATATACATATATATACACGCATAATTGAATACATGATTGTTATTATTATTTTAAACAAAGTGTTATCTGTTTGATCAATTAAGGATAAGAGAAACAAAACATTTTAATTTTACTTTCACTTATTTATTCTCCGATGTGCTTCCTTTCTTTATGTAGATCTGGGTTTCTGATCTCTATTAATTTTCCTTCTCTCTGAAGAACTTCTTTTAATATTTCTTGCAAGGTAGGTCTACTGGTAAC
This sequence comes from Macaca nemestrina, assembly GCF_043159975.1. Lineage (NCBI taxonomy): Eukaryota > Metazoa > Chordata > Mammalia > Primates > Cercopithecidae > Macaca > Macaca nemestrina. Next base: position 92,953,199 of record NC_092131.1, read on the forward strand.
AAGTTCCCTTAATTTTTGTTTGTCTGAGAAAATCTTTATTTCTCTTTCACTTTTGAAGGATAACTTTGCAGGTTACAGAATTTTAGGTTGGTGGTTTTTTTTTTTTTAATCTCTCAACACTAAATATTACACTCCACTCTCTTTGTGCTTGCATGGTTTCTGAAGAGAAGTCAGATATAATTCTTATCTTTGCTTTGCTTTTTCTTTAAGGTTTTTTCTTCTTCTCTGGATTCTTTCAACATTTTTTCTTTATCTTTGATTTCCTGCAATTTGACTATAATATACATATGTGTAGTTTTTTTCTTTTTTTGCATTTATTCAACTTAGTATTCTCTGAGGTTCTTGGATCTGTGGTTCAGTGTCTCACTTTAATTTGGGAAATATCAGTTATCATTACTTCAAATATTATTTCTATTCCTTTCTCTTTCTTCTCCTCGTGATATTCCCATGTATGTTATACCTTTCATAGCTGTCCCACAGCTCTTGATTACTTTGCTCTGATTTTTTTCCAGTATATGTTTTCTCTTTGCTTTTCCGTTGTGGAAGTTTCTATCATTATATACTTATGCTCAGATACTCTTTTTTCAGCTGTATAAAGTATGGCATTGAGTCTGTCAAAAGCATTTGTTATTCATGCTAAAGTGATCTCTAGCATTTCTTTTTGATTCTCCCTTAGAAGAATCTCAACTTCTTTTCTTACATTATCCATCTGTTCTTGCATGTTGTATACTTTTTCCATTAAGGCCCCTAACATATTAAGTTTTAAGAAAGTTCCTGGTCTGATAATTCCAACATCCCTGCCATAGCTGAGTCTACTTTTGGTGCTTGTTCGTGTGTTGTTTGCCTCTTAGTATATCTTGTAAATTTTTTGTTGAAATCTGGAAGTGATGTACTGGTAGAAAGGAACTCTGGTAAATAGACCTTTAGCTGTGTGTGGTAAGGTGTGGGGTGGGAGAAGCATTCCATTGTCCTGTGATTAGGTCTCAGTCTTTCAGTGAGCCTGTGCCCTGGACTGTGAACTTCACCAGTGCATCTCAGTTTTTTTTTTTTTTTTTTTTTTGTGGAACAGGTTGGGTAGAGGAATCTGGGGTTGGGTAACTTCCTTCCTCCAGGTAAATTAGGTTGATAATATGCCAGCAGGTTATAGGCTCTGGTAAAAGTGTTTCTCTTCAGAGCAGGCCTTGTTAAAAAGACCAGAATTCTCTGGCATATTTCAGAATGGTTTTTCTCTTCCTTCCTCTTTTAGAAACACAAGGGGATTTTCTCTGATATTTACCATAAGGACCTAGTGGAGCTCTTGGAGGTAAAACTCACGAAAGCATGGGGATTCCCCTATGACTGGGTCCCCTCTGGAGTTTTTGACTCTCAAACTTGTCCATGCTGAGCCCCCATCATTTATAGTTCAAGTTTCCTACCTCAACACTGGTCTTCATGGAATTTCCTGCTCGTCGGTTTCACTTTCAGAAAGTTGTGATTTTCTGCCTCTGCCTGTTTATCTCTGATTTTTGGTGCATCGGTTTGCCCTGTCACCGCAGTTCTCCGACAGATCTAGCAAGAACTGTTGATTTCCCAGTTTGTTCGGCTTTTCACTTGTTGTTAACTCCTTACATGCCAGGCCCAAAACTAGAAGCCAATCAGTTTATTTTTAAAAAGAGTCTTCTTACGTTTATTAAAAAATTAACATTTTATGAGGATTCCAGGATTCTCCTTCCATTTTACTTTACCGTCTATTCTCTGTTTCAGTTAAAATTTACTTTCTAATATCTCTCCCAAGAAAAGTTAGTATACACTACCCGGATCATTTAAATTGAACAGTCCCATACAATTGAATGCTTATTTATTAACTATGGTAGTAGAAGGCTTCCCTTCTCCTGCTCTCGGTGGTAGCTTGCTGACACTTGAGATCGGAATATGAATTTAGAATAAGTGTTCCTCTCGGTGAATGCAGCAAATTAACGGAATGTTCCTTTTGGAATGGCTTCTATTTGGAGTGTACTTTACGGTACCTTGGCTCTTCTGTTTCATTACATTTTAACTTTGCTTTTTCTAACATCATTGGAAGCGGCCAGAGTTGGCAGCTCTTGCATCATGTATCCAAGGAAATATTTTGGGGGCCTATTAATTCTCAACAACTTCAGCTGGCAAATGGAAAGTCTGGAAACAAATGAGTTTGGCGGACAGCCCAGGCTGTCAAACCAGGCTCCTGTTCATTAGTGAGGACCCACCTTTTGTGCTCTGATGCAGTTCTACTTTGCAGATGGTTTCTTTATCTGAGTTAGTGGACGGCTTTGGGAGCTGGAGGATTATTACTCTACTCACTCAAGCAGGAACATGGAGGCACAGAGGACAGCATAAAGGAGAGGCACAACTGCGGTCTCAGTGGAAGGGTCTTGAGGTGTTCTACCTGCATGGTTGTTTTTCTCTCCTGGACTCTTGAGGTTTGCATTTCAGTCCCATGGATGAAGAAATATGAACTCAGAAAAATACCTTTCTCTTCCTTTTGGAACAGAAGTCACATTCTGACACGTGTCATATGTGTGTCTTGCCCATGAGCAGAGCTCTGGGTGTCTTGGCTGCTCCATCATTCTTTCCTCATCCAGCTCTTCCCTCCCCACTCACCATCTTGGTCTCTGGGGTTCCCCTTGTCAAGTCAGACAAGTGGGAAAAGCTCCTGGATGTTCTACCTCTCCTCTTCCTCCATTTACTTCTTCTCTAGAAAAGAACTTTTATTTTCTTATTACAAAGGTATTGGTGATTCCTGTAGCAATTGTGCAAAATGCACTCGGTTGAGTTTAAACTGGGATCCACTGGTCAACGGGGTTGGGGGGATGGTGTACCTTATTCCCACCCCCCCGACAAACTGATTTGTATGAGTTTACTATTAGTTTTCTTTTTGCAGGGGATAAGGTAAGAGGCTTGCAAAGGGAGAAGAGACACATTAATCACAGCATTTTAAATACAAGAACTGTAGAAACCCACTTGGCTTTCCTCCATGGAACCTTGTTTAGGAATTGCATTTGATTTTCTAGACCTTCATCTAAATCAGCAGTTCATAAAGGATGGCCCAAGGACCCCCAAGGATCCCAAAATTTCTTTAAGAAGGTCTGCAAGGTCCTCCCATTTCCAATGACATATCTGTGTGAAGCTGGATTTTCTTTGCCTAATTCAACCCAACAACATATTGCGACAGATTGGATGCAGAAGCAGACCCAATAGTATAGCTGTCTGCTATGATGCCAGATGTTAAAAGAGATTTGAAAAATGTAAAATAATGCCTCTCTTCTCATTAAGATTTTCTCTTTTGGAGAAATATAGCTGTTTTAATAAAATATTTGTATAACATGTAATGGGTTTTTATTGTTATTTTAAAAGGCTCTATGAAGTATTTTAAAATTTCTCAGTTTTCACTTCTAATAAAGTAAATGTTGATAGATAAAACCAGCAATTGCTTTGGGATCCTCAATAAACTTTAAATATGTAAAAGGACCCTGAAAACAGAAAGTTTAAGAATAACTATCTGGGTTATCTCTTCCAATGCTAATGGGTATTTTTGTGCCTTAAAAGCAACAGTTGTTTGGAAGATGTCCTTCAACTACGATGGATAATAAATGATGATATACTCATACATGGAATACTATAAAGCAGTGAAAATAGATAAGCTACAGCTACACAATATTATATGTTGAATAAAAGAACCCAGGCACAAAAGAATACATGTAGTAGAGTTTTTAAATTTGTTTTGTTTTTTGAGATGGAGTCTCACTCTATCAGCCATGCTGGAGTGCAGTGGCATGACCTCAGCTCACTGCAACCTCTGCCTCTCAGGTTCAAGTGATTCTCCTGCCTCAGCCTCCCGAGTAGCTGGGACCACAGGCATGCACCACCATGCTCAGCTAATTTTTTTTTTGTATTTTTAGTAGAGACAGGTTTTGCCATGTTGGCCAGGCCACTCTCAAACTCCTCACCTCAGGTGATCCACCTGCCTCGGCCTCCCAAAGTGCTGGGATTACAGGCGTGAACCACCGTGCCCAGCCCCTTTTTAATTTTTTAATTTTTATTTTGTAGAGATGGGTCTCACTATGCTGCCCAGGCTGGTCTCTCCTGGCTTCAAGAGATCTTCCCACCTTGGTCTTCCAAAGCACTGGAATTGACGGCATGAGCCACTGCATCTGGGCCACATTGTAGGTTTAAAAACTAGTAAAAAATAAACGATAGTGCTTAGGGATGCATACCTAGGTGGTGAAAGTATAAAGAAAGGCACAGAGGTGGTATCTTGAAAGTTAGGATCGTGATTGCCTTCATGGAGTTGGGTGAGGGCTGTACATGGGAAGAGTGTGTAGGAGCTTCCTGGAGCTGGCAGTACCTAACTTGTATACATTGAGACTTGGTGCCTTTCTCTCTGTGTGGGTCTGCTGGTTATTAACCTCTTGACTTTGAGCTTTAAACTCACATTTTTATGTGACTTTCTTGATGCTGGGGCTGGGACTCTGGAAAACACATTCTCCTTTGCCACATGGCTCTGTAATGCACTGACAGTGCGGGCCTCTGGAGAGAGGCTGGCAGGCTAGAGGAGGGAGAAGGGATTCGTTATTTCCCTTGTCTTTCTGCTCTTGTCAATGTCTCTGCAGCCACGCTCCTTCACCCTGGCAGGTCCAGTCAATTCCAGTAGTAGCTGGTGAGTCCAATTTGTAGCTTTTTATTTTTATTTTTTGAGGTGGAGTTTCACTCTTGTCACCCAGGCTGGAGTGCAACGGCACGATCTCAGCTCACTGTGACCTCCACGTCCCGGGTTCATGCAATTCTCCTGCCTCAGCCTCCTGAGTAGCTGGGATTACAGGCGCCTGCCACCGTGCCCAGCTATTTTTGTATTTTTAGTGGAGATGGAGTTTCACCATGTTGGCCAGACTGGTCTCGAACTCCTGAGCTCAGGTGATCCACCCGCCTTGGCCTCCCAAAGTGCTGGGATTACAGGCATGAGCCACCACACCTGGTCCAGCTTCTTATGCTACTTGAGACAGCCTTGATTTATCTTCTCAGAGGGCTCAGCACCAGCCAGCAAGGCACCCAGTCCCAGTGGAGCCTTTTCTCAAAGGTCTCAGTTCCATCTCTGCAGGATCCTTTCTTCAAGCTTCTAAACTTTAATATTCCCACCCTCCTTCGTTTATCCCTGCAGCTCTGGGGGTAGTAGCTGCTTCCTTCAGGTAGCCACTTTCTATAGAAAACACTTACTACTTATTATTACCTAAGGTTATAAATGGCACTGGGCCCTTTTACTGTTGTTGTTGTCATTTTCATTTTATTACCAAGCATTGGAGGAACTGCTGAGGAATCTCCTTTGGGAGATGCTCTAGGTATTACCTCTGTGGGAAATCCATGTCTACCATGATCTATTTCATTCTCGATAATTTAGTTAACACTTCTTCATTTACATTTTTTTATTAAAATAATTGGTCTCTTGAGTGAACGCTTATAGTACAGAAAATGGTTCCGGGAGTGACCCCAGGTCCTCAAAGACGGGATTTGGGGCAAGATTCAATCTTTGGGTTTGAATACGGAGCTGAGTTCCTTGTCATAGCAGGCAGTGGCATCATGAGTAATTAGTGTGTCACCTGCAGTGGCGTGTGAACAAATGCTTCCTCAAGCAAACGCCTGAGGAGCAGGTGGCTGCCGTGCTTGACTGTGAAAGGATCATGATGACCACCAGGACTGTAGGGTGGGTGGCTCTTCCTCAGTGCACTGGAGCACATAGAGAAAGGAAAAGGACACACTCAGGCCATTAAACTCTCTGTTCAAGTCTCTACCAAAGAACCAGAGAGAACCCTCTAAATCTTTCTTTTTTCTTTATAGCTCCAGGGCCGACCTTGCTGAAAACTAGACAAAATACTTAATTGTGCAGGATGAAGAATTGCAACCTAAGTGAATTCAAAGCTATGGCAAGCCTCTACATGAAATTTAGAGGGTTCTTTGGGAAGGAATGGGACCCTGAGAACTGATATGGAGATATTTGGATGCATTCAGATGAAGCTGATAATGTTAGAGGCCTGAGTCCCTTTAATCCTCCTTCCTTACCGGTGGAAACAGCTTGCCATTGGTGTCTGAGGAGACCAGACTTTTATTGCTGGAAGAAATTGTAATAATGTCATGGAGGGAAGTTGCCTTGAAAGGTGGGCTGATCCTTTTCAAGACTGAACCAGCTACCTTTCGTTGCTCAACAAGGTCTAAAGAACAAGTACAAAGCAGGACACCAGAGGAAATGGCTTATGTTTCAAAAGAATTGTGAGATCTGACCAATTTATGTTACAAGAAACTTTAGGGATAAGAGTAGTAATGTGTTATAAGGGTGTTAGACAAAGAAGACGGGATATTACACTGGGTAGGACCAAATCCCTGTATGTGGTTGCACTTACCAGAGACCGTGGATTTAATGTGTGGCTGGAATTAGGTTTAATGGTTTATTTGGTTTGGATGACCGAAGCTTGGACTCAGTGGGGATCCACCCTTAACAAGGATGAGATGCCGGAACTTCCTTGCCATAATGTAGGGGAAGGGATCCAAAGGTTTAGGGAGACAGGAATGTTGAAATTTTTTTTTTTTTTTAAGACAGAGTTTCACTGTTGTTTTCCAATGATGCGATCTTGGCTCACCGCAACCTCTGCCTTTCGGGTTCAAGCGATTCTCCTGCCTTAGCCTCCTGAGCAGCTGGGATTACAGGCATGCACCATCACGCCCGGCTAATTTTGTGTTTTTAGTAGAGACGGGGTTTCTCCATGCTGATGTCAGGCTGGTTTTGAACTCCCAACTTCAGGTGATCTGCCCGCCTCGGCCTCCCAAAATGTTGGGATTACAGGCGTGAGCCACTGCGCCCAGCATGAAATGGATTTTTTTTTTGAGACAGAGTCTCGCTGTCTCCCAGGCTGCAGTGTAGTGGTATGATCTCGGCTCACTGCAAGATCTGCTTCCCGGGTTCACACCCTTCTCCTGTCTCAGCCTCCCAAGTAGCTGGGACTACAGGTGCCTGCCACCACGCCAGGTTTTTTGTATTTTTAGTAGAGATGGGGTTTCACCGTGATAGCCAGGATTGTTTCGATCTCCTGACCTCGTGATCCTCCTGCCTCGGCCTCCCAAAGTGCTGGGATTACAGGCATGAGCCACTGCGCCCAGCCTGAAATGGATTTTTTACATTAAACCTTTACCTCCCAACCCCGCTACCTCCCAATTACATCCCTCAAGAGGACCCAGAGTGTCTTCCCTTTGTTAAGAATCTGAGAAGCACAGTGGTGAGGGGGCCATTGTACCATCATGGACGATGCTGCTACTCATTTGGATTCTGACTGCAGCAGGGATGATGGGATCCCCAGGTAGCAGAGATTGAGTGGCAGCACTTAACCCTCAAGATAGGTGGGCCATGCAGAATGCTCAGTGGGAATGAGGGGCCAGCAGACTGCTGCCGGCCACAGGGATCTTTGGCAGTGGATGATTGGCTATGATGGTGTCCTTAAGAATGGAGTAGATAGGCAGCCTGATAAGTGTTGCTTTATCTATTTGGTGGCAGAAACCTCACCAGGTCTGGGTGGCCAGAGGTGCCACAGGGAATAGTCAAGCCTCTCGCCCCAATCCCAGGCATAACCAGTTCTCAGATTGGAAACCCCTTGATTGAATCCCCTTGAGGGCGGCTGCACTGTCACAAGTACAGATCGTGAATCTTCTTCCAAGCCGAACCCAAATGAACACAGAGTCACTTACAAGAGTGATGTTACACAGAGGAAAAGGAAATATTGAGTCCCTTCAGGATTTTCTGACTCTGAATTGATGTTAATTTCTGGGGATCCAAAATCAAAGTGAGGGCTTAGAGTGCTTAGGTAATAAATGGAGAATTAAGCCAAGCTCAAATCATAGTGGTCCCTGTAGGTCTGTGGACTCATGCTGTGGTTATCTCTCCATTTCCAGAATACAAAATTTATGGTGTACATACTTGGCAATGGGCAGAATTCTTTAGTTGTTTCTGATAGGAAGTCCCTGGAACATCCTTCCCTATCAGGATAGTAAATCAAAAGCTTAACCACAATCCTGACTCTGAATGGATGTAAGTTCCACCATCGAATAAGGATAGATGTGGTTGATACTCACCACATACTTTGATCCCATTAACTCACCTGTTGGGGCTGTGCTGATGGTGGATGGATCCTGGGGAATGAAGGTGGGCCCTTTACTGCTTAATCAAGTGGTGACTTTGATTGCTGCTGCTATTCCTGATGTGGAATTTTATTTTGGAGCAAATCAACATGACCCTTAATAGTGGAATGCAGCTCTCTACCAGATAAATACCTTTTCACTAGACGCATTTGCAAGCACAATCAGAAGATGTTTGCTTTTACCTGACAAAGCCAAATGACACCTGCCTGATATGGTATGTTATAGTTCACATTTAAGGTTTTTTAAAAATAAAGAAAAATCATAATGTCTCTTATATAAATACAATTAAATTTCTATCTTAGTGTTGTTACAGTATCAAGACAAAAGAGACTGAAGAGATTTTTATTTGAATTAAAGGGTGTATTTGAAGGGGTTTAACAAAAAGTCAGGTGTCATAGAATGCACATTTACTTTAGGGGCCAGGGGACATGTTGCTGAGAAAGGCAGTCACCAATCAGGATACACTGAGAGGCATGCTAACTACTGACCAGGACACACAGCTGAGTTCACGGGATGTAGGTGATGAAAAACCCAGTGCTTCAGCACAGAAATCTTCATGCATAGCCTCCAAACTCCAGTCTCTGGTTCAAGGTCAAACTGCTCTCCCAAGGACATCCCAGTGCTGTGTGCCCTGGAGCCAGGCACACTGGGGCTGCATTTCATGCTGCACATGGACCTGGAGCAGCACCAGAGAAGGCTCAACTTGCTAGTCAGTTGGTCAAAGCTTTTGTGAATTAGCCGGGGGATAGTCGCACATCAAGTTAGTTACACACCATCTGGATTACCCAGAACCAACACACATGACAGTGAGGATGTGTTGGAGACTGCCCTGTGTGAGAAATGCTTTATGAGCAAGAAGAAAGATTATCTCTCTGGTCTAGTTTTTTGATGAAGCCTGTGGAAAAATTAAAGCTTCGAAATGACTTCTCAAGTAATTAGACTGACCTCATACCCAAAGCAGGAATAAGCTTGCCAAATACAAAACTATGAGCTCCACCACCGCTGAGAAAAGATAGGAAGCAGCTTTCTATCTCCATTCTTGGATGTAAGTGTGGTTCCTTTGGCTTTCAACAGGCCCAAGGGCTTCCCTGGGTCTTCGTATGTGCCACACTATTTGTCTTTATAAACTTTCTGGTCCACTTCTGTGGCCAGACTGTGAGTCGGCAGAGACATACACCAGTGTTTACTATTCCCCATCCTTGGCTATAAGTATGTGTCCAATAAACATTTCCCCAGTGGAGAAGTTTAATTTCTTTTTTGTCTTTTTATCTCTCTGCACTGACAACGTCCTGTTCTATAGGCTGACAAATGCACCCACATACACACACTCTCTTGAGAAAGATGAGATAGAGGAGAACAGTTGAGAATTACGTGTTTTTTGTTTTTCTAGCTTTACACTACGGGGCATCTCTAAGGAGCTGCAAATAATTTCTCCTAATAGTTAAAATGAGATTCTAACTCATTTGAATTTTAAAATATATGCCAATGGGATTTTAATTTTGTTTCACAGGGAAGATACTAGACAGGATGCCAATACAAAGCTAGGTTCAGAAAGCTCTAAAAAAGTCTTTCAGTTGACATCTTTGAATTTGGCAACTGACTAAATAGGACGGACGGTTGTTTCCACTGATGATGCTACTCATAGGCGGGGTTTCAGTGCATACCTGGAGGAACTGAAATTTTGGAACTGAAAACGAGCACAGAGAATTTTGCAAACCTCCTCTTTCTGGGAGAGGTCCTACCTCTGTGTAGGACCTGTGGAACTGAAGATCTTTTACTTGGGTGAAGATCCCCACCAAATAAATAAAAATCATGCAAGGTTGTTATCATCTTTGCTGATGTTCACAAGCCTCCATTTTTTGTGCCCTTAGTTTGCTAACCCATTGCATGCACATAACACACCAAAAGGTGAGCAATATTTACCCCCACCCTGCATTGGAGGAGAGCGAGTCTTGGAAGGGGTGAGAACAATTCCCCAGCGTCTCCCAGGAAGGAAGTGACTGAGTGGGTTCCTTCAGGTCCTCATGCCACGTGGCTTCTCAACCATCTCTAGAGAGGAGAGTGGGCACCTGGAGGACAGCAACTCTAGGTCTGAGAAAGGATCCAAGGCATGGACTTGAGGAATATAAAGACTACTGGGAAGGTGTCCTGCTTCCTATGGGAAAGGTGAGAACAACTTCTCCTATGTTGACAACCCAAGGTTCTAGAAACTGGAGAGTCCTTCTGGTCATGCAACGTGGGAAATTTGCTAAACCATATGGGCTTTAGTTTCCTTCCTGATCATAAATGAGGATAAATAGTGCTTCTGCTGTGGGATTAAATGAAACAATGAATGCAAAGAGTGCAACACAGAGACTTGGAGATAGGGCAGCAATTGTGCTTTCTATTCGCTCCCTTGGTGACTCTTTCTGTCTGAGCCAAGGATGCGTGGCACCCAAGGCTCCATTTCATAATTTCATAGGAGAAACTTTCTCTCTCTCTCTCTCTTCTTTTCATAGAGACAGAGTCTTGCTCTATTGGCCAGACTCACTCTGTTGTTTAATGCAGTGGCACGATTCTAGCTCACCGCAATCTCAAACTCCTGGCTTAGTCCATCCTCCTGCCTCAGCCTCCCGATTAGCTAGAACTACAGGTGTGTGCAACCCTGTCAATTAAAAAGGTTTTTTTTGTAGCAACGGGGGTCTTGGTATGTTGCCCAAGCTGGTCCTGAACTCCTGGCCTCAAGCAATCCTCTCATCTCAGCCTCCCAAAGTGCTGGGATGATAGGCATGAGCCACCGTGCCTGGCCAGGAGAACCTACTGACCTCTTCCAGAAAGGGTATGTGGCAACAATGACAGCATGTCTGTGATGGTGTCCAATGGCTCAAATTTAGTGTCACTGTGTATGCCTTGGACTCTAACTTTGAGGTATCATCATTGGAAACAGTCTCTTTCTTGCAGTCTCTCATCGCATTTTAAAGTCAGCAACTTTTCTCCCCCATTACGATTTTATGTCCTGTCTTGGTACGATCTAAGTGTAAATACAGAAATATTTATCTGAATGTATATCCATATGGATAGAACATGAATAAAATAGATGGCCGAATGGGATTTTTTCCACTTCTGTCCCACCCTCAACCCTTCTTGTTTCTTTTCTCTGTCTTGCATCTTCTAAGTTTTTTTTTGTGTGTGTGTAAGCGTGAAAAAGAAGCTGCTGATGCTGGTCTGTCTAAGTTGTACTATAAGAGGCAGCCCAGGTTGATAGGAGAACTGATTGCTGGTCTGTCTTGTGTTTCATTTGGAAGAATCTAGACTCTGCAGTTAAAGGAGCCCTCAGGAGTCCTCCAATCTGGTGGACTGGGAGCGGGGAGTTCTTCCAGGAGGAGTAGGGATGGGGTGAGAGCAGCACAAGGGGCCTTATAGACACTTCTCTGGGTGACAATGGGACAAGCAAAGGACTGACTTTTGTGTGTTTCTGCTGTTGTCTAATGGTAAGATTTCTTTCTGGCAATGGATTGTACCTTCAAGCACTTTTATTTTTGAGATGGAGTCTCACTCTGTCTCCCAGGCTGGAGTGCAGTGGCATCATCTCAGCTCACTGCAACTTCTGTCTCCCTGGTTCAAGGGATTCTCCTGCCTTAGCCTCCCAAGTAGTTGGGATTACAGGCATGCACTACCACTCAGCTAATTTTTGTATTTTTAGTGGAGACGGGATTTTGCCATGTTGGCTAGGCTGCTCTTGAGGTCTTGACTTCTGGGTGACAATGGGACAAGCAAAGGACTGACTTTTGTGTGTTTCTGCTGTTGTCTAATGGGTAGATTTCTTTCTGGCAAATGATTGTGCCTTCAAGCACTTTTATTTTTTGAGATTTAGTGTCACTCTGTCTCCCAGGCTGGAGTGCAGTGGCACAATCTCAGCTCACAGCAACCTCCTTCTCCCAGGTTCAAGCGATTCTCCTGCCTCAGCCTCCCAAGTAGTTGGGATTACAGGCATGCACTAGCACACTCAGTTAATTTTTGTATTTTTAGTAGAGACGGGGTTTTGCCATTTTGGCTAGGCTGGTCTCAAACTCTTGACTTCAGGTGATCCGCCCATCTTGGCCTCCCAAAGTGCTGGGATTACATTTGTGAGCTACTGCACCTGGCTGATGTTCAAGCACTTTTAGACATGGCTCACATAGCTATGAAGTTACAAATGTAATCTTAATATCCCTCTCCATGTGTCTCTCTGTCATCTATCTATTTTTAAAACAGACCCAAAGAGGTAGGTTTTTTTTTTAAAAAATCAGGATTAGGGCATCACACATTCAGTCAATAAAATTCTACCATTAAGAGTGTAGCAGTTAAACCATATGCAATTTAGTAATTTTTATTTATTTTAATTTAATTAATTTATTTTTATTTTATTTTATTTTATTTATTTATTTAATTTATTTTTATTTATTTATTTTTGAGATGAAGTCTCACTCTGTCCCCCAGGCTGGACTGCAGTCCTGCAATCTCTGCTCACCGCAACCTCTGCCTTCTGGGTTCAAGAGATTCTCCTACCTCAGTCTCCTGAGTAGCTGGGATTACAGGAACCCACCACCATGCCCAACTAATTTTGTATTTTTAGTAGAGACGGGGTTTTGTCAGTCTGTTGGCCAGGCTGGCCTCAAACTCCTGACGTCAGGTGATCCACCCGCCTCAGCCTCCCAAAGTGTTGGGATTATAGACGTAAGTCACCGCGCCCAGCCAATTTAGTAATTTTTAAAGGCATGGAATACATGCACACACTTCGCCTTCAAATGTCACATGCAGGAATGTCTTCTTGATGAGCGCTCAGAAGTTTTAGGGCCCCAGGGTCCTGTAAGAACACCAGCTCTCATGGACTAGAAGAGGCAGTGGGGCTCTTGGCCATCATTTAATTCAGGGGGCTTTGGGTTGTGCTCTGTGGGACTCTACAGACAGTGGAGGATTTTAACTGGGCATTCAGGCTTTCTAGGACTTCTATAACAAAGTGCTACAAACTGGGTAGCTGAGGACCACAGAAATTTATTATCTCACAATTCTGGATGCCAGAAGTTTGAAATCAAGGTGTTGGCAGGGCTATACTTCCTCTGAAGGCACTGGGGGACCAGGGTGTGTGTGTGTGTGTGTGTGTGTGTGTGTATGGGTGTGGGTAGGATTAAGATCTGTTCCAGACCTTCTTCTGGGCTTCTGGTAGCCTCAGGCTTGTAGTTGGCCATCTTCTCTCTGTGTCTCTTCACATTGTCTTCCCTCACTGCACGTCTCTGTGTCCAGATTTCCCCCTTTTAAAAGGATACTGGTCGTATTGGATTAGAGCCCACCCTAATGACCTCATTTTACTTGATTACTCTTGTAAAGACTTGGTTTCCAAATAAGTCTTTACAAGTATTTGAGATACTGGGAGTTAGCATGCCAACATGCCTTTCTTGGAGAGGATGTAATTCAGCCCACAACAGGTGCTCAGGTGCTTTTACGAGGTAGGAACTCTATCCTCTTTTTTCGTTGTTTTTTTTTTTTTTTTTTTTTTTTTTGAGACAGAGTCTCACTCTGTCACCTGGGCTGGAGTGCAGTGGCGTGATCTCGACTCACTGCAACCTCTGCCTCCCGGGTTCAAGCGATTCTCTTGCCTCAGCCTCCTGAGTAGTTGGGACTATGGGCATGCGCCATCACGCCAGGCTAATTTTCATATTTTTAGTAGAGAGAGGGTTTTACCATGGTGGCCAGGCTGGTCTCAAACTCCTGACCTCAAGTGATTCTCCTGCCTCAGCCACCCAAAGTGCTAGGATTACAGGTGTGAGCCACTGCACCTGGCCTCTACCTTCTTTTAATAGGGCAAGATTTGTTGGAAAAGAAGTTCACTGCTAAACGTTTTGAAAACCCATCATCTGAAACATGAGGAAACTGAGGCCCAGTGGGGTAGACGATTTGCCCAGGTAGTATGACTTATGGGGCAAATTTGGGACTTGAACCCATGCCTCCAGACTTTGTGTGTTTTTTTACTATACAGCAGTAGCTGTTATGCTAGCCCCTAGGAAGTTCTGATTGCCGGCATGGTTGTTAAACCAACTTTATTCTTTTAAGTTTCATCAGTCTTTTTCAAAAATGTCCCTTTTAATTGGAGAATTTGACATTGACATTCTGTTGGCTGGAAAGAGCCTAAGGCAACATAAAGTAATTGTCTTTCATTAGAAGAGTTCAGAAGTACATTTGATGATCTTGGTCACCTGCTGAAAAATATTCATTTCTTCCTGGAATAATTTTGAAGTGAAAAGGTGGAAAACAATCCAACAGTTAATGACATATGATCGATACTGAGTAGGAAGAACATAATGCTTTTGTTGGGCTACTGCTTCTTTGATTTTTTAAATTCCTTGTCACTTTTTTTCTCCTACATTATCTGAAAAGACTTAGTGACAGAAACTGACTTGAAGGATTCAGAACTTCTGGGAGAGTGGATCCCAGTCTGAAAATCCTGTGTAGTTTTGATTTTCCTGTGACAGTTTGGTAGTGTGTGTACACCCACAAAATGAAAGTAATTAGTCAGTGAGATTAATCTCATTAGGCCAAAATCTATGCTGTACTGTTTAGATGAATTCAGGGCAACCAGAGATCTGTCCAGGAGGCAATGCTGAGATGAGAGTGGGTCATATCTGTGCTGGGTGACCCCTACCATTCTCCCTCCTCATTGCCCTGTACCTGGACACCCCTCCATCCCTTGCTTTCTTCCTGTATCACTACTAGGGAATTCTGGGAATATGGCAGCTTGCATGCACATCTCCAAGACCCCTTCCTCTTTGGAGTAATTCAACAACCAAGGCCAGTGAGGCAGCAAGTTCCCCCAAGCTCTCAAAGGAAGAGGTGGAGGCTAGCATTTTCCAGGACACAGGGTGAACACGAGGGACTCATGCACAGAAGCCCTGCCTCTCCTAGCAGCCCAGAGCTTCCTCTAATTGTACCCCTTGAGAACTTCCAGGCCTCTGCACTGTCTGCTCCAAGGGAGGCTGCCCATATTGCTGACCCCAGAGAGCTGGAGGGTCCCCACGAGGAGGCACAGGAATATTTGTGTACTGCATGGTTAGGAGCTGACTTACTGGTTGAGTGGAATAAACCTAAGAGCAGTGAGGCTCCTTTGGCATTCCTCGGCTGAGAAATGAGTCAATTTAGGTCCTTTGGGAAGCAGCTGGTGAGACACAGAAGCGCAGACTATTCTGGAGGTAAATGCATGTGAAAGATAAAAAGGAGAAGGAACAAGACTAGGCAGAGAAAGTTGTAGACCATGAGGTGGGTCTGCTGTCTGTGCAAGAAAAGGCATAAAGAAGGCTTGCTGTGCAGCTCTGGGAACTTAGCCTTCCCCAGTGGAGCTTCAGGACAAAGGCTGCCCACAGTGTCCCTAAGGGACAAAAGTGGCCAGGCCTAGTACTGCAGTGGGCTCCATCACTGTCTGGCAGCTGCTGAGGAGACTATGGCCTTGGCTCAAACACTCCAGCAAGTCCTAAAGGTGCTGCAGCCAAAGAATGTCAGCCGATTGCACTCCTCACCCAAGATTGTCTCAGGAAGGGAACTCTGAGCAGGGCACCCCATGGCTGCTACAGGGGTAAGGCCCAATCGCATCACTGGCCTCAGCAAATGCTGGAAGGACCCCAACAACCCGACCTGTACACACTCTACACACAACCAGTAAGAGGCCAGAACACTATGACTACGGAGGGGACTTGGTAACTTGAGAGAGGACAGCCAGGTTAATGAACTCTCTCTCTCCCTTTCTCCCTTTGCTTTCTTCCTCCCTTCCCTCCCTCCTTCTCTCTCTCTCTTTCTTCCTCTCCCTTCCTTCCTCCCTCTCTCCCTCCCTGCCTCCCTCCCTCCCTCTCTCTTTCTCTTTCTCTCTCTCTCTTTCTCTCTTTCTTTCTTGTCTCGTTTTGTTGCCCGAGTTGGCCTCGGGGCTCAAGTGATCCTCCCGCCTCACCTTCCCTAGTATCTGGGATTACAGGTGTGTGAGGCTTCTCTGGGCCACTCTCTATGGGATATCCCTGCTCTGCCTGTGCAGCAGCCAAAAAAACCAAGAAACAAAAAACAAAAAAATCCCCACAATACACATATATGTATATATTATATATAAGATACTTATATGCTTATATATACTTATATATTTGTATTGTATATACACACATATGTACACAGATAGATACAGCTATGTGACACATAATGACTCGTGTTCACATATGCATTTATATTTGTATAGACATAGAGAAATGCGTGCAAAAGTGTTGGGATGACAATGTGGTTATCCTAGGGGTGAGAACAAATGGAAGGCTTGTGTGCATGTCAATTAGTAATAGTTTCCTTTACAATTTTACAGTTTTGTGCACTTTCTATAACCAATTATCTGTGCACTGCAATGTTATCAAAGTAAAACTTGCACGTTTTAAAAATCTGAGTGTATAAAAAAGATTTGTAATGAAAACGGAGGCTCAGCCCCCAAATCCACCACTGGCTTGGCCATCATCCCACAGGCAATCACTTTTTAAATATTTCAGTTATCTTTTTTTCCCACACTTCTAAACAATATGTTCACACTGCACTTTCCTGATTTTTCTATTTTGGACATTGCCCAGGTCTTCCTGGGGTAACAGGGGAGCATTTATTTCCTTGGCACTGCCTCACCTGACCCTCCCCTCCCTTGTCTCCCCCATAAGATGACACTGTCTTACAATTGTTAGTTAAATCAATAAAAAAGCATTCATATCATTACGACTCTAGGAACATGGTTTCCTGGACAGTCATATATTTTGCTATGATTGCTTTTCTTTTGTAACATAGGTAATTTTGTGCATTTCCACTGAAAAATAAGTTTTTCTACCATCGTTCTCTCCCAGCAGGCAGATTCCTCCACAGAGAAACCCACATTTCTTATGTATCCTTCTAGAGAAATTTTATGCACATGCAAGCACATATGTATATATTTTCCTTTTCCCCTTGAAATAGCATACGATACACATTATCCATTCTTTGTTTTTTCTTAAAAACAATATATGGTAGATAGTATTCTACATCAACACATATAAGCATGCCTTATTCTTTATAATGGCTGTATAGTATTCTATTGCATAAATGGACGAAAATTTATTTAACTACTGGTCTATTGATGGAAATTCAGGTTATTATCAGGTCTGGAATGCATACTATATACACATATCATTTCATATGTGTGTTTGTGGTCTATTTAAAAGAAAATTTCCTGTATGTGGAATTTCTGGGTCAGACAATACAAGTATTTTACATTTGAATGATATTGTGAAGTTGTTCTTCAAAGGGAGTATACCAGTTCACATTTTCATCAATGTAATTTGTTTCTCAAGTGTTTTGCAAGCATGAAATGATTTCTTGTTTGGTAAGTGACTTGACTTACTCTTTGCCAATCCGATAAAAATAGTACAGTGAGATGTGACTATAGTTTTATTTTGTAGTTCTTTTACTATGAATGAGTTTTAGTATTTTTTTGTATATTTAAGAGTCAATATAACTCCTTTTATGTGAACTATTTATTAGTCATGTTTTGCCAATTTTTCTATGAATTGTACATTCTATTTATTGTAGAAACTATGTATGAGGGAAATTGGCTTTTTGTTGGAATATGACTTGCAGATTATTTTATTCAGTTTGGGGTTTATCTTTTAACTTTGTTTATAGTGTTTCTTTCATGTAGACATTTTCATTTTTTTATCTAATCAAATTTTGCAGTTGTAAATGAGATGACATCAGATAAATTCGAATGGAGGAACATTTGACAAAATAACTTGTCAATACTTTCAAAAGTGCCAACCAAGGTCATGAAAGATTGAGGAATTGTTACAGATACAGGAGCTGCAGGAGAAATAACTAAATGCAACATGGTTTCCTGGATAGGATCCTGGAACTGAAAAAAGGACACTGGCAGAAAAGTTGGTGAAATTTGAATAAGGTCTTTAGTATTATGCCAGCACAAATTTCCTGGTTCTGATAATTGTAGTATGATTATGTAAGATGTCAGCATTAATGGAAGCTGAGGAGAGGGGTGAGGGCATGTAAAAACTCTCTGTTCTTGTTTTGTACTTTTTCTGTAAGCCTAAAATTAGTTAGTTTTTTTTTTTTTAATAGTTTAAAAATGTTGCAATTTGGGCAGAGGCTTCCAATTATCTACCCAATATTTATTTTACTCTCTTTCCTTATTAAGAACCCTGGTTAATGTTCTAGCTTCTTTGCAGATTAAGGCTGATGGATGAGAAGAAAGGGGAATTTACCAAATGGGCCTTCTGTGAAAGCTCGTTTTGCTTTTCTGTTTCCAGTTGTCTGGGAAGCAGAAAAGGTGACAGGGTGACTGGAGCTCCAGCAGCCATCCTTAGTTTGTGAATTAAGTATCAGAATAATTTCAGAGACCTTACATTTGACACCTCTGATATCATGAACCATCTGCAGCAATGGCCTATCATGTTGTTATGAAGTCTCTATATACCTAGAATGCAATTTCTAACTGAGATAGCAGTGTGGCTCCTGGCCTGCCTCACTTCAAGAACTTAAAAAAAGACAAGTCTCCATGTTTCTTCTGGCATAATTTTGGTTTCGTTTTTATATTAAAAATTTTTCATCTATTTGGAATTAATTTCATTTGTTCTAAGGATTGAGATAGAGACCTAACAATTTTTTCTCTAAATACCTACTCAGTTGCCAACACCACTGATTTACTGAATTTCCCCTAGTGACATTTGATGCTATTTTAATAGTATTTTAGATTTTAATAGCAATTTTGGTTTATGTCTGTGCTTTCTATCTTGTTGCTCTGATCTAATTATTCAGGTGCCATTACCACAATATTTTCACTTTAGTTTTATTAAATACTTTAATGTCTAGTAGGACAAATGTCTCCTCAACTTTTTGTTTCAAAATTTTTTCTGCCTTTCTGCACATTTCCATATGAACTTTAGAATCAGATTGTGTTCTATATTTTTAATTGATGTTTCACTGAGACCACATTGAGTTTATGTATTAATGTAGAAAAAAATGACACCCTTTAAATATTGAGTCTTTCTGGCTGGGCGTGGTGACTCATGCCTGTAATCCCAACACTTTAGGAGGCTGAGGCAGGAGGATCACAAGGTCAGGAGATTGAGACCAGCCCGGACAATATGGTGAAACCCCGTCTTTACTGAAAATACAAAAATTAGCCAAGCGTGGTGGCGCATGCCTGTAGTCCCAGCGACTTGGGAGGCTGAGGCAGAAAAATCGCTTGAATCCAGGAGGTGGAGGTTGCAGTGAGCCAAGATCACACCACTGCACTCCAGCCTGGGTGACAGAGTGAGAATCTGTCTCAAAAAAAAAATACTGAGTCTTCCTATCTCAACAAAATGGAGTATGCCTTTTAATTTATTCAAGTATGTCCTTCGGTAGCATTGTAAGGTTTTATTTAGGTGAATCTTACACATTTCTTAATATTTTTATTCTCATATATTCAATCGTCTCTGGTATTTTCTTCCATTGTATTTCCTAACTTGTGTATAATCTAATAATCTTGTAAATTGATTTTGTAATCATACAACTTAATTTTTATATTGTTTATAATAATGTTTTAGTTGATTTTTTTCTAATTTCTTCAGATATGAAATAATATTGCCTGATTATAATGATACTTTTACTCTCTTCTTTATCATTTATGTACTTTAATTTCTTCCTTACATCTAATTGCATCAGATAGTTAAATTGTAGTGGAGAGGAAGTCAAAGCTCTGATATTGGAACAAGTGGGTGATTTGATATCTAAATTGGGTGATTTGAGAAAAATTTAATGAATGGGCTGTTTCCAAAGCGAGCAAGGTGTGGGGAGACATCGTGGTGCAGGACTCTGTGTAGCGACCGCGGGAAACCCTTACTTCCTCTAAGCCTGATGGGTACAGGGAAGGAGAAGCTTTGGAGCTTGGAGCCAGAGAGAGCTGTGTGAAGGGGGCCGTCAGACAGGAGCAATGGTTTTTAGTTGAGGATCACAGTCAACCTGCAATGACAGTGAGAAAACAGGAAAATGATACTTAGTCCCACTCTCTCCCTCCCTCTGATCCGCCAGTACTCTCCATTGGTTGAACCCCATGAGCAGTCTGACATAAAGTATCCTGTCGATGACATAGGTGAACTTGCTTCTTGGGCAAGAGCAGACGGAGAAGTAAACAGTGGACTGAGAGACACAAAGGGGGAGATGACCAGCACAGGGAACATCCTTGTCTTATTCCTGACACTAGTAGGAAAGCCTCTAGCATTTACCATGAGGCATATATGTTTGTATGTGTGTGCATGTATATATCTAGATAGCTACATAGATGTGTCTATCTACCTGTGTATCTGTTGACCCTTGACCAACATGCACTTGAATAGCATGGGCCAGTTATATTTTTCAATAAAGTTGAAAAATATTTCATGGGTGGACATTTTTCAATAAAAGTTACACTAAGTATGCTTGTCTCTCCTACCTCCCCTTCCAACTGTTCCATCTCTTCTGCCTCTGCCATCCCTGAGACAGCAAGATCAAGTTATCCTCTTCCTCCTTCTCCTCAGCCTACTCAACTTGAAGATGGTGAGGATAAAGGCCTTTACGATGATCGTCTTCCACTTAATAGTACATAAATACAATTTCTTATGATTTTCTTAATAACATTTTCTTTTCTCTGGCTTACTTTATTGCAAGAATACAGTATATAATGCATATTGTTACCAGCGGCAAATTCATATGGGTTGGCAGCAAACTCAATCCTTGCCTCCTCAGAGGAAATAAATTAGCCAAGAGGCAGAAGTAGGTTTAAGGCAGGGGGAGAGACTGAGGCAAGTTTTAGAGCAAGAGTGAGAGTTTATTGAAAAGTTTTAGAGCCGGAGCAAAAGAAAGCAAAGTACACTTGGAAGGGGCCAAGCAGGAAACTTGAGCTATCCAAGTGACCCGTTCAGCCCTTGACCTGGGATTTTATACATTGGCATGGTTCTGGGGTTTTATTTTCTCCTCCTTTAATCCTTCCTTTGGGGAGGGCTGTTGGTCAGCTGCCACATGCGCAGTGTTGGTCAGCACTCGGGAGAGTGACCGCATCCATAATACATTTACTAAGCTTGTGCTCATGTTCTCTGGGAGTGATTTTCCTTTGTGGGTCAAATGCCTCTAAAGGAAGCTCTTACATCTGCCATTTTGCTTCTTCCTGTGCATGCTTGAGCCTGCTCACCCAACTCCTGAGATCTTATCAGGAGGCTATGGATCAGCAGCTTTGGGTGTTTTCTATCTATTGGGAGACTGCCTTCCTCTACATTTTCAGAAAGGCAGTTTTACAACTGCCAAACCGTCATCTGATGGTCACCTGACATTCCTGGGGGAGCCCTTTTTTGCTCTTCTCATGTCTGCCTAACTACCTACTCTAACAATATAACATAGAAAACATATGTTAATCAACTGTTTGTATTATTTATTTATGTATTTAGAGACAGAGTCTCACTCTGTTGTCCAGGCTGGAGTACAGTGGCCTGATCTCGGCTCACTGCAACCTCCACCTCCCTAGTTCAAGCGATTCTTGTGCTTCAGCCGCACAAGTAGCTGGGATTACAGGGTTGTGCCACCACGCTTGGCTAATTTTTTGTATTTTTGGTAGAGATGGGGATTTCACTATGTTGACCAGGCTAGTCTAGAACTCCTGGCCTCAAGTGATCTGCCCGCCTCGGCCTCCCAAACTGCTGGGACCCGGCATGAATCACCACGCCTGCCCTGTTTATATTATTTATAAGGCTTCCAGTCAACAGTAGGCTATTAGTAGTTAAATTATCAGGGAGTCAAAAGTTATGTGTGGATTTTCGACTACATGGAGGGTTTGTGTCCTTAATCTCTATGTTGTTTGAGAGTAAACTGCATACCTTTGTGTGTGTTAGTCCATTTGTACTGTGATAACAAAATACTTTACACTGGGTAATTTATAAACAAGATAAATTTATTGCTCACAGTATTGGAGGTTGGGAAGTCCAAGATCAAGGCACCAACAGATTTGATGTCTGGGAAGAGCTTTGTAGATGTTGGCTTGTTGCTGTGTCCTCACATGACAGAAGAAGCAAGGGAATTTGCTGAAGCCTCTTTTTTATAAGAGAATTAATCCCATTCATGAGAGTGGGACCCTCATGACTTAATCACTTCCCAAGGGCCTCACCTCTGAAAATTATCACTTAGGGTATTAGGTTCCAACATGTGACTTTTTGGGGTGACACCAACATTCAGCCCACAGCAACATGAGGTCACATTTAAGAAGAAACCAATTTTTTTAATTAAAAAATTCTAAAATTGATGTTGAATATTATATCAAAATATTTGCAGCATTTAAGGAGATGATCATGATTTTTATAAATACAGTAATAATAGATATTTTAATGCATATTAAATTATTATGTTACCTTTGCAGTACTGATATGAAAACTTAGTCGTATTATATTTTTTTATATGATGCTGGATTCTACTTGCTCATATTTACTTAGAAGTTTTGTATTTTCTTAAACTGTTGTTTGAATTTACCTGGGAAACTGGTTGTGTGTATATGTGTATGTCGCTCTCTTTTTTTTTTTGAGATGGAGTCTTGATCTTGTCTCCCAGGCTGGAGTGCAATGGTGTGATCTCAGCACACTGCAACCTCTGCCTCCTGGGTTCAAGAGATTCTCCTGCCTCAGCCTCCCGAATAGCTGGGATTACAGGTGCCTGCCACCATGCCCAGCTAATTTTTGTGTTTTTAGTAGAAACAGGGTTTCACCATGTTGACCAGGCTGGTCTCGAACTCCTGACCTCAGGTGATCCGCCTGCCTCGGCCTCCCAAAGTGCTGGGATTACAGGCATAAGCCACTGCGCCCTGTCGTGTATGTCTCTTTTTGACAATTTTACCCATGTTTTAAATAGCAATTTGTCTTATTAGATTTTTTCCTTTGATGTTAATGAGTTTATGTAACATGTTTTCCTAGAAAATAATTTATTTTATCCAAATTACAAACTTATCTACCTACTGTTGACCAAACTTGTCTCGTGATTCTTTAAATTTCCTCTGTGTCTGTCATTTTCCCATTCAAATTTTTTTTGTCCGTACATGTACTTTTTCTTCTTTTCTTGGCTAGCGAGCTATAATTTTTAAAAACCACTTTTTTTCTAAAAAACAGCTCTCAGGTTTATTTTTAACACTTTCTGTTTCCTAAATCATTTATTTGTGTTCTTAATTTTAATTCATTCCTGTGATTTAGTTATTTTTATTTTTTCTTTCTAGCTTTTTGAGTTAAATTCTTAAACCATTACTTTCAATCTTTGTTATTTATTCATATTAGCATTAAAGGCTATGATTTTTCTGATGGTACTGCTTTAGCTGTAGCTCAGGGGTTCTGTAATGTAGTTGTATTATTATTTTTTCAGTTTCAGTTTAAATGTTTTCCTCCTTTGACTCAAGAGTTATTGAATAGAAGGTGCTCTATTTTTCAGATGAGCTATCAAGTCTTTAAAAGAGTTTCATACAGCGTTTTTGTTTTTTTTTTTGGAGATGGAGTCTTGCTCTGTCGCCCAGGGTGGAGTTCAGTGACGTGATCTTGGCTCACTGCGACCTCTGCCTCCTAGTTCAAGCAATTTTCCTGCCTCAGCCTCCTGAGTAGCTGGGACTACAGGTACACACCACCATGCCCCACTAATTTTTTGTATTTTAGTAGAGACGGGGTTGGCTGGTCTTGAACTCTATAGCTCAGGCAATCCGCCCACCTCGGCCTCCCAAAGTGCTAGGATTACAGGCATGAGCCACCATGCCTGGCTATTTATTTATTTATTTATCTATTTATTTTAACAGACTCTTTTAGAGCAGTTTTAGGGTCACAGTAAATTTGAGCAGAAGGTACAGAGATTTGCCATATGCTCCCATCTCCACTCATGCACAGCCTCCTTCATTATCAACATCTCCCACCAGGGCGACCCCTTTGTTACAGTTACTGAACCTACCCTGACACATCATTGTCACTCTAGAGTCTGTCGTTTACATTAAGGTTCATTTTATGGGTTTGAACAAATGTATACTGGATACTATTGAAGTATTACATAGTATTGTTTCATGGTCCTCTAACATCCTCTGTACCTTGTCTATTCATCCCTTCCAGCAACTAATCCCTGGCACCAACTGTCTTTTTACTGTTTTCATAGTTTTGCCTTTTCCAGAATGGTCCTATAGTTGAAATTATACCTTATGTAGCCTTTTCATGTTGGCTTCTTTCACTTAGCAATATGCATTTAAGTTGCCTTTATGTCTTTCAATGACTTGATAGCTTGTTTCTTTTAAGAACTGAATAACATATCATTGTCTGAATGTACCAGTTTATCCATACATCTAGTGAAGGACCTCATGGTTGCTTCCAAGTTTTGGCAATTATTAATAATGTTGCTATAAACATTTGTGTGCAGGTTTTTGTGTGGACATAAATTTTCAATTATTTTGGGTAAATGCCAAGGAGAGCTATTGCTGGTAAAAGTCTGTTTAATTTTTTTTTTTTTTTGAGACATTGTCTCGCTCTGTCGCACAGGCCAGAGTGCAGCCGCGCGATCTCGGCTCACTGCAAGCTCTGCCTCTCGGGTTCACGCCATTCTCCTGCCTCAGCCTCCCAAGTAGCTGGGACTACAGGCGCCCGCCATCACGACCGGCTAATTTTTTGTATTTTTAGTAGAGACAGGGTTTCACCGTGTTAGCCAGGATGGTCTCCATCTCCTGACCTTGTGATCCGCCCACCTTGGCTTCCCAAAGTGCTGGGATTACAGGTGTGAGCCACCGCGCCTGGCCTCCAGTCTGTTTAATTTTTAAGAAACTGCCAAACTCTTTTCCAAAGTAGCTGTACCATTTTGCATGCCCACCAGCAATGAATGATGATCGTTTCTGTTGCTCCATATCCTCACCAGCATTTGGTGTTATGAGTGTTTTGGATTTTGGCCTTTCTGATAGGTGCGTAGTAGTATCTCATTGTTTTAATTTGCAATTTCTTAATGACACAAGATGTTGAGAATTGTTCCCTATGCTTATTTGCCATCTCTCTGTCTTATTTGGTGAAGTGCCTGTTTAAATCTTTTGCCTATTTTAAAATTGAGTTGCTAGTTTTCTTATCGTTGAGTTTTAAGAGTTTAAAAAATATATTTTGGGTAACAGTTTTTATAAGATATGCCCTTTGCAAATATTGTCTCCCAGTCTTGGGAGGCTTGTCTTTTTATTTTCTTGACAGTGCCTTTTACAGAGTGAAAGTTTTTAATTTGAATTAAGTCCAGCTTATCAATTATTTCTTTCATGGATAGTGTCTTTGATGTTGTGTCTAAAAAGTCATAATTATACCCAAGGTCATCTAGAATTTCTCCTATGTTTTCTTCCTGCTTTTTTTTTTTTACTCAAATAATTTACTATCTCTTCTTATTTTTTTCTAAATATTCCATTAAATGACTTATGCTATAGAGTTCTCATTTTTTTCCATGGACCCCCCCCATTCCAGAGTTATCACTCTTCCTGTTTTAACATGAATGGTTGTTCTCTAATGCTGTTCTCTACTCAAATTCCTCCCTCCCTTCCTCTCTCCATCCCTTCCTCCGTCTCTCCCCCCTCCCTCCCTTTCTTTCTCCCTTCTGTTCGCAAACCAGGCATTATTATGGGTGTGATATAGCAGTAAACAAAGCAAAAATCCCTGCCTTCATGGTTTTCACATTCCAGAGGTTGGTGCTATAAAATAAACTAACTGAATAAATAGTAACATATCAATTGGTGATGAGAGCTAAGGAGAAAAATAGGGTAAAGATGATAAGGAGTGATGGAAGTAGAGAAGGGGTCACTGTTTTGTAGGATGATCAGTGGAGTCCTCCTTGATAAAGTGCATTGGAACAGAGATTAAAGGCAGTGAAGAAAACAATCACAGGGATATCTGGGGAAAAAGGCTTCTAGGCAGAATGAACTGAGGAAAATATTTTTAGTTTAGAATTTTACACCTAGTCAAGCTACCACTGAAATATAAGGATAAAATAAAGACCTTCTGTGCAAGGACATAGAGTATTCAAGTACAATGACTGTTTCTTAGGAAATTACCATAAGGTGTGGTCCAGCAAAATTGAAGAGTGCAAAAGCATTAAAGTAGGGATGCATTTGGAAGGTTCAAATAGAAAAGGAGGCAGCATGGCTGGAGCTGAGCGAGTGCAAGAGAGAGCAGTAGGAGATGAGTCAGAGGTGCAAGGAGGTCATGCATGCAGGACATTGTAGACCACTGGAGGGATGTTGGTCTGCACTCTTTGTGAGATGAGGCAGGAAAGGAGGGTTTTGAGGAAAGGACATATATTTTCAAAGGATCTTTCTGGCTTTTCTGTGGAGAACAGATACAGGCGGAAGCCGGGGGACTAGGTCTTTTGTGTTAGATTTTGTTTTCTGCATCATATCTACCTCATTTTTTGATTTACTCTTCAATTCTGCCAGGCATGTCTTTAACAGTATCCTAAGAAAGAATGCTTTGAAAGTAAATTCTCTATGTCTCTGTATGCCTAAAAAGGTCTTCATTCTCTCCTTACATGTGAAGAATATTCCAACTGGGTATGCACTTCTAACTTGAAAATTACTTTCCTTCAGAATTTTGTAAACCCTATGGTCTTCTAAGACCTTGTACCGAGAAACTTGATGTATTTCTGATTTCTGATCTATTGCTTTTGACTATTCTTTTTATCTCTGGAAGCTTTTAGGATATTCTCTTCAGTTTTCAAGTTCTATAATTTCATGATGATGTAGTATATAGGTGGGCACATGTGTCTTCCCATCTTAGTAGGCACTTTTTGGAGAGCCATATTTTTCAGTTGTAAGGAAATTTTCTTGTATTGTTTTTAAAATTTCCTCTTCTTAATTCTCTGTTCTATTTGTTGGATTTTGGACTCTATAGAATGAACTTTGATATTTTTTATTCTTTTTGTTACACGTTTCAACTGTATGTCATTTTGTCCTATTTATTTCTTGGGACATTTTCTCAATACTCTACAAATTATCTACCAGTTTTTTTCTTTTATCTTTGCAATTAGATAATTAGATTTTTAAATTTCTGTGAGCACTCTGCTATAAAACAGCATTGTGTGTTTGTTTTGCGAAACAAAGCACGTGTAGAGGAATAGTAAAAGTAGAGTTTTTTTATTTGTTCCCTGTTCACTGTGTGATCTCTTTCTTCTGGGTTCATTTCCATTCTCATTTGTTTATTTTCTTTCTATTTTCATATTGGATGACTTGCTCCCATGTCTGATGGTACTTCCTTAATGTTGGGTGATTTCATGGGGGGCCTGACCTTTATTTGGGTGGTTTCCAAATGCCAGACTATAGTGGTCCCCTTCCCTTCCCTTCCCTTCCCTTCCCTTCCCTTCCCTTCCCTTCCCTTCCCTTCCCTTCCCTTCCCTTCCCTTCCCTTCCCTTCCCCTTCCCCTCCCCCTCCCCCTTCCCCTTCCCCTTCCCCTCCCCCTCCCCCTTCCCCTTCGCCTTCGCCTTCGCCTTCCCCTTCCCTTTCGCCTTCCCCTTCCCTTCCCCTTCCCCTTCCCCTTTCCCTCCCCTTTTTTGAGACGGAGTCTTGCTCTGTCACCAGGCTGAAGTACAGTGGTGCGATCTCGGCTCACCACAACCTCTGTGTCCCGGGTTCAAGTGATTCTCCTGTCTCAGCCTCCTGAGTAGCTGGGATTACAGGCGCACGCCACCACGCCTGGTGAATTTTTATATTTTTAGTAGAGATGGGGTTTCACCATGTTGACCAGGATGGTCTCGATCTCTTGATCTCGTGATCTGCCTTCCTTGGCCTCCCAAAGTGCTGGCATGAGTGTGAGCCACTGCGCTTGGCCATATGGTGGTCTTTTCTTTGGTTTGTTCCACTTCTCCAGGTGAATGCTCTAATCTCTCTCCTGGAGGAATAGATTCTTGGCTGCTGGCATTTGGTATCTAGGGTGTGAGACTGGAGGTAAGAGTCAAGATCACTCCATATTTGGTCCTTCAATTACATGTCCCCATCTTGAGTTCAGGTGTTGGATGTCTCTGACTGCTGCACCATTCTTTTTCAGTTTCTCCAGGATGAGGCCTTCCATTTTCCTGCATAGGGGTGTACACCCGCTGCTGGCCTTCTGTGTGGGATTGGAGCTGGGAGAGGGTGGCAGTAGGCATTTCTGTGTGTTACTTTTAACTGCTATCTTCCACTGCATTCCTCTGACTCCAGCTTGCTGGATATTTTGAGGGGGGAGGTGCAATTGGACTCTCTTTCTGTCCAGATGCCTCTTTGCAGACTCATTGGGCTATTGCTTCCTCCAGTTTGCCAAATTAGTTACCACTGCTACATCTGCCTTCTGTTTCCTAAAATACGTCAAATTCTCCTGCCCACTGATAGACGTCTTTGCTACCATTCTCTCACCTTGTGGACTGCACAGTTCTTTCCTTTGCTATAATACAAGTGGGGCATAGGAAGAAGGGAGACAAACACTTACTTCATCTACCATCTTTTGATAATTAAAAACTCAAATAGGGTAAATTTAAAAAGAAGAAAAGTAATTCTACCGGCAGAAGATCATTTTGCAGTGGAGTTGAATTAAATTCACTCTGTCACCTCCCTTATGTACCCCTCCCTGTGAAAAGTCCCTGTCATCCTCAAGAACTTTCAGGCACAGAGAACTAGAGGGAGGTTCTGTGAGAGAGCAGGAATGAGGTCCTGAAAAAGCTTATATAAGTGGCTGGCTCCAAGGGAGAGTGAAGTCATACTAGACTCCCGTGTATATCTTGGGACAAATTGTCCTGCTGCCCAGCCTCTAGCTCTTCAACATGCTGGAAAATTGGGAAGGTGGAACATGGGAGCTGAGGGCCGAGGCAGGACAGGGCCTAAGTGGCTTCTGCTGCATCTGAACTTGGTGAATCTGAGCTCCCAGAGGGCCCTCTGATTTACAGGCTGGGACCCTTGGGGTAGGCAGCATTTACATGAAGACACCTGTGCTATAATATTTCTTCAGTTTTAATCATGTGCCTCTGCTTCAGAGCCCTGGTCCCTTCAAGAGGAGCTGAGCGATAACTTTTGTGAGTTAATATTCCTATGTCAAGCACCATGCTAGACACACAACAGGCATCATCTCATTCAATTTTTAAAGCAAACATGAAAGATAAAGCTCACTATTCCCACTTCACAGAATGGGAAGTAGAAGCTAAAGAAATCAAGAAATTCAGAGCTGGAACCTGAATCCAGGATGCTTTGGCCTCTGCAATGAACAAAACGTGAGGTAGATTTAGGTCTGTGGTCTCATCAACAACTCCTGGACCACACTTCTGTGCAGATATGTTTTGCTTGGCCCATAAACTAGAGGCTTACACAATGTTCTAAAGTTATTTAGAATTAGTTGGCAATGTTGGGGGATCAGGAGAGTTTACATAATCACCTGGAATTTCAGCTTTTCTTGAAGAGTCAGCAGACCTCACAGCACTGGGTCTGATATGGTTTGGCAGTGTCCCCACTCAAATCTCATCTTGAATTGTAGCTCCCATAATACCCATGTGTTGTGGGAGGGACCCGGTGGGAGATAATTGAATCATGGGAGTGGGTTTTCCCATGCTGTTCTCATGATAGTGAATAAGCCTCACGAGATCTAATGGTTTTATAAAGGTCAGTTCACCTGCACATGCCCTCTACCCAGCTGCCACGTAAGACGTGCCTTTGTTCTTCCTTTGCCTTCTGCCATAAATGTGAGACCTCCCCAGCCATGTGGAACTGTGAGTCCATTAAACTCTTTTTCTTTATAAATTACCCAGTCTTGGGTTTTTTCTTCATAGCGGTATGAAAATGGACTAATACAGGATCCATAAAGCCTGTGTGGTAACAATACCTTGGAGCTAGGTGAAAGTTACATCCTTTAGAAGGGTAGGAATGTGTTCTGTGGCCTTCCATGTAGTCCCAAAATAATCCACGTAAGCATCTGGCCCCCAGACAGCATGACGTTATTCTGTGTAGATGCAGCCAAACTCCACAGATAACACAGATATCTGGTTGCCATTTTGTCACTGTCCCCACCACTCCCTATGACTCTCCATCATAGGCCCTGATGTTGGCGCTTGTTACTAAGCTTCTGCTGTGCTTTTTTTTTTTTTTTTCAAATAACATTATCTATTGAACTGAATGAGCAATATTAAGTATCTAAATTATTGAATGAGCTGGATTTAGAAGAGGGAACTTATAGAGCAGCTTTATGAATTATAAGTATTTCCAGTTCAACTCCCTTTCTGGGTTCATTTTGTCATTTTTTTGTTCCTGGATGAATCTTGAGCTGGTGCATCTTAGATAGTGAGCAGTTTACTCAGTCTAATAATAATGTCACTTCAACCTTCTTCCTCTCCCATCTTCCTTCATATCTGCCACCAGCCTGCAGCTGGGTGATGTGGCTGGTTGATTGGCTTATCTTACCTCTCCTTGCTGCATCTGCTTCTAGTGCTTGGCTGCTGCCTTCAATACCACCATGTCAAGAGTGTGACAAGGCAGTTTAATGAGACTAGAAAGGTTGAAACTGGCTCAGGTTGGTGTCCTCTGGATTGAGCTAACCCTTTTTAGTTCCTATCTGGGATCTCTCCCTGCAATCCAGCTGCTTTTGACTCCCTTCAGTCTCTGGGCTTCCCTGGAGCCTCAGGACCCTCCAAATGGTACTGTTGGGCAGTATTCATTTTTGGATGACTCTAGACAACCTTGCATTTGTGGGTTCCTCATCTGGGCTTCTGAGAAACCCGCATGTTTATTCTGCATACTTTCTGTTTAACTAATTCCCTATATCAAATTCTCTCTGTTAGATATAACTGGTGTGGTTTCTGTTTCCTTGGCTGGACCTCAGACAGGCAGCTCTGGCATCTAACCATTTTCTCAGTGCTCCAAATGAGATGCTAATTGCCTTCAAGAGGCATCAGTTAACTTCTAACTGCGCTTCAAAAATTAATTTTTCACTTGAATTCTCTCTCTCACCCCATGTCCATCTCTTCCCATCTCTTGTTTTCTCCCCGCTTTATTATGCTGAGAATGTGGTACATTTGCCACTGGTTAGCTCACAGTACCTATAGCAATGACTTTTTTAGTCAAAGTTGTTGGTGGGAAGAGGGAAAGAGTTATATATATATATATGAATTCGGAATCATGGTTCACTTATAAATATTATTTCTACTTAGCAATGTTTGTTATTCAAGCAAAATAACCAAAGGAGGAATGATTCATTTGGAAACCTGATTTATAGTAGACACAGGGCAGGTTAAATAATTTAACAGTTTTTTGACTTTGGATCTCTTCACTTACAGAGTCTATTCTGTGAATATTTATTCTACTGACATTTGGTGTAGGTCTAGCATTATCGTCCTTATGAGATATGCTG
Source organism: Macaca nemestrina (assembly GCF_043159975.1). Lineage (NCBI taxonomy): Eukaryota > Metazoa > Chordata > Mammalia > Primates > Cercopithecidae > Macaca > Macaca nemestrina. The sequence continues at coordinate 92,984,783 of NC_092131.1, forward strand.
AAAAAATGTGTGAGTGATTGAGAAAATGGTTTTATAATTCAAAGGGCTAGAATTCTGAGGCTGACAAGACTTTGAAGGGTTTGGTTTATCTCCTTGCCTTCAGGCAAGTAAACTCCAAAATCAATTTAGATGAAAAAATATTCAGAGAATTTCCCCTATTGCTTTTATTAGTTTAATTTGTATGTTAAAAAGAATTTCATCCAGAAAACCTTCCTTTGATCTTATTCTGAATTGATTTAGTGCTTTCTTCCCTCACTCATTAATTCAACACCTTCTTTTTGAGTCTTTACTACGTGCCAGAGACTGTTTGCAAAGGAGACACAGTCTTGACGTAGCCCCAAATGTTTGCACCAGGACAGATGAGTGGAATGGATGTTACAGGAAGACAGAGCTCAGCTCAATTAAGAAAGAGCTTTCCAAGAGTGAAACATGTCCAAGTTGGATTGGGCTCAAACACAGCCTTAGGTCACTTTGCCAGAAGTAGAAAAGATGGGAGCAGCTGCTGGAGGGATAGAATAGATGACCTTAAAGAGCCACTTCAACTTTAGGATCCTGTCTCTCATCTGAGTTCTTCATTACAATGCTGGCTCTTTCTTCCCTTTGGCTTTTCAGGGAATTCGTTCTTCTATTTTCTTGGGCTGATAGGAAGCCTGATCACGTGGCAATTGACTAGTAGTTAACTGGCAATTGCCTAGTAATTAATACCAGAGAAATGACTCATCCTCCTGATTTCATTTAGAAGGATGCTCCCTGATTCCCCTCTCTCCTCCCTATTCCACCCCTGAGGTGGTGCCCCTGGTTGCATTCTCTATCACATCAAACCCTTCCTTCATTGCACTTGTTGCAAATGCAACTTTACTTTTATTTGTGTGATCTTTATATAATATGCATCTATTTTATCACTGTATTCCACCTTCTAGCTCCTAACACACTGCCTGGCACATAGTATATGCTTAATGTTACAAGTTTATATGTATATAATGTGCATATATCATATATGTAATTTATATGATATATACATAGGTGTCTCATATATAATGTGTACATACTTAATACACATATCTATTCTGAAATGACTGAATATCTTCAGTCATTGACTGGATTTGTATAAAGCAATAACAGCAGTGACAAGAAAACAATGACATTTTATTTTTTTAAGGAATTGACTCATTATTTTGGGGTCTGACAAGTGCAAAATCTGTAGCATGCTATAAATTCAGGTAAATACTGATCTTACAACAGTCTTGAGTCTGAATTCTGCAGGGCAGCAGGTTGGAAACTCAGGCATGCTTTCCATGTCGCGGTCTTGAGAATTTGTTCTTCCTCTGGAAACCTGTCTTTACTCTTGAGGCCTTCAGTTGATCTGGGGAGACCAAGCTGCACCATGGATGGCATTCTGCTTTATCCAAAATTTACTGATTGTAGATACTAATCACATCTGAAAAGTACCTTCACAGCAACTAGTGTTTAACCAAGTGACTGGGCACCAGAGCCTGGCCAAGTTGACACATGAAGTTAACCATCACATATATAGCAATAAAACTTACTCTTGGCTACACAGTAGGTTCCAGGTGCCATGTTGGGCACTGGGCAGAAAGGCACTAAGATGGCCCCAATAATTCTTTCCTCCTGGTATCTGTACCTTTGTGTAATCCCCTCCCCTTGAGCGTGGGCAGGACCTGAGATTTGCTTCTAACCAATTGATATGGTTTGGCTGTGTCCCCACCCAAATCTCATCTTGAATTGTAGATCCCATAATTCCCATGTGGTGTGGGAGGGACCTGATGGGAGGTAATTGAATCACAGGGGCGGGTCTTTCCTGTGCTCTTCTCGTGATAGTGAATACGTCTCAAGAGATCTGCACATGCTCTCTCTTGTCTGCCACCATGTAAGACAGGGCTTTGCTCCTCATTTGCCTTCCACCATGATTGTGAGGCCTCCCCGGACATATGGAAGTATGAGTCAATGAAACCTCTTTCCTTTATGAATTACCCAGTCTCGGGTATGTCTTTATTAGCAGCATGAGAACAGGCTAGTACACCAGCAGACTGCAGCAAAGGTGATGGGATGCATGACTGTAGGTCCTGCGTATGTAAGAGCGTGTTATACAGTCTGGAGTGAGGGCCTCTCTTCATGCCCTGGAAAAAATAAGCTGCTGTGATGTGAACTGCCTATGGAGAGGGCCATTTGGCAAGGAGAGAGGGCCTCAGTACTACACCTGCAATGAACTGACTTCTGCGAGCAGCCATGTGCACTTAGAAGCGGTCCTTGAGCTTCAGATCAGACCGCAGCCCCACCTACCACCTCAGTTGCAGCTTTGAGAGACCCAGTGCAGAGGACCAACAAGGCGGTGCCCAGACTCCTGACACAGGGAAGCTATGAGATAATAAGAGTGCACTGTTTTAACCTCCTATGTTTGTGGTACTTGGTTATTTAGCAAGAAAAACCTGATTCTTACACCATTGCCTAAGGTGGGTGTCATTTCTCCATTTCCTAGATGAGGTGCTGGGGCTCAGAGATGTCAGCTATCTTGCCCACATCAGAGCTACTTCAGAGCAGAGCTGGGACTCCAAGTCCCAGTGTGTCTGAGCCCGTGCCCATGGTTTCCCTGCAGTGAAGTGTGGGAGAACAGACCAGAGAATGGACTCTGTGAAATGGTGAGGATGGAAAGAAGAAACCAATCTGCTGTGCACCCGTATGTAGAGAATCCAGCAGGTGAGATTTAAATTTCCTTTCTCACCTAAGAAAGACTCCAGGAAGCTGGATCCCTCTTTTTCAGTGCCAAGAGATTCTCCAGGCCTCCCTCTGAGGATAACCTTAAAATATCCAGGGGATTTTTAATTAGCAACAAAGAGCTTTAAACATTGAACTAATCTTCCTTTGAAGGACTTTGATGCAGACCCAGTAGGTTAAGAAGGGAGCACAATGCCATGGGGTGGGGGTGGAGGAGGAGTGTGGGAATCACGACTGCTCCTGTCAGGGGCTAAGCTGAGCCAGCCTGAAGGTGCACAAAGCCTGCTTGACAACTGTCCTCCACTCTCATCACCGTAAATTAGCTCCCTGTGGATAATGCTGCTTCCTATTATCTACAGATGCCAGGACGTTTTATTATTCCTACCTTCTGGGTCTTTCTGTCTGTCTTCCCTAAGTGCAAGAGACAGGCATAGTATGGCCTTTGGAAGCCCTGACTCTATTTTTGTACACTAACCTGCATTGTGAGATGCACACATTAAATTTGTTCACAAGATGAAGAGAACCAGGGCCAGAGTGACAGGGCATGGTTAGGTCCTTGCCCCACTTTCTGTAGTGGGCTCTCAAGAGATGAGAAGGGCCTTCCCTGGGTCTTGTGTGGTCCCATGGGTGGTAAACTGATTCCTTCTGGAAAGAGATCCTTGGTGATGTTTTTCCCTTTTCGATAAAATGGGTAGTTGATTGTTCTTTCTGAGTCTCATTGTACCTTCTAAGAACCTTCTCCAGGTTAATCCTGTGGGAAGCTACGTCTTTCTCCCTCAACTTCAGAGCTCAGGTTACTGTTCCTTCTCAGTCTGTGCCTTAGATTTGCTTTCTCTGTTCCATGATATATGACGTGTTCCATGAGATGGCCATGCCTATAGCTAGCTGACGTTTCCTGCTCCCCCTGCCCCCAATCTACCTGAAGCTCCAGCTCTTAGGAGTCGCCTGCATTGCTGGAACATTGCCTGACCTCTCATTCTTACTTCCATCCTTAGCAGAGGCTGTTCCCTCCACGTGGAGTCCCCCGCCTGCCTCCTGAACACACCTGTCTCCAAAGCACATCATCAGTGTTGCTTTCCCTGCAAAGTACTGCCAGTCCCCAGTATTATCTCACAATGTATTCCAGCTCTTGATTACCAGCTGTGAAGCTCTAGGCAAGTGATTTGCTGCTCCATAGCTCGGTTTTGTAGGGTACAAAATATGTCTGATAATAATGCCTACTTCATGTGGTTGTTGTGAGTTGTAAGTAAGAAAATACATGAAAAGGGCTTAGCACGATGTCTGATGCATACAAAGTGCTCAAAAAATAGTTAGACATTATCTCATGCTGGCTATATCAGTTTAGCTATCTTTCTCCTCTCCAAATCCATGAGCACTGTGAGGACATGCTGGTTATTATTGCTGAGTAACAAACTACCCCCACATTTAGTAGCTTAAAACCACAATAATTATTAATTTTGCTCACAAACCTGCAATTTTGGAAAATTCAGCTGGTTTGGGAAGAATTCATTCTGGTTGCTCCATGAAGCAATAGCTGAGTCTATTGCTTGGGTGTCCTTGTTGATCACTGGGCCTAACTGTGGCTGGTTGTGTTCTCCAAAAATGGCTGTACCTGCTCTTCTTGCAATGTAACTTTGACACTCTTCCCAATACGAGATGGGGTCTATATTCCTTCCCCTTGCATGTAGGTGGGCTCGTGACGATAGTGGGAGAGATGCTGTGTGACCTCTGAGGCTGGGACATAAATGGTGACACAGCTTACAAACTCGTCCTTTTGAAGGGCTTGCTCTTGGAATCCAGTCAGCATGCCATGCCGTGAGGAAGCCCAAGTAGTCCATGGATAGGCTCATGTGTGGAGGAAATAAGGCCCCTGGCCAGCATCCCTGGCTGAGCTCCCAGCTGGTATGCAGCACTACCACAACGCCTATGTGAGTGAGCTGTCCTGAAAGTGCATCCTTTCCAAAGCTGCCTCAGCTCTTGCTTCACGGAGCAGAGAAGAGACAACCCAGCTAAATCCATCCCAAATTGCAGATTTGTGAGCAGAATAAATAATTATCATGGTTTTAAGTTACTAAATTTTGGGGGTAGTTTGTTACTCAGCAATAATAAAAAGTGTGTCCTCTTTAGACCCTGAATTGGAGGATTTCCAGTGTCTATGGTCTGTATGTTTCTGTACCATTGCCCCCCTGCCCCATTTCAGATGTTAAAATAATCACCCCCAAGTGATGATATTTGGAGTTGGGGCATTTAGGAGGCAGTTAGGTCACGAGGGTGGAACCTTCATGATGGGATTAGTGTTGTTATAAAGAGAGACACCAGAGATCTCCCTCTCTCTCCTTCCACCATGTGAACACAGTGAGAAGGCAGCTGTCTGCAACCCAAGGAGAGAGACTTCACCAAAACCCAGCCTTAATGATGTCTTGATCTCGGACTTTCCAGCCTCCAGAACTGTGAGAAACAGATGTCTGTAGTTCATAAGCCATTCAGTCTACGGTGTTTTGTTACAGCAGCCCGGATGGACTAAAATACCAGCCATAGTGTATTAAGTGAACGTACCAAGGAATTCAAATGCCAAAGTCAGTGTCAGGAGAGGTCAGAAAGGGGCACATCACCAAGAAGGAAGTTGGGGTAGAGGTGAGCTGGAAGGGCTGGAAGGAGTGTCTAATGGCCTCGGGGGAGAGAGGACGGCATTCTGGTAGGGAAGAATGAGTCTGGGGGCAGCAGGGGTGGCAGAGGCAGATGAGGCTGGGTGTCTTGGAGGAAGCTGAGCATGCAGGAGGCATCCTTCAGCATCAGGATAAAGACTGAATTAGATTCATTTTAGATCCCATGATCCATTGTAGATTCCAGAACAAGAGAGTGACTTGGTATGCAGGTATTCTGGAATGATTTGTGGGGGCACAGTTTCCAGGGTAGATTGGGTTGGGCAAGAGGCCGGGGAGGGTGAAGGGGAGTTTCAGCAGGATCCATGAAGCAGGATTGTTGTTGGTCAGGAGACCTCTCCCCTGTGAGGTCTCTCTCATCAGTGCTCCACGGGCACTGCCCAGGACCCCCTGATGTCCCTTGTTCTACCCGCTAGGTTGCCTACATAGCTTCTAGTGGCACTGCCTCTTTGTTAGTGAGGTGATGTGTAGACCCTGATGACAGCTTAGGTTTGAATCCTGGCTCCAGCTCTTATTTGTCTGTGTATTCTTGGGGAAGTTAACTAATCTCTTTACCTCAGTTTCCTCATTTGTGAAATGAGAATAATAATGATACAGGACTTTGTGAGATAATTAGTTCACTACACAAAGAGGAAATAAACAGTGATGTTCACATTATTATTAGAGATGGAATTTCACTTTGTCACCAGGCTGGAGTGCAGTGGCATCATCTCAGCTCACTGCAACCTCTGCCTCCTGGGTTCAAGCGATTGTCCTGCCTCAGCCTCCTTAGTAGCTGGGACTACAGGCATGTGCCACCATGCCCAGCTAAGTTTTGTATTTTTAGTAGAGATGAGGTTTCACCACATTGGCCAGGATGGTCTTTATCTCTTGACCTCGTGATCTGCCTGCCTTGGCCTCCCAAAATGCTGGAATTACAGGTGTGAGCCACCATGCCCAGCCATGTTCACATTATTTTATGGCATGTCTTCTACATGTTTCCATAGCAGGACTTTGGCATTAGGTATGTACTCATCTTTTGTTTAGTACTCTGGGGCTTCTCAAATACCCATCCATCACCAGCTTACAGTATATCCTTTAGATGGGTTGCTTGAAGAGATGTCTGAGCTCATCCAGTATACACGCATTTAATCAAATTTTTTGTTATCTCACTATTTCCACATTATGTTGTTCTTCACTTCCAGATGGTTGGTAAAATTCATGCACTCTACATTTACGAAACTGAACAAAATCATTTTCCTTTAAGAGAGTTCAAGCCAAGTAGATAATCACAAAACATCCTAAGTGGCTTTTGACCGTGGGGAGAAGTAAGGCCAGAAAGATGACATTCCCCAGAATTGGAGCTGACATGAGTCCTACTGAAGATAGCTAAAACCTGGAGCCTATAGTTAGGAAGGGATTTGAAACATATCATATCAATAAGAATTCCTCTCTCACCTTCTCTGTTGTTCTCAATTCCTATATCCATCCACCCACCTCCCACCCATCCACCCATCCACCCATTCACCATCCATCAGTCCGTCCATCCATCCATCCATCCATCCATCCATCCATCCATCCATCCTCCATCCATCCACTATCCACCAAACCATCCATCCATCCATCCACCCAGCCACCATCCATCCATCCATCCATCCATCCATTCATCCACCATCCACCATCCACCATCCATCCATCTTTCTTGCATACTGCCAGATCTTTTTTATCTAAAAAGCAAGCTAGAATTGATATATTTGTTAACTTGATTGGTTACTCAGTTGAATTGACCAAACTGATTACCTGTTTTAGTGGTATAGACCCAGTTCAAATATTAACACATTGTTCTGGGAGTCTTTATTTGTATTATTATTATTATTATTATTATTATTATTATTATTATTATTTTTTGAGACGGAGTCTCGCTCTGTCACCCAGGCTGGAGTGCAGTGGCGTGATCTCGGCTCACTGCAGGCTCCACTTCCCAGGTTCATGCCATTCTCCTGCCTCAGCTTCCCAAGTAGCTGGGACTACAGGCGCCTGCCACTACGCCCAGCTAATTTTTTGTATTTTTAGTAGAGACGGGTTTCACCGTGGTCTCGATCTCCTGACCTCATGATCAGCCCGTCTCGGCCTCCCAAAGTGCTGGGATTACAGGCGTGAGCCACCGCACCTGGCTATTATTATTATTTTTTGAGACAGGATCTCACTGTGTCGCCTAGGCTGGAGTGCAGTGGCATGATCTCGGCTCACTGCAACCTCCGCCTCCCAAGTTCACTCCTGCCTCAGCCTCCCGAGTAGCTGGGATTACAGGTACCTGCTACCATGCCCAGTTAATTTTTTGTATTTTTTAAGTAGACACGGAGTTTCATCATGTTGGCCAGGCTGATCTCGAACTCCTGACCTCAAGTGATCCGCCTGCCTTGGCCTCCCAAAGTGTGGATTATAGGTGTGAGCCACCACGCCCAGCCAGTATTGAGCTGTGTTTTTGATATGTGATTCATTCTTAATATTTATCATTGTGAATAGGTGCTTGCTATAAATGAAGGTGGAGCTTATACATATATTCAAAGCTCCAGTGGGTTGATGATAACTCCCTTATAGTCTTGTGTTCCTATAGGCATTCATGATGGATGCTTTTTCTTAAGGCCAGAAGGACAAAGAGCTTCCATGGTGTTGATTGGAGCCATAAAATGAAACACATGGGAAAAGCACATTGCTTCCATTACAAATCTTTCCTATATTGGATATAGAATCCTCTTATTTCGTAAGGCCTTCAAGCACTGACTTTTTTTAAAAAAAACTTTTCTCTTTCATTTATGGATGGTGCCTCAGGCATCCACTATATGATGGGTTCTTAATAAATAATAATAACAGTTATTATTATGGAGCAGAAATTTGCTGATCCTTTCACATGAATGGAACCTTGAGACCCCTTTTCTATTATGTAGGAGGGTGTATTTGTTTTAACACTACATTATTGTAGCTTTTTATTTCAATGCATCAGCATTCCATTTATCCACATGCTTTGGAATTTATGGTTATTACTGTGTCTGTTTTTCTGTCTCCTTTATATGGAAAAGCTTCAAGTTCTTTTCTTTCTAAATTTCAAGAGTTAAGACAACAGCATAAAATGCATAATATATTTATGCCTCAGTAAATAATGTAGGAAGTGAATGAACCTCTGCATGTGATTAGACTCATTTTGTCTGTATTTTTCACATATGAAGAATTTCTGATCAGTTTCTTCCTTATCACTTTGGGAAATAGTAGAAAATGTGATTAAAGGCGTACATACTCTGAGCTGTGTTCCCAGAACTGTTTTTATTTAGTATTGCTGTATTTAGGTGATGAGGTGGACTTTTCAAGTCACCCTATATTCAGTAAATATATTGCATTTAAACCTCTTACAGATCTCCACTTGGGGATGATTGAGGACAGAGTTTTTTTTGTTGTTTGTTTTTGCTTTAAATATTTTACAAAGTGCTTTGGATGAAAAGATTTCAATAAGGGTGATACATTTTCCACCACTTCATGAAATGAACATGACATCATGTTTTCTTTTTTTTTTTCTTTTTTTTTTTTTGAGACGGAGTCTCGCTCTGTCGCCCAGGCTGGAGTGCAGTGGCGCTATCTCGGCTCACTGCAAGCTCTGCCTCCCGGGTTTACGCCATTCTCCTGCCTCAGCCTCCCGAGTAGCTGGGACTACAGGCGCCCGCCACCTCGCCCGGCTAATTTTTTTGTATTTTTAGTAGAGACGGGGTTTCATTGTGTTAGCCAGGATGGTCTCGATCTCCTGACCTCGTGATCCGCCCGTCTCGGCCTCCCAAAGTGCTGGGATTACAGGCTTGAGCCACCGCTCCCGGCCAACATCATGTTTTCTTCATGACTCAAAGTTGTTGTGAACCTTAGTTGTAGGGCATTGCAATTTCTTCGGGCGTTATCCAGATGTTCTCACACGAAACATCTCCAGGCTGCTTTCCTGAACATCTTTGTCAGTTCTGTCAGCCCCTGCATTATCACTTTTTTTTCTGTCTGCTGCCGTTTGTGCCTCCAGTGTTCCCTTCCTTCTTACCCATTTTTTTTTTTCTTTTTTAAGGTGGAGTCTCGCTGTGTCACCCAGGCTGGAGTGCAGTGGCGTGATCTTGGCTCACTGCAACCTCTGCCTCCCGGGTTCAAGTGATTCTCCTGCCTCAGCCTCCCAAGTAGCTGGAATTACAGGTGTGCATCACCACGCCCAGCTGTTTTTTGTATTTTTAGTAGAGGCAGGGTTTCATCATGTTGGCTGGGCTGGTCTCGAACTCCTGACCTCAAATGATCCACCCATCTCGGCCTCCAAGGGTCCTGGGATTACAGGCATGAGCCACCATGCCCAGCCCCTCTTACCCTATACTTACAATATGAACTTTGAGATGGAGAAATACATAATCGACACTGTTGTTATTGTATGTTAAATGAGAATCTGTAAGCTAGGAGAAAGGTATGTTGTATTGTGTGACTCCTCTGGGCACCCAAATGGGATTTATAAGATTGTTTCAGTGGGAAGAATGTATTTTCATGGCAAGAAAACTTTTGAATAATTTATTTGGAATAAACTTTTCAACAAAACCATTGCAAGGAGTGGAGAATGGCTTTTGCACTGTATTTTCATCTCTTGGAGTCCAGGGACCACTTGCTTTTCTTAGGACCTTGTGTTGTGCACCTGGCACCTAACTTCTGTTAGGAAAAGTGGCACAGGAAAATAGCTAATGATAAAAACTTGTGACTTATGTGGCACTTTATCATTTGTAAGCCCTTTAATAAACAATATTTCATTTAATCTTCACAAAAATCTTGTGAAGGGGCTTTTCCTATTCCAATTTTACAGAAGAGTAAACTTAGGTCACATCCACGCCTCTTGTGAAGAGACGAGTGTTATCAGTTGCAGGCCCAGTTCTCAGCCATCCTGTTGTCTACAGAGAGCAAAGAGGTCCCCCCAGGCCCCTCCTGATTTGTTAACACAGGTCTCATTGTGTGAATCAGTTCAATCCAAGCATGTTTATTAAGGGTGCTTTGAACAAAAGTCCAGCCCTTTGCCCTTGCCTGGGATTTTCCTGAGCCTTCAATAGAAATCTCTGAAGAGGAGAGTGTCTGAGACCTCTAGTGCTGAATACATGCTCTATTCAGAGAATATTTAGGGTAGACCATCCCATCTTCCCAGCTGTCCCAATCAACCAAAAAAATTTGTATAAGCCTATAAACTGCAGCTAAACTCACATCTATTGTGGTTATATATGTGGACTGATGGTGGCTTTTTCCCTCTACATTAATCAGTTATGTTTTTTTCTAAGTTGCCTTTCTATCTAGTCAGAATCTACTTAAAATAAAAGTGTGTAGGACTTTGAATTGGAAAACAGGTTGGCTGTATCCAGTAAAGCTAATCACATGCTTACCCTATAATGCAACAATTCCCATTCCTACGTCTACACCCAAAAGAAATGACTGACAGACAGGTACAAGAATGTTTAGAGCTGCTTTTCTTTTTTCTTTTTTTTTTTTTTTTTTTGAGACGGAGTCTTGCTGTGTCACCCAGGCTGGAGTGCAATGGCCAGATCTCGGCTCACTGCAAGCTCCGCCTCCCGGGTTCACGCCATTCTCCTGCCTCAGCCTCCCGAGTAGCTGGGACTACAGGCACCCGCCACCTCGCCCGGCTAGTTTTTTTTTTTTTTGTATTTTTTATTAGAGACGGGGTTTCACCGTGTTAGCCAGGATGGTCTCGATCTCCTGACCTCGTGATCCGCCCGTCTCGGCCTCCCAAAGTGCTGGGATTACAGGCTTGAGCCACCGCGCCCGGCCTAGAGCTGCTTTTCTGATATTCATCCACGATTGCAGATATTCCAAAGGTCTATCCTCAGGAGAATGGACAAATATAATATTACAGAACAAAACAATAAGAAGTACTGATGTACACCAGAGCATGGATGAATGAATAAAACAAGCAAGATCCAAAAGAATCCATTGATGTGAGGTTCAAGAACTGCATAGCTGATGTATGATGATAGCAACTGTATCAGTATTTATCTCTGTGAGGACAGTTGTGGACCAGGATGGAGCACAAGGAGCCTGTTGGATGCTGAAAGTATTCTTTTTTTTTTTGAGATAGCATCTTGCTCTGTCACCCAGGCTGGAGTGTAGTGGCGCGATCTTAGCTCACTGCAACCTTCGTCTGCCGGGTTCAAGTGATTCTCCTGCCTCAGTCTCCTGAGTAGCTGGGACTACAGGTGCGTGCCACCACACCCAGCTAATTTTTGTATTTTTAGTAGAGACGGGGTCTCACCATGTTGGTCAGGCTGGTCTGGAACTCCTGATCTCATGATCTGCCCACCTCGGCCTCCCAAAGTGCTGGGATTACAGGCGTGAGCCACCGCACCCAGCCAAAAGTATTCTATTTGTGGACTCAGTAGTGATTACATAGATGGAGATGTGAGTTAGTATTCATTGAGCTCCTACTGGATGCTGTGCATGCTACTCAATCTACCCCTGCAGGACCCAGGCACTCATGCCTCCACCGCTGGGAATGTTAACATCACAGGGCTCTCGACTAAGTCCACCTCTAGAAATTGCCCTTGGTTATGTTCCTCCCAGAGAATAGCCAGCATGCAGAGACTGGTCTTTGGAGGCAAAGACCTGAGCCCGTGCCAATTAAGGCACCTCTTCAGGTCCATGCCAGTTCTGGAGCTCTTATAGGATCAGTCAAACCTTTCTCATGACTGCATTGCAGCCCAGCTCTTCTCTCTGTCGTGTGCTGCTGCTTTATTGCCTAATAGGTAAGGTTGGCTACCTGCTTTGTAGAGCTCAATGCAAAATAAAAATAAAAATGTGGGCCTCCATTCATACATTATGAAGAATTCCAAAATGTTGACAACAGAGCTCTAGATGAAGTGAAGGCCCTTCTATGTGCACAACCTGGTACTGTGGCATGGGTTGTACTCTTGTGAAGTCAGCCGGGTGCTAAACTGGGAGCATGCCCCTGTCAACCACCAGAATGCAAATCTCTGTCTCAGAGGCTCCTCCCCACAGGGAAACCTGGACAGTGATGGAGCTTCACAGTGAAGATTTAGGCACTTGACTGTACCTGCTGTACTGAAGAAAAAATTAACAAAATAGTAGAAAAGAAATTGTAAGAGCATCTGGTAGGATGAATAATGCCTCCCAAGGATGTCCACATCCTAATTCCCAGAACCTGTGAATATAATTACCTTACATGGTAAAAGGAACCTTGCAGATTGAAGAAAAATTAACAAAATAATAGAAAAGAAATTGTAAGAGCATCTAGTAGGATGAATAACACCTCCCAAAGATGTCCACATCTTAATTTCCAGAACCTGTGAATATAATTACCTTACATGGCAAAAGGTACCTTGCAGATGTGATTAAGTTAAGAATCTTGAGATGGGGAGATTATCTTGGATTATATGGTGGGTCCAATGTAATCACAAAGGTCTTTATAAACGGGAGTCAGGAAGCTGACTTTGAAGAGGGTGGAAGGGGCCACAAGCCAAGGGAGCCAGAAGGCCCCTGGACACTGGAAAGGTCAATGACACAGATTCTCCCCTAGAACCTCCAAATAGGAACATGACCCTGCTTGTATGCTGATTTTAGCCCCACAAGACTCCTTCTGGACAACTGACTTCCAGAACTGGAAGAGAATAAATGTGTTGTTTTAAGCCACCCAGCTTGGGGTACTTTGTTATAGCAGTCACAAGAAGCAAAAACAGAGCTGCTGCTATTCTTCACTTATGTGGGGACTGGTCCTCTGTAAAAGCAAGCTGGCTAAAGGGATCTAGGAATGACATGGGGAGCATTTTCCCAGACTTGTGACCCAAAGCTGTCCTGGAAGGATGCGGGGCCCGGTTCTCTGGCTTCTTTGTCCTGGATGTGGGAAGTGTAGACTCCCTCTGCAGGCCCTGGATCCTGGGACAGGGATAGAGATCCTGGCCACGGGGCAGGGGGAGCGGGCATGGAGAGCTTCTCTTCCTCTGTGGCTGACTGGGAGAGACAATGTTTCCATCCCCATCTCCAGTGCATTTGCTTTTGCCTAAGCTTCCAGGTCACAGGCCATCCTAGGGTGGTTTTCCGAAGCCCACCTCCTGCTGCCCCTGCCTGTATTCTTCCCAGCTCCTCTGCCCAGTCTGGATCCATCTTGGCTGCTGCAGATATTTTGGCCCTTGCTGCCCCGAGTCCCGCATCGTGCCTGGTATCCTGGGCAGTCATTTCTGCAACCAGGCCTCTGACGGCACCTGCTCCAACCTGAGGGTTTCCCTGGCCTGGGGCCAATCAGAACTCTCCAGCCCCATTTCAGATCACTGAAAATGCCAATTCATTTTCCTCTTCCTTATGGTGAGCCTTCCAGTGTCCCCTGGATTAACTTGATGTGTTATGGGAGCTCCATGTTCTCAGGGTGTAGAATTTGTTCTTTCAGAATGAATGTGTTCATTACAGGCCTCTGTAAATTGTGCTTCTGTGCACTGCACGGTGAGGAAAGCATAACAAAAAAATAACTCCACGAGTTCTTCTCCTTCCAGCTCAGTCCTGCGGGGTGCCCCCAGTCCATTGGCACAGCAGTAGAGACAGATGTGCAGGGCATAGGCAGTGACTGCCTGGGCCGATCTGAAGCATTTGCCCAGGGCATGTTGTATTTAAATTGGTTCTCTGCCAGATTGGCTGGAAAACAGTCAGAAGTTCAAATGAAGTCGGCCTTGATTCGTTTATTAGTTGTTTGGTTATTGGGAACCCCAAGGAAAGAGGGAATGATCCCATGAAAAGTATCTTCACGTGGTGGCAAGAGCACATGGGTCAGACACAGACAGACCCGGGCTCACAAAGCACTACCATTTTCTAAAAGGTAAGATTTTGGGTGAGCTCCCGGTCACCTCATTCATACAATGGGTAATAATAATATCTACCTTTTAGAGTTGTTGATGAGTTAAATGAAATGATACAAATAACCTCATTTAGTACCTGGCATATGGCAAGGGCTCCAAACCACCCCCCCCGCAATAGTCTCACCTTGCATTATAGTCTAATTATGCTAGACTTCTAAAGATCCAGGCTGCAGGCACTACCAAACATGAATATGGAACAGTTTTCTTATTCTGTATTTTGTAATTTCTTGTTCTGTAATACTGTTCTTCCTACATGCTGAGCAATGGCTCTCAGTTGTGCAGGGGAAGTGTGGGTCCCTATTAGAATAAGTCACTGCTCAGCCTTGCCCTTCAAATTAGATTTGGATTTGCTGCCCTTGGCATTGTTGGAGGAAAAAGGCTTTTTCAAATTCTTAAGTGGAATTAGCACCAAGTTTGGAGGCCTCAGGTCGCATAGTTTTTCTATACTGCGAGGAAGGCCCTCCTTCAATTATGAAGGCTGGGGCATGAATTTCACTGCCCTAGAGGTGGGAAAGCCCAAGCCTGGCTCTTCTAGCTTAGTGAAGCATGTGTGTAGAGGACTACGTGCTCGCAAACGAGGCGTTCCCGATAAGTCCTGCTCTTGCAAATGAAGCAGGGCGTTGGGGGCTTGTTTATGTGTAAACATCTTGAAAATCCAGAAAGTCAGGGAAAGGTCAGAAAAACAACAATGTGTCTTGTGACTTGGCAACATTCCACAAACGACTGTATAAAATAAAGCAGAGCGCGCCATTTGAGGCAGCCGCCATGTTTGTCTTGTCTTGTGTTGTCTTGTGTGTTCATTCCTTTGTTTAGGAAACACGCGGACCCCAACACATGTGGTAAAGAAGGGATAGAGTCAGAGAACGACCCCTGGGGAGTGGCAGCAGTGCTTTAGAAACATCGGATAGGTACAGGAGAGGTCTCCTGAAAGATGGGACCACTTGAATACTTGCCTGCCTTGTCTTCTAAGAAGATGCCTGTCCTCTGTCCCTTCCAACATGATGCATATTGATAGTACAGCAGTGTTGAAAGGAGGGGGCTAGATCAGTGAGGTTGGCTTGAACATGGTGGAGTGTGGGATGCAAAGATCCCTGTCCCCCAGTGATGGAAGGTGTAGGCCTGTGGCTGGGCCTTTGAGCCTGGTGGTAATTGGCCCTAACCATGGACTCTTGAGGGGAGGTTTCTCATGTTGAGGACAAAAAGCCACACTCTGGAGACCACGATATGATGGTGATAAGCTGTCCAGCCACTCAGTAGCAGAGACCAAGGAAGATCCAGAGGACACCATAGATCCAAGGACCTTCTCTCCTCCTTCTATTCCCATGCCTGGGAAGACACAGTGAGCTCCCCTCACACCTTCTGGCACCATCTTAGGGAAGAGGATGAGCATTTGCCTAGGGAGACAACAAAAAAGGCTCCTTTCCTGAGGGCTGAACTTTGCATAGACTGGCTATTTAAACCAAGAGGAGATTATTCAAACCGAAGAGACAGAAGAATGCTTCATTGGCACATGTATGTTTTTCTGCTACCCAGGAAGAAAGTATGTTAAGCACATTTTATCTGCACATCTGAGTGTAGTGTAAGTATATTCGCAACCCCAGTAGGTATTAAAGCTTTGTATGCAAGTTATTTCCATTCTGGTGATGGATGGGGATGATATATACAGCAGGGAGGAAATCGATTCTCAGGGTGGTCAGGCTGTGGACTGGGAGGCAGGAGTTTAAGGTGATATTCTTTGGTAAAGTACTTTCCATGATGGAGAAAAGTCCCTCAAGCACTTCATCAGTGCTGCAGTCTTCAGAGCTAGTACATGTCATGGTTCTGATTTAATGTTCTTCAAGCCCCTTTCTGATTGTAATTTGATTTATTATTCTCTCCTAAGTGGAGGGAATCTGCTGGCTATGACCAAGAAATAGTCCAGTCAAACCAAGGCCATTAATTCATAGGCATTGGCTTATATGTTAGTCTCTATTAATTTAATTATGGTGAGTTGGCCTTTGGCAGACAAAGTATGGGGACCAACAACATCAGGACTGTGTGCCTTTAAGGCCAAAGGGTATGGTACTGCTGTGTGGTGAATATGTTAGAGGCGATGCCACCCCATTCTATCCCAGAAATGTTCCAGAATCACAGCATATCTTCCCCATTGACCAACAAGCCTTTTTGTAGAATTAATTATTTAAGTCTATGATGGAAGAAGTTCTTTTTCTTTTTTTTTTGAGATAGAGTCTCACTCTGTCGCCCAGGCTGGAATGCAGTGGTGCAATCTCAGCTCACTGCAACCTCTGCCTCCTGGGTTCAAGTGATTCTCCTGTCTCAGGCTCCCGAGTAGCTGGGATTACAGGTGAGTGCCACCACACTTGGCTAATTTTTGTATTTTTAGTAGAGATGAGTTTTCACCATGTTGGCTAGGCTGGTTTCGAACTCCGGACCTCAGATGATCTGCCTACGTTGGCCTCCCAAAGTGCTGGGATTACAGGTGTGAGCCACTGTGCCCAGCCAGAAGAAGTTCTTAAATGTATCTTTGGTTGCTCTTGGCAGGCATAAATATTTTATGTCTCTGATCCCAGGTTTAGGTTTTACTCATGCACTGTCTCAGTTTGAAAAAGGATGTAGCTCTTGCCAGGCAGTCTCCACTTCTATTATTCCCAGCTGAATAAAATCACATCACACATAGTGGAATCACATTGGATGAACACCTAACTTACTCAAGTTCAACGGTATGAGCTCCCTATGTTACTGAAACACTAAGGGTTTGGTCTAGGTCCCGTTGCTTGCTACACAGAAAGGCAATGACTGAAACAATGAGTATTGCCAAGGAAGAAGGCTTTGACTGGGTGCCCCAGCCGAGAAGTCTCAAATCAATCTCCCAGGCTGACTAAAGTTAGGGATTTACATAGCAGGGAAGCAATGTAACCATGTGTGGGAAAACAGGAATTAGGGAGGGGTAAGGAAGAGAAGTTGGTCAACAGGAAGCAGGCGGGCAGTTAGGCAGTCATGATGGGTGAGTGGTCTGACAGTGATCTGGTGAATTTCAGCTCCTTGATACTATCTGGGAGCCCTGATGGTTGGTTTCCTGAAAAAGGAACTCAGATAAGACAAATGTAACTTTCTCAAGTTTCAAGACTGGAAGCATCAATTTCTATGTTTATTCAAAGAAACCTTAAACATCAGCTCTATGGGACAATTGGATCAGTTTCAACTACAAGAGGAAAATGACAATTTCAGTGGTATCATTGGGAAGAGAAAGATGCATCACTGGAAGGCATACAGGATTAGTCTTCACTCTTCATAGTTCATCAGACATTCAATTTTTATGCAAGCACAGTAACATACTGGGTACTGTATACCAAGCCACATGTACTAACAAGCAAGGGCTGCGAAGCCAGACTTCCAGTGTTCAAATCCTGGCTCCACCACTGAGTGGCTCTGTGACCTTGGGTGAGTGTCACTGACTCATTCTGTGCCTCAGTTTCCCACATCTATAAAATGGAAGTAGTCATCATACCTGTATCTTAACACTAGAATAGTGTGGGTCATAGTAAGCTCTTACTAAGTGCTAGGTGTTATCATGATTATTGTTGCTTGGCTCAACAAGCTACCTAAGGGATTTTCAAGGGCAACTTTCACTCCATATGACTATTCCCTTTCTTGCTGATGTGATAAATTTCATGGGGCTTACTTACAGAAAGCAGGACCTGTAGGACTGGGAACATCTCCAAAGTTCAGTCTTCTCAGGGGTCCCAAGAATTATGATCTTCCAGCTCTGTGGGAAGGAGGGTCACATTCCTGCTCAGGCTCCCTGACCTCCTCATGGCTAAGCTAACCTTGATGGAAACTTCCAACAAAGCATTTCTGCAGAGTGATCCATAAAGCATGACCTAGAGCTATATTAAACCTACAAAAATCAGCCTCCAACAGTGAGAAACAGTTTTATATGATAAAGTAGTGATTACATTTTCTAATGATTGCTCAAAGTATTCTGTAATCTACAGGGAATATATTTCATAGCTCCTGGGAGCCCTCCCAGCTCCCCTATCTGTCATTCTAAGTTTAAGTAGAGCACAGAATATGAGGAGAACAATCTTGGCATACATTATCCTCTTGGGAACTCAATATATGCCATATCCATGTAATTAACCCAGGTTTAGCCAGCCTACTCATGATGCTGCAACTTGTCCTCAGCAACAAGGATTAAACATTGTACGAATTACCTATTGGGACTCCCACCCTCACCCCATTTCTTTTTTAAAAAATAGGATCATATTTTTCAGACTTGTAGTAAGCATTTTCCATTTCTCAGCAAGAAATTTTTTTTCTGTTAAAATGTTTAGCGCTGTGGATGATTGTGAAGTCTTCAGAGGGGCTTATGGTGACATGTAGTGGGCCCCTGTCTAACATTTCATCAAAGGAGCTTTCCCATCAGAGAGCATAGAGCTGTTTTTCCAGCTTATCCGTCAAACTGGCTTCCAAGGCAAGCATTCCTGGCTTGAAGTTTGAATCCCAAGAGCAAGACTTAACAGTTTTCCTGCAGAAAGAGCAGTGTCCCTTCCTTTAACTTGCAATTGCTAATCATGAAGAACATGCTCTGTGTTCAGATTCTAATAAGCTGTAGAAAAGATAGGAGGACAGTAGAAAACAGAAAAGCAGGATTTATTGGGTCTATTTCAGGCTGGGTCAGTGTTGGAGGGGCAAGTAGCTTTGTTAATTGATTTCAAAGAGGGAGTCATTGTCTGCTGTTGAGAATGAGGCTGTAAAGGTTATTTTCTCACTCAATAATATGCACTGGGTCCCAAAGACTTCTATTTAAAATATAAAGCTATAATGATATCATATTCTATTATAGAACATGAAACATTAAGTTGAAAGGGACTTACAGATAAATAAAAGCATATACACTTAGTACATATATATATATGTGTGTGTGTCTGTATGCACACACAAGTACATGAGCACATGTCTGCCCCAGTGTCAAGCTCGATGCTGTGCATGTGTGTTTCATCAAAGAAGCACAGATTTGGAATGGGGGCTATTATTTCCAGTGACTTGCTGCCTCGGGGGCAGCAAATGGAAAAGAGCAGGGCAGCCTGCTCTCCCAGCGATGTTCACTGCATCTGAAAGGTCATGTCATGTTTCCCGGCAATTGACTCAATGGGTTTGGATTCCGCAACATAAGGTCGGGCCATTTCCACTTTGCTTGTGTTTCCTGGGGAACGTGCCTTCCAGTTGTTTTCACATTGACCTCATTACCCAGTCCTGGTGATGAGCCTGGCATGGACATGTTGTGGCTGCGGCCGGCTCGGGGCTGCCCTGCCCTTGCAGACCCCATGCCTCTGCCTTGATCAGTGTGGCTGGGGATGCCTATGCCTTGGCTCAGAAAGGTCTGATCCCTCCCCTCCCCCTGCAAAGGCCCCCTGCATACAACTGAACAAAGATTACAGGAGGACCCGGATGTGATGGAGGGGCTGGGGACCCTTCCTCCCATTTATGCAAGGGCAGGCAATGAAGAGGAGAGTCAGGAGACACCCAGGCCCCTAGTCTCAGATCTTCAATGCATGAGCAGAGGGACCTGATCAACACCAATATAACATTTCCCAAAATCCCCAGCTCCTTTTCAGAGTGAATGTTTTCTAATCCGTTCTGGAAGCTCATTTTGAGCAATGGGAAAGTGATTTTCTCAAATCCACTGTCTCTGTATACTTCCTGTCTACAACCATTTCTGCTGGGTCTCTTTCAAGGGAATTAGAATACTTTCTAAAAAATAATTGTTTTGGCTCTGGGAAGTGCACTACACCAAAGTAAAAATACTCAGCGAACTCAAGGTTTTATTTCCCCAAATGACTGAGGAACTTGAGCGTGAATCAGGGATGAAATGCTTCTATTAGCTGAGTCCTAGACAGTCAATTAGAGGGGACTGGGCTGGGCTGGGCTGGGCTGTAAGCCCATGAGGATCTAGGCCTGCCATGGTTCCATCCTTTGTGTTGTGATAATGGGTGGGTTATTTAAAATCTCAGGGCCTGTCAAATGGAGGATTAGTATGAGGATTGAAGGAGATCACACCTAGGGAGTACTTAATAAAGGCTAATTTTAGTCATTTACCTCTGTGTTTCCGGTTTTCACTATGGAGTGATTTTATTCACCTGGGTCTGGCCAATTACTTGGTGAAGCCAGAAGAGAGAAAACCAAAGTCTGATGTGGGGGAAAAAAATTCAGGAAGCCGTCATGACTCTAGAACTAGAGATATTCAAGGAAAAATTGGATGTCATACTTAGGGAAATAATATTGGAAGACTTTGTGCCCTTGTGTATGAGTCTGAAGGAGATGACCCAGCAGCTGATCTATAAATAAAATGCTTTTTTTGTTGTCTAAGATGTGGGCACTGTGGGAATGGCAGGATGTGTCGGGCACTTTGAAAAGTGATAATACAAAAGCGCTGCAGTACAGTGAAAGCCTGATGTTTCTCTTCATCACAAAAACTATATTTGAAATGTGAAGCCCATTCTAAAATGCAAATACGACCAGGCTGCTTCCTGTCTTACAGTAGACTAGCCTACTCTGTATAAATGTGTACAATGAATTTTTCAACAGAAGAGAAGTTTATTTTTGTGCTCCACGGTCTGAGGCAGTTGTTGTTGGTTGGTGGGAAGCTTTCTTCCATATGATAACTCAGGAATCCAAGCTCCTTTTGACTTACGGTTCTACTGTCTCCTACCCCCTTGTCATCCTCTACATGAACTGGTGAAAGGTGAAAAGATTTGTAGGAGGGGCAGTCACCTATTAAAAGCCTTGGCCAGAACAGGCACCATCTTCCTTTTCATATGCCTTTGGTTAGGACTCAACCACATGGCCACACCTACCAGCAGAAGCTGCTGGAAATTAGGGTCAGCTGGACATCCAGGAGGAAGAAGAGGAGATGGCTCCAGCTGGGCAGCCTGGGGTTTTGGCACATTCCGTTTCCTAAAGTCCTTCAACTGATCCCACACTGCTCTGAGATTGCAGCATTGACATCAGGCAGTCACCATCTGTTATCTTTGAGAAACAGATAAAAGCTATGGATTCCTCTCCATGCTTATACCCATTGCCAATTCTGCTTGCAGGTTTACAGAGGGTTCCCAGATGCCATCAGTGGAATTCCTAACCTACAGGGACAGAGAAATTGCTCTCGAAGTAATGTTTTCACGATGGACTAGTGCACCTTCAGAAGACCTGCAGTGGATACGGAGCACGTAAGGGGCAATTTCGATGCCAGCATCCCTAGGATTGGTTGCTGGGGAAATGCATAGAGGTAAGCTGCTAGCCTGAGCTGAACTGTTTCCTCCACAGTGCTGCTAACAAGGCTCTGCTTGATCTCAGTCCTCTGCTGTGTGGCTCCCCACCATGAAGGCGAGTCTGACTTGTATACACAAGGTTGAGAATCCCCAGGCTCCAATTGTATAGAAACGTGTGCAGGTGTCATAATTAGCCATTTCCTGCCAAAACCCCACAAATAAGCTACAATCCTCGAGACAACCCTCTGGAACCTTTTACAGAATTGTTTGCAGACCAAATAATATTCATCTGTAACCTGCTTAATTACCCAAGCCATATATTTAACTGCCCCAGACTTGCTGGTACAAATTTTACAGAGAATCGGATGTAAGGGGAGTTAATGGCAGGAGGGCCTTTAGCCACCATGTGGACCTCAACAAAGCAGAAACCAAGGCTGGTCTGCCCACAGACCAGTCAGATGGGTGCAAGGTTGCAGTTTCCTGTTCTATTCCTTGCCTGTCAAGACCAATAAACATGTCATGAAGTGACCAGAAACATGTGGATTTGGAAAGGCAAACATTGACATTGAGCACACTGTTTCAATGGTCTGAGCTGCTTCTCCTGTCTCTCTTGAGGGGAAGTTAAGGCACTAGATTGTATAAAATGTGCAAAACCCCCTTAAATACCTGGTTTTCCACCTCCTGACATTTCCCGCATATTTCAGGAAATACATGAACTAAACGAATATTTTCCCCTCTAAATTAAGAAAATCAAATTTCATGTTAAAAAGTCTAAATGATATTTAGACTAATGAAGGCAAGGACTTGAATTACGCTTGCTAAGGACCTAGATGAAGTCTTCCCTCCCCCTCCTCCTGCAGCTATTAGGGAGACGTTGAGGGAGCCACTGTGCATTTTACACTACAACAGAGATGCCTGCTGGGGATGGCGTCCTGTGATCTGCCAAAATGTTTAGAGTCGGCACTGTTGGATAAACAATTGTTCAGGTTATCTGGAGATTCATGCAAATGTATTTTCATCACAAAATTTATTTGTAAGTGCATAGACACAGCCACAGCCTCTCCATTCAGAGAGTCACAGTTCCCATCTGGTTTTGCAGTTTTGAAAATCATGTTATACCTGCTAGCCTTTTCCTCACCACAAAGGCTGTTCCTGGGCCAATGCAAACTTAACTGTATGGTTAAATAAGAAAAATCAGATGAGAAAGTATTGTGTGAAATACAATATTGAGAATACTGGGAATGAACAAGATGTAACAGGAATACAGAAACAGTAATATTCTCTCCCATATTTGCAAAGTATAGTATGTGTGAGTGTGTATGAAAGAGAGAGAGATTGGATGGCATTCCTTTGAACAAAGCTTTATTTAAAATATTGAAATAAACTTACATTGTTTGCTTTTCTT
The DNA here is from genome assembly GCF_043159975.1 of Macaca nemestrina. Taxonomy (NCBI): domain Eukaryota; kingdom Metazoa; phylum Chordata; class Mammalia; order Primates; family Cercopithecidae; genus Macaca; species Macaca nemestrina. The sequence continues at coordinate 93,007,752 of NC_092131.1, forward strand.
ATTATTGTAAATAAGGCTTCAATGAACATCTCCCTGCAAATGACGTATTTTCTTCTAAATAATTTCCTCCAGAATAAATTATATGCAGGGGAATATTTGGCGAATGGGTATGGATTGGTTTTTGGTTTTTAAAATAAACATATTGCCAACTTACTTTTCCAGAAGAATTATACAAATTTATGGTGTTACCAGCAAATAATGAATTTAACAATTTCTCTGCAATTTTATCACTGTTGGATTCTGCCTCATTCATTAACTAAGTCTAAAATTGTCCTCATTATTGTTTGAATTTGCTTTTCTTTTATTTATCACAATAATATTTTGCTGTGTGCTAGCTTACTTTTTGTATTTTTTGGGGAATATTCAAATATCATGACTTTTGATTTTGCTAGATAGTGTTCTTTTCCATTTGAAGGAGCCTTTTATAAAACATCAGCATTATCCCTTCAAACATGTTGAAATCCATCGGTGATAATTATATTCATATGTATAAAATGTGCATAACAATTCATTCCCTGGGCTATTGCACTGAATTATTGTGATAATGCATTTGAAAGTGCTTTGAAAAATCCCTAGCATTATGTACACGGAGGTATATGATGATCTTAATATGGAATTTATACTTAGTTAAAAGTATAAGTATAAATAGAAATATACTCTGGCAATAAATAGTTCTGTAGGAACTCATGAGCAAAAAATCTGGGTATTTTAGCTAATCATAGGTTCAATAAGAGAAAATATTGGAACCCAAGTGATAAGAGGTTAATATGAGACACAATTTATGCCTGAATATGTGATGAGCTTTTCCTCCAAAAATTATGCATTGGAAAAAAAGCCACCTTATATTTAAGGTCTAATAAGTCTCTCATATTACAGGAAACAAGAATATATTGTATTATGAAGACATATTACCTCCATCAATGCCAGTATTGAGGCTTACAGAGGCCCCTTGACAGAATTAGTTAAAAAAAAAAGGAGGCAAAGAAATTTCCCATCAATTTAGTGATTATTCCTGGGTGTATGACCTCACAGTTTTAAATGCAAAATGTTGATTTAAACAAGTTTTTTATTGATTTTTAGAGATCACTTGACAAAGCCAACAAATAGGGGGTTATATTGTGGAAATCACACATCTATAAACCTATGAGATGAATTTCAAAAGCCCAGCTGCCTAATATTATGCAAATAGACACTTGTGGCTTGGGGGAACAACATAGTAAATGCACCACACACAGATGTAAACTTAAACCTTGAACTACAAGTGTAACTACAATATAAAATAGTATGGATGACTCTCATGAGCATAATATTGACTAAAAGAAACTAGACACAAATAACTCTTACATAAAGTCAAAAGCAGGTACCTTTAAACTGCTGTGGTAGGAGTCAGGATAACGGCTTCCCTCTGAAGAGGAAAAGGGCGGGGCTTCTGGGGCACTGGTTTGTAATGAGGGCCAGAGTCGTTCTGTTGGCTCACTTTGAGCAAAATCAGTGAGCCAAACACGAATGATTTGTGCCTTTTTCTGTATATGCATGTTTTACTTAAATGAAATTTTTTTTTGTTTTTTTGAGACGGAGTCTCGCTGTGTCGCCCAGGCTGGAGTGCAGTGGCGCTATCTCCGCTCACTGCAAGCTCCGCCTCCCAGGTTCACGCCCTTCTCCTGACTCAGCCTTCCGAGTAGCTGGGACTACAGTCGCCCACCACCACGCCCAGCTAAGTTTTTTGTATTTTTAGTAGAGTCGGGGTTTCACCGTGTTAGCCAGAAAGGTCACGATCTCCTGACCTCGTGATCCGCCCACCTCAGCCTCCCGAAGTGCTAGGATTACAGGCGTGAGCCACCGCGCCTGGCTGAAACTTTTCAAAAATACTACACTTTGAGCAATTTAGAGCTAAAAATATATTCTGGAAATCTGTTTTATTTATGTGACTCTGAAGGTGGCTCCAGTGATGGCAGGGATGATTTAATGATGCAAATGAAGAGTGAATAATTTTTTTTGATGACTTGTGTAGAAAAGAAAAGCCACGTTTTTATTTTGTGGTTGTTGTTGAGATGGGGTCCCACTATGGTGCCCAGGCTGGTCTTGAACTCCTGATCTCAGGTGATCCTCCTGCCTTCACCTCCCAAAGTGCTGGGATTAACAGGCATGAGCCACCACATCCAGCCAGAAAAGCTATGCTTCTAAATTGATCTATTCTATTAGAATGTGTGATTCAGAATAAATATGTAATTTAATTCCTAAATTACCAAATTCAAATTTTAAAGTAGACTTTTCACTATTTCATTCTAATTCTTCAAATTTATATCTAAGTTGGTCAAACAGTGTGTTGTGGATTCTCCCATTGGCAAACTGTAGCATGGCCTTGTTTGGTGGGATTTTTTTTTTTTTTTTTTTTTTTTTTTTTTGAGAAGCAGTTTGAGCTCATCTTCTGCATGTTTAGTTCTAGGTGCAATGTTTTAAAGGGAAGACTTATATTATGAAGCTAGGTCAGAAGAGGGTAACTAGATACTGAGGAGCTCCTACTTGGAAGGGCTGTAAGGTAAGATCAATCTTGGTGTAGAGGGTGTTTATGAATATGGGAAAGGCTGTCAGGTGCAAAGAGGCTGGTACAGTCAGCTGGATCCAGGGAAGAGAACTAGGATGCCTGAGTGCAGGGCACACTTCAAGCCAGTATTAGGAAGAACTTCATAATGACTGGAGCTCATTAGAAGGGAGATGAGATATCTTCAGATTAATTCCCATAGATTCAAGAATCCCTTAGATTAATCCCCTAGAAGATTCTGGGATAATCTGGATAATTATTTGCTAGAGATGTGGGTGGAAGGGATTTCTTCAATGGATCCGGTCTTTTTATGATTTCTCCCAACCTCAAGAGCTCATGACGTCATGGTTCCTTTCTTAGCTGTCTCCAGTTGGTCAGCTCTGTGTCTGCAAAGTTTAGAAGGTGAAGAGCTTATTTGTGAAGTGGTCCACACCATAGAGTCAAGCCATTTTGGCCCCAACCAGGAGCCAGGATAATCTGGTTTGATTCTTGACAGGGATCAAATGAGCCAAAATAACATTTGTTCTCTTAGTTATTTTTTCTAGGTCAACTTCTGAACCACTGGTGTGTTTTGTTTAGCTTAGAAATTAAAACAAGATCTTGTTGCCAACATTTAGAAATAAGGAATTTTTTTTTTTTAAACTTCAGATTCCTGGGTTTTTCTTGAAAAGCCTGTGGTTAGGCAATGCTGGACCCTATTCCCACAGGCAGCGATGGGGTCCCTGTGTTTCTTGCATTCTGTAGAGGGGCTGGCATTCCTGGGCTCACTGGGACCCCCCCCCAACTGCTTCCCTTATTCACTCACATTATCTGCCTGGCCCCAGAAGCTGTTGAGCTTGCAATCCCTTTTCTAAGAAATATTAATAGTTTTCCTTTCTTTTGCACATAATTTCAGTTGCCTTTAAAATCAATTAAATTTACAGTGATTAGTCCATGGTAATGAAAAAACAGAGTCTAGTGCCTGTCAATTTTATATTCCAAGTAAAAGTGACCCTAAGAAGAACTGGTAGATATCTGCTCACTTGCTTTTCAATGTGAATTTAGAATTTTATTTTTCTTGTGGCCTTAATCTCTTTGCTCCTCACTTTCTTCATCTGTAAAATAAGGTTACTGCAGTAACAGACAACTACCTCAGGAATAATTTTTGTGGATTAAATAAGGTCATACTGGGAAGCACTTACGTCAGTGCCTGGCAGATAGAATGCTCTCAGTAAACATTTATTAAAAAGAGGGAGTATAATGAAGGAATGATCTAAAATTCATATTGTCTAAAATATGCTCAGTAGAATACATTGAGCTAGAAATCTCAAAATATTTGCTGTGGCAATAAATTGACAAACATTTCAATAATTTAGCTGCTATTGTGTTTGGTGGGATTCATAAAGGGCACGCCATTGTCATGTTCACTTTCCAGCTCTCCTGCACCAACCCAGTGGTTACCATAGCCCTAGAAGGAGCTCTGTTAGCCTGGGGATGATCACTTGATGAGGCTGGTGTCCTCTAAAAAGTGGTAATAGTTTCCCCACTTGCTTATCTAGGATATCTCTTGAGGAAATTGTCTTCAAAAAGAGAAGCAAGACTAAAACCTAAACAAATGAACAAACCAAATAGTTAATTCCTTTTGGAATAAATGGAACAGCAAAAGTCTTTCAGGTATTAACTTGGTGTCAGCCAAACTCAAGGTTAAGGGCACAGTCTTCCAAGACTGTCAAGTCTCCCCAAGACTTCTGACACCACTTACAAGTTTGGGAGTCCCCAGGGCCATCCTCACATGAGAAAAGGTAACAACAAATTTAGGGGTTCCCATGGACTCCCTCAGGTTTGATAAATTGCCAGAATGACTCACCAAATGCAGGAAAGCACCATACTTAAAATTACAGTTTTATTATAGCAAAAGGACACAAATTAGAGCCAGCCAAAGGAAGAGACACATGGGACAGGATTTGAGACTCAGAGGGTCACAAATGTAAAGCTTCAGTGTCCTCAGGGATGTGTTACCCTCCTGTTGTTGAAGTGGAAAATGTGCAGCATTGTCAGCCTATGAAGGTCACTGTCTTAGTCACTTTGTGCTGCTCCAATAAAATATCATAGACTATGTACTATACATAAAGAACACATATTTATTTTTCACAGTTCTGGAGGCTGGGAAGTCCAAGCTCAAGGTGCCAGTGTCTGGTGAGGGCCCTCTCCTCATAGGTGACACTGTCTCAGTGACCTTAGAAGGCAGAAGACCAGAAGAGAGCAAACTCAGTCCTTCAAGCCCTTTTATAGGGATCCTAATTCCATCCATGAGGGCTCTGCCCTTATGCCTGAATCTACTCCAAAAGGCCCCACCTCTTAATACTATCACATTGGTGATTACATTTCAACACATAAATTTTGGGGGGACATTCAGATCATAGCAGTCACCAAATATCAGTGTCCAGAGTTTTTATTGGGGTTTCATTATGTAGGCATGATTGATGGAATCCTTGACCAGCTGATTACCTGACTGAATGTCCCAACCCTCTAATCTCACTGGGCTTTCAAGGTGGCCAGCTTTCACCTTAGTCATCTATGAGCACAAACTCTCCAGGGGCCCACAATGAGTCACCTCATCAGCATAAGAGGAGTCCACCATGAATAACAAAGGCACTGCTATCACTCAGGAAATTCCAAGGATTTAGAGATTCAAAGGCTAGACTGCTGCTCTTTGGGTAGAGTTAATTCTTTACTACACAGGCACCTACCTGGGGCAGGCAGCCTCTGTCTGAGATGGTCCCCACTGACCTCCAAGTGACTGAACCAAGTGACTCATTTCTGGCAAATAGAATACTAAAAATGTGATGGATATCATTCTGGGATTAGGGTACAGAAAGGCTCTGACTTCCTTCCCCATTATTCACCATCTTCTTCTTTTGCTTCTTGCATTGAGGAAGGCAACTGCTATGTTGTGAGCTGCTCTATGGAGAGGCCCATGTGGAAGGAAGTGAGGGAGGCCTCTGGCCAACAGTCCAGGAGGAACTGAAGCCCTCAGTCCAACAGCCTGTGTGGAACTGAATCCTGCAAACAACTCTGTGTGTAAGCTTGGAGGTGGATCCATACTCAGTCAAACCTTGAGATGGGACCCCATGCCCTGCTGACACTTGATTGTGGTCCCAGCTAGGCCACTGCTGAAGTCTTGACTCAGAGAAACTATGATATAGTAAATGTTGTTTCAAGTTGGTAAGTTTTGGGATAACTTTTATATAGTGATAATTTTTATATACTTTAAAATAACACATTGCCCTATCCTTTGCTTACACTTTTCTCTTAGAACTCTGCTTGCCCATATATTACAAATATCTTTCAGATCATGGGCTGAAAGGTGGATTATGGATGCAGTGTTTAAATTTAGCAATGTCATTTATGACTGTTCATATGACCTTTGCTGCATAAAATGTTGATATTAATTTGTTTCCCTTTAAGACATTCTTAATAATTATCTCTCAGTATTTTCTTTGTAGTCAATTAATATAAGATGAATGTAGTTTGTAGGTTTAGCCTTTCTTAATTCGTATACAAAACACACAATGTCTAACCATTGCTATTTAAAGATTAACTAGGAGGAGGTGGTGGAAACTGTTTAGGGTCACCTTCTTTACACATTAGGTCTATTTCCCCTAACTTGAGTATATATTAAACTAGTGGGAGATTGAGCTACAAAAATACTACTTGGTGAGAATTTTTTTTAATACAAATACTCAACTCTGAAGTTATGTTTTTTGTGGAAAGCTATCACTTTGGAATTTGAATTTTCTTGGAGCTAAGTCACTGGTAGTTGTAAAAGCTACACCTGTAAATTTGCTCCCTAGAAGATACTTTCGTTTAGTGACCACTTGTTTCTCTGTGGATAAATTCAATTATAAATTACAATCGAATTGACTTTTTCATAGCATCCTTCACTCTCCAAGTATCTCAAGTCCTCTGTGAATTATAAAGTAATTACAGTGCTCAAAGGACAGTTTCATAATTGTCTCCATGAGTACAGACTTTCTCTATGTTTGAGAAGGGCTCATTCCCAGCCGGGAACATTAAGTTGGATTTTATTGAGACTGGGGACTGCTGGTCCAGACAGCTGGGTGATCCCCTGTGCTATTTTGAAAAGTATCCTGGGATCTTTAATTTCCACCTGGATGGTCAGGGAGGTGAGAGAATGGCCCTCACTGGGTGTTACCTTGTATCCCACTTGGGGTCTTGAACCAGGGGACCCCCAACCCCAGAGGTGAGATGTGCAATATGGTCAATTATACAACCTCTTAATTATTTTTGCTGAATCTCAAGTGTATTCTCATGGCCTGTACTCCCCCAGGTGGGTTCAGATGGTGACCAAGAAGAAATGTTAGAAAATTCCCAGAGAGCCATTTCATGAGAATGTTTTCATTGTGCCTGTTACTGTTTTGTTTTTGTTGCTGCTTTTTAATAACATTTTTTTCTTTCTGTGGGGTCATTTGTGTAATACACAGGTGACGAACACTCAAGGTTATTTGGTCACATGCCACAGCTTTCCTTTAGCACATCTGCAATGAAGGAGTCTTTCTCCTTTTGTTCCTTATCATCTGTTAGCTTGGCACAGCTGACTGAGCTGTTAAATGATTACTGCATATTTTGCACCTCACCTTGAGAGGCTTTGGTATAAAAAGGTGGTAATTAAGCTGAAGCTCCTGGCCCTCTTGCCTATGTGGGCCCCAGGAAGCAAAGCAAAAAACCTTAGGGAGCTGGAGCTTGTGTGTGTGTGTGTGTGTGTGTGTGTGTGTGTGTGTGTGTGTGTGTGTTTGGTTTTCAGCATTTTGAGGAATTGTTACTGGAGCTTATAAAATAATTGTTTTAGACCTATAAACACAGCAAATTCTTCAAACTATGTATGAGGTTGACTCAAAAAGCCACGTAAAGGTAGCTTGGCAAATCAACTAACTGTTGATCAGTTTGTGGCGATCGTAAGTCTATATATACTGGATTTGAATATTTTCTGTATTTAAAGAAAAATAAGTACATTCTAAGAATAGTTGCCATCTCCCTCTCTAGACTTGCCTTGTAGATATTTGAAATGGGGATTAACATATTTAAGAGAGGCAGGAAGTGCTATTTCATCAGTGTCTGGAATGGGAGGTGAATTCACGTCCCTGCCTGGACTTGTTGACTAGCTTGCTGGGTTGTGAGAACCACGGCATTCTCCTGGGAATTGGTTCCAGGGCGCTGACTGCATTTCTTCTGAAGCTAAAGCACTTAACTTTGCTTCCATGCCTTTTAATATAATTTGTAGGCTTCAGCAGATTTCTAAAGTACACCACTTGATATCTTTCACAGCTCAAGGTAAATTCTGCAGCATGAACTTATAGAAGTTTTTTTCTTTTACCTGGGGTGAGAACGTACTTTTTCTAGTGCTATTTTTTTTTTTTTTCTGGGATACCTTTCATCTGTTTACATGAATTACACTTTTTCTTGCTGTATTAAAAAAATCACCTAAGCTGTCTACATAGGTGTGAAACTTTTGGTTGTGATTTCCTTGAAGTTAGTTGGAACTGGAACATTTTTTTTCTGTATCCTGAATGGCTCACACATTCCCTAACACGGAATGGGTACTCAGTGAACAGTTGTTGAATCAGTGAACAGTAATGGATCAGTTCTGTCAGACAATGGATTGAATTATTTTTACACACTTAGTTCACTCATGGACTGAATTAACCTACTCATGGGCTGTTTGGGGCATCAAGCGATATTTATACATTTCTGGAGAATGTGGAATCGCCTGGGTTAACGGTGTTTGCAGGTGACATTCAATTGCAGGGGCCCAAGGAACTATGGTTGAATTCTGCTTGGGCATAGGCCATTTTCCACCAGCAAAGTTATGAGAACTTTTTTTTTTTTGATAACTGATATGAAATTTTCAGTTCTGAATGACATCCAGAAACTCGCCTTCTGCAGCAAATGAATAAAATGTTTTGAGGAAATTTGAGAGGAGGGTTGGTCTTTTATCTCTCACCTCTAGCAGGAGGACGCTTGCAGTCTCTTAAGAGATGTTCTCTTTATGAAGTGGTGGAAGGACAGAAGCATCAGCCAGCCCATTCATGCTTGGGGACAGAGAGGGAGCTCAGAGCCTAGGGGAGCACAGGTCACTCTAATGAATGACAGCTGTAATAATAAAGACATGCCATCCATGCTACTTTTTGCGGAAACCAGAAACATCCTTGTGAAAGTTAAAGGGAAAAGAAAAATGTGTACTTTGAGGGGGGTGTTAACAGGGGACAGGAGGTGGTGACATAAAGACTGGTTTAATGTGTCTCGTTGTAGCCCCTAAGGCTTTACCTGACCCCATCACTGTCACAACACCTTCTCCGGGACTGACAGTCTTGGTAATTGATGGGTTGGTGGGGGCTGTTTTCTGCAAACACATTAAGGCAGGAGGGAATACTCTGGCCCCCACCTCCCCACGCCTGGCACGGGGGACCTGGAGGCGAGCAGACACAAGGCCCGGCGGTGTTGAGGGGAGAAGGAATCAATTTTGTCAACCAGACTGCCCAGCTACTGTCAGGCGCTAGGACCTTTCACCCGCTCCTTGGAGTCATTAGAACTCCCAAATCTCGTTGCAGGCCTTTTCTATCAGACACATACTCCCATGTTTTGATTTTTTGCTCCCAAAGTCATTTTTTTAAATAATTACCTGCATCGAACCACACTTACCATCTGTGGGCTGAGAGCGGGCAAATGATTTATTAGTCTTGGTTTCTAACGGTGCTGAGCAGCATGGGATTGATCTTGCTGGTGACACACTCGGTGGATGCACCGATGGGTGGGAGGGTCAATGTCAGGATGAAGCTTCTTGTGGAGCTGACATGCATGTGGGGACCCGGGGTTTGGTGTTTAGTCGGCAGACTGTGACATTGCAAAAGTGGAGTCTCAAATCAGGGTGGGTAACAGGAGGCAGAAAAAGCAGTGAGGGAGCTTCTTGGGATGTTTTACTTTAAGCAGAAAGTAAAACTGCATGAAAAGAGGAGACAGAGTATGCAACTCAAATCATTGCCAAGAAGGCTCTGGGTTTCTTTTGTGCACACTGCCTGCCTTGTATTCAAGGGTTTGACTGTGCAGAGGCCAGTCATGTTGGGGGACCCTGAGCACTACACTTGGCATTTGGGTGTATCCTGATGTACATCCAAATCAAGATATCCATCAATATAGCCGTTTCCACTGCTTGACATTATGTTTTGGGGGCTAGTTTTTTAAAGATCAATGATTGAATTGTAGCTCGGCTGATTGGATATGTCTTTTTGGAGACTCACCTGTCCTCCCCGATGAGATGCTGACCACACAACAGCAGTCACTGTGCTGGGCACATGGGCAGTGTTCAGGAGACGTGGCTTCCTTCCTCCTTCTTTCATTTCTTCCTGCCCAGAACAGCAAGGCTGAGACTGATAATAAAATTCCTGGAACATGGAGAAACTAACGTGGGGAGAAAAACAGAAATATATTGTGACTTCCATGGGCTTTGGGCACTTTTGGACCTCCCCCCTCTCTTTTCCATAAAAAATGCATTTTAAGACATATTGGCATAAAGATGGAATTATTCATAGTACATATTAAAATTTTTCCACTACCTAAAAGT